>NW_027104525.1:0-380402 GCF_902728285.1 Clytia hemisphaerica | reverse complement strand
TTATTTGGGCAGCCTTGTATGTGCAGGTCCCTACTTGAGCTATTATAGGTCGAAACTTCAAGTTCCTCACGTCGATATTGTTGATATTGTTGAATTTGTGTGTTTTTGCCAAACCATATAACTGAGCTGGCTGGTTTGATGTTGGTATCATATCTTTGTAGTGTTCGTATTTATTAAAGTGAATGTTCGTGTGGAGAAACTTATATCGGTGAAACGGCTAGAAATGTTGAAGTTCGCTGGAGTGAACACAACTCGCTAAAAGGTAATTCGGAGCCCGCCAAACATTTAGAGAGTAATGATAATAGTCATGTATTTAACTGGAAGGTTTCTAATTTCGGCACCACTTAAGAGCAAAGAAAGGAAAAACTTAGAGGCTTTCCAAATCGCATTGAAAAAGCCTTCACTAAACAATCAACTAGAGACTAAGCAATTAAACTTATTTAGAAACGGCATAACGTAAATTATTTTACTCTGGAACAAAAGAAAACACATTAATCGTCATGGCATCGTTGCTCCCGTGACAATTGATGTGATTTCTCAACTTTTTAACATTTTCTTTATAAATTGTAGATACTTTTTCATATGCTTATGTATTTTTTACTGTACTGACGATGACGATAGTCGAAAAGCTTTTACAATAAATTGAACAAATTTTTGTTTTCTTGATTTTTATCGAACATTACTTTGCATGGCATTAATCATTCATCACACTATGATATATCTTTAAGAGAAACCAAAAAACTGAACTAAAACCAAAGCACAAAAAGAAGCCCTGCCATAAAAATTGACCCCCTTATTTCCCCGCCATTTTGTGTGCCTTTGCCCTGGGTTTCCTCAAGTAACTCATATTGTGCATTCTGATTGGTCGGAGAAAACGAAAGTGGTTTTCGCCCATGAATCGCGTGTTTTAATTGGCTGTAATAAACTTGTTTCAGATTATTTTGACGCGTTGCTAGCTGGATATCTGGAAACATATTTGATAAAATCGAAGGCTGGAAGGTACTCAATACAATTGAAGGAGTGTGATTAATTATATGCGTCCCGTGCCCTCGTGCCTTCGTGGGTTGTGCCTTCGTGCCTCGTGCCTTCGTGGGTTGTGCCTTCGTGCCTCGTGCGTCCTGTGCCATCGTGCCCTCGTGGGTAGTTCGTGGGTCCTGAAAAAAATTACGTGGGTCCTGAAAAAAGTTACGTGGGTCCTGAAAAAATTACGTGGGTCCTGAAAAAAATTACGTGGGTCCTGAAAAAAATTACGCTGGTCCTGAAAAAAATTACGTGGGTCCTGAAAAAAATTACGTGTGTCCTGAAAAAAAAACTGTGGGTCCTGAAGATGATTTTGTGGGTCCGGAAAATGATATCGTGGGTCCAGTAAATGATTTTGTGGGTTCAGTAGTTACGTGTGTTCTTGTAATTGTGTGGAATCTTCTTTGGAGAATTTGTTGGGATAAATTTGAGAGTTTAATCGGATATTGAGACAACATACGATCTCGCCATAAATGAAAACACCATTTTTGAATACAAATTTCCAAAATAATTGACATTGAATAATAAAAATTTCTATACTATCAGACTGTTCAGTGTGATGCTTGAGATATGAGAGGATTTCTAATGCCAAACTTCAATTAAAATATTAAAAAATCCCTGCCTATTTCAGAAAGTTCTTATAATTAACACTATATCCATCACTTATAATAAAAACCTGAATAGATCGGTTATATAACCCGAAAATAAATTTTTCTGCATCTGTTGCAGTCTGTTGACATAACAGATAAATTTAAGGGCTCTGACCATAGCGAGCCTAATTGTTTGTGTTTACATACAAGATTTTGTAAAAAGCCAGACGGTGTCAATCGAACAACTTCGAACAAAAATCGCAATCGAACCAATCGAACGTAATCGAACGCGATAGAGTAATTGCGATTCGATTGTCGAACGTAATCGAATCTTAATCGAACGGCCGATTCCTGGGTAATATTCGATTGTGTTCGATTGCGTTCGAGTAATGTTCGATTGATAGTTGACTATGTTCGATTGGTGTGATTGATTGTCAATTACATTGGATTAATGTTCGATTACGATTATGTTCGATGAGTTTGATTGCAATTAAATCAAAATGGATCACTCTGTTAGAGCTTTTTAGGGTGGGCGGCCGAGTGTTTAAAAAGTACCATACCAAAGCGAATAAAATCTAATACACAATTGAATCAATCGAACAGAATCGAATACAATCGAACGTAATCGAAGCAATCGAACAGTAAATCCTGAGTAATATTCTATTGCGATTCGATTGCGTTCGACAATCGAATTGCAATTATTCGATTGCGTTCAATTGCGTTCTATTGATTGATTTGTTCGATTGACACCGTCTGGAGGAATTTTTCGACAAATTTATACAAAAAGCCTCCCCCTTCGTGGCATCGAATCATCGACTTTTCGTACCTCAACTTAACCCAATTTTCTATAATAATTCTGGGATGCCAAGTATATGTTTTTCGGACCCAAAAACTACCAACGAGATTTTTTTTGGACCCACGAATTACCCACAAGATTTTTTTTGGACCCACAAACTACCCACGTAATTTTTTTCGGGACCCACGAACTACGTCCACGTAATTTTTTTTGGGACCCACGAACTACCCACGTAATTTTTTTTGGGACCCACGAACTACCCACATCATTTTTTTTGGGACCCACATATTTTTTTCGGGACCCACGAGGAGAGGCGAGGGCACGAAGGCACGAGGGCACGAAGACACGAAGCACGAAGGCACGACCCACGAGGGCACGGGACGCACGTAATTGATCACACTCCAATTGAAGGTATTCAATATGATCGAAGGTAATTGAAAAGTAATTGAAATGATTATTGAACAAATCGAAAATGGTCGAAGAAAATGCCATAATCTGTATAAGCCACGGAGTGCCGACTTTTAGTTTTATGACTATTTCTCACTCGTTTGGTTTCCGTAATAAAAAGAAAGTCATTATTGTGAATTTGAACATGCTTAAAATCGAGGTGAGGTACTTCCCACGCCACTAAAACTAACTGACTGGTATTTTGAAAAAAAGGCTTTTCTTACATGTACTTTTAAGTTTGGTCTACAGTGTGTCTGTCCATAAAGTCAATAGAATAAAAACTCAATTGACATTGGTCAGTTTGCTAGGTGGCTAGCTAGTTGGTACGTAGATTGCATGTGTGATGATTTCTCACTCTGAACTGAGCTGAGTGGCCTGTGGAATATCACCAGCCAGTCACAGGTCGCACCGACTGATTTCGGCATTTTCTATTTCTAGTGAGATTAATAAAAAATGAACGTGGTAAGTCCATCCATCGCTTTAGTTTGTACCAAACTCTTCGAAAAAAAGTAAAGTCAAAATGTAAATGCCCTCAGTGGTTCTCCGTGTGATACAGGCTACAGATTTTTATATTGAGCTTTTGAACTATGCTTTTTTGCCTTGAAGGCAAACATTTGACCTTCTTCCACGGCAACCAAAGTACCTGGCGCTAGACAGCCGATCATTTTCCTTTTTCTGCTGACGTTGGCTGAGGCGAGCTTGCGTTTACTGTAGGTCCGGTGTTTCAACCCTGGGTCCTGGTTATATCAGTTTCACTTGTTTTGATTTTTCCAGGTTGAAGAAGATGGCGGTCTACAAGCAAAGGTCAATTTCCAATTTTTATTTTTTTTCCATTGGTTTATTTAATTTTTAGTTGTAACATCCGTTTACATCATTATCTAACAATGACCCAATTTCTAATTCAATTAGTTCGGGGTTAACTTGTTTTAAAGGTATTTTTTATTCACTCAAAAACCTGCAAACTTGTGAGTAGGGCCCTACTCACTAGTGATGGAGGACGACGTCGACGGACTACCGTGAGATCGGGTAAAACTTGCATTAATGGAGGCTAACATGCATAGCCCTCAAATGAATGACCTGTCTGGTCATTAAAATACAAAGTTAAACTCAAAACAAAAACGGTAGAGTAGAGCTGTGAGCGGAGTAGTTCATTTGTTTTGAAATTTTGCTGCTTTGGATTGGTGGTGTTCTCAGTCATTTGATTTGAGGGCTTATGCAAGTTTCCCTCCACTGATGCAAGTTACCCAACTTCATGGTACTAGAGCTAGAGTCCCCTGCCCAGTTGGCGACCGGTTTAGTTGGCGACCGAACGTCTTTGAGCCCAGAGTCATACAATAACAAACCTCTGGAGAATTTCTTTTGGTAGTTATCTCACGTGCGTTTGGTTTGGGAACGCGAAACACGAACGCGAACTACCCATGTCTAAACTTTTCAATATATCTCCAGAACTAACAGATCTTTTGAAATTCTGTAAAAAGGTCCAAGTTCCTGAATAGTTTTACTATGTTCTGTGAAAAAATTATAACCATCAGTCAAATACTCGTTCATCTATTTAAGATTGAAGACAAAAATTTGCAAAGAAAAATAAACCTGGAGCACAAAAAATGCTTTTTTAAACACTTTTTTCCACCGAATCAAAAAACAAATAACTTTTATATATAGACTACCTTCCCCAAACATTGAAGAAGCCTCTACTAATTTAAAAAGTAAATGAGATAAGATAAGATAAAACCTTAAAATCAACCAGAATTTACAACCTTTCGTCCAAAGCAAAAGACGTGCTTTTCTTGCCGCCATCATGTCTTAGAATGAGAATTTTTTTCGGTTCCAGTTCCCACAGTCTTTTTTTCATCCAATCAGATCGCGCCATTCACTTTGGCTTTCTCTAATCCAATAAGACTGCGGGATTTGAGTCATGTGACATCTCTATTGAAAAACCCGCTCTGAATAAAATAGAAATACAGGGGGTCACACTATTGGCTACAGGAACTGAAAGCAAGCAATTAAGGCCAATATTTTTGGTTTTTCTGAAGGACAAAAGGTATAGGAAGCTTTACTGAAGGAGGGATAAGGCTGGGACTATCTATTTAAAAGATATGAACAAAAAAGGCACTTTTTTGGGTGATTATTAAGATTTTACTTAGAAACTTTAATTCTCTTACCCCCGTCTTGGGCCCCCCTGATATGAGCAATGGAACCATGTTGGCCACCCCTATACTCTAGGGGCTGAGTTAGGTCCCGTATGCGCATCGGCGTATAGTCATTTTTTCTTTTGATCATGAAAGTATAGTCCTTGAAGAGTCAGAAAACGTGTGTGGCGTTATTTGGATCAGGCACAAATTTCCATAGGCGGATTTTAGATTTTCAACCCTTTTTAGCCCTCTTGCTTGAAAAAAATTCTTTTGAATTTAAACATAGACATATACCAATCGATCACAAATTTTATGCTGATTAAGAAAAAGGTCAGAATCATGGTCTGAAAATTTCATTATCTGGAGATGATATATGAAGCACTTTCGATTTCGATTCTTTGAAATGACTACTTTTGGTTCCAAATTTGCGTGGCTGTAACATTTGATTGGCTTACTTATGTTGGGATATTAGGTACATATATATTTGTTTATTCATTTATTCAGAGCTTATGTTGTAACTATCTTTTGTTATCGTTTAGATACAAAACAACATTCTTAAAGATAAAAACTAATTAAGAATCAACATAACTTGTTCATGTTGTTTTGTATCTTATTCACTAATTCTTAATGGAGTGAATCTTTTTATCTGTCTTTGCCGGGTTTGTGTTCGATTGCAAAACGCCACAGTAAAGTCTTCTCTTTCAGACTTTGAAGTCGAGGATTTGTTATTTCATTGAGTGAACGGTCGCCGAAGATGGCAATCAAAGGCTTGTGGTCGGTGATGACGAGGAGGTTGTCACAACCTTGGGTGAAGTAGCGTGTCTGTTTCAAGGAGTAGGCAATATCGAGTGCCTCTCCTTCAACTGGAGCGTAACGTGACTCTTCTGGTTTAAGGAACCTGGACCCTGCGAGCGTGATTTTCCAGCCGTCTTGACAGCATCCTGGGGATTGACTCGGACAGGAGCAGTGCTTATTTTGTGACAAGAAAAAGCCGATGCCAACTTTCGACCAATCATGTGGACAATCAATGTTGACAACCCGTTTTCAGATGCAACATCTCGCCATCCTGTTGATTCACCAGACGAGGATGACTCATCGTGGATTACCGCTCTTGCTGTCCACGACAATGAAGAACCTGACGAAAACTTGGAAGCTGATCTCATCGACATTGCAGCAAAGGACGTTTTGATTTCTGGTTTGGCTGAGGACGAGGTTAAGCGAGAGGTTTTGGGATGGCCCGGGCTTGATAACAGCTCTAATGAGGAAACTGTATCATTTATCGAGGCTAAGGAAATGGCTAGAGATGCGCTTAATAGACATTCTCGAATAGTGCCATCATTAATCTGTCCCCTCTCAACCCCCATTGTCTGCGCGAAATTTCAACGACTAGAAGCTTCTTCCCTCAAAAAACGTTGTTTAATTATACAACTTTTTTTAGGTTTTTGAGAATCCATCCTACTTTTTTGACTAAATGATATTTCATAGTAACATTAAACATGGAAACATATTGATAAATGAGCATTTCCAAAAACGCAATAAGTAGAAAGAAAAATAAATGCAATCCCGCACGGGTCAGACATACAGAAATCTGTATGTCTCTCCTTACGATTTTAGGTGAAGAAAAAAAGGTGTTGGAAGTAGCTTCTAGTCGGTTATTTTCCTTTTCTCTCACGTGCGCTGAATATTTAATTAGTGTTTATATTATTTGATTGACAGTTTTATTATAAGGTTATAAGTAATAACCGACTAGTTTACTAGTCTAGGAAAACTGTCACAGACGCTTGGAACGGATTCCATTCTGTTCCCCTCCGACCTGAAGACAAATATTTTACCACGTTTATAACTCCTTGGGGTAGCTATAGATACGAGGTTGCCCCACAAGGTTTTCTTGCTAGTGGTGACGGGTACGCAAGGCGATACGACAAATTGATCGCTGACATTCAACAAAAGTCGAAATGTGTTGACGACGTTATCATGTGGGACAGTGAATTAGAGGAACACTGGTGGCGAATTATTGACTTTTTAATTCTTGTGGGTCAAGGTGGCATCGTCCTCAATAGCAACAAATTTCAATTTTGCCAGAAGGAAGCTACATTTGCAGGCTTTCGTATCACTGAGGACAAGATCAAACCTGTTGAAAAATTCATCAACGCAATCAAAGAATTTCCCGTGCCCAGCAATATTACTGATATCCGGTCGTGGTTTGGGCTCATTAATCAAGTCGGACATTACAATCGTCTCTGTGAGGTTATGGCACCATTCAAACCGTTGCTTAGCCCAAAGCAGAAATTCGTTTGGACAGAAGAACTTGACCAAGCCTTTCGTTGATCCAAACAAATCATCATCGATGCCATCATCAAGGGGGTCACCATCTTCGATCTCCATTGCCGAACCTCTGCCCTGATTGCTCCATTCACAGCTGTCAACGCAGAGCCACCTGCGGCTGTTAACGAAGAGCCACCTGCGGCTATCATCGCAACAAAGAGCAATCAGTTGTTCGTGAGACTGTCTCTCCACGACGCTCATCATGCATACATCAACCAAGAAAGATGTACGAGCCTGAAACTGGTCGATACGTTGTTCCACGATGAAAGTGATGAAATAAACTGTATAATTGTCACGTTGATGTGACATTGACTTTCTTGATGTTTATTGATGCTTGACGTTTTATTACGTCTGATTGAACTATACGAGGGACTTTTGATACTCTCAGTGCTTTTAGAGCATGGCATTAGTTTATTTGCTGTATATGAACTGTTACAGGGCACTGACTTGTCCTTGATACATTATGAGAGTTTCATTCTCTCTGTGCTCTTATAGCACCTGTTGATTGTATTGATTTTTTGTTCGTTTTTTGTTCGTTCGTTCCCAGCAGGACCTGCTGTGGTCTGGGGGGAGATGTTGGGATATTAGGTATATTCATTTATTCATTTATTCAGAGCTTATGTTGTAACTATCTTTTATTATCGTTTAGATACAAAACAACATTCTTAAAGATAAAAACTAATTTTAAAGAATCAACATAACTTGTTCAACTTAATTTACTTGAAATTTTCGGAGGGTCTTCCCTACCGTTCAAATAATAAAATTCAGGAAAAGTTTTTTTTCTACATGAATTTCGAAATCCATAATGGCGGATTCGAAATTTTCTCATGGGCTCTTAAGCTCTGCTAGGCTAAGAAAAATATTTTTGAGCTTAAAACCCTGCATATTATATACCAATCGATCAGAAATTTTATGCTGATTAAGAAAAAGGTCAGAGCCATGGTCTGAAAATTTCGTTATCAAGAGATACAAAGTACTTAAGTTTTCTAACTTTTTTCAAGCAAGAGGGCTAAAAAGGGTTGAAAATCTAAAATTTGCATTATGGAAATTTGTGCCTGATCCTGCCTGATCCAAATAACGCCACACACGTTTTCTGACTCTTCAAGGACTATACTTTCATGATCAAAAGAAAAAATGACTATACACCAATGTGCATACGAGACCTAACTCAGCCTCTAGAGTACTACTGAAAATTTCAGATCAAAACAAACAAGGAATTAATTCCTGTAACTCCAAGAAAATTGGAAAAAGCTGGTTTTGGACTGTTTCTGATCCTAAAGTGCTATTTTTTGGTAAAAGCTATGCAGTTTATGTTTGGATTTCTAGAAAGCTTAACCATTCATTGTCAATATATTTTTTATTTGAAAGCTTCGTAAGCAAAAACGCTTCAATTGCCACTCCAAAAAATACTTGTCCAAAACGATGAGTATGTTAGAAAGCATTTCTATAAAAATCAGCTCAATACAGTTTCCTTCGTCTGAAATATTGATAAAAAAGTTGATGCAGTCTGCAGTCAGTTTCAAAATTAGACGTCCAGTCTAATTAGCGATTGGTCGCTTCCTAAGTTTTTTATTCTAAGAAGATCGCCTCAAATAAAAAATCAAAACAAACACAAAGGGCATGTTAAAAGTTTTCTAATCGTTGGTCGAACAGGATTTAAAAAAAAAGTAAAAAGTATATAAGTGAAAAATTTGAATCAAAGAATTTCGGTCGCCAACTGGGCAGGGGACTCTAGTAGGGAGGTCCAAACTCGCTTCCGTGCTGCGGCAGTAGCTAACAATAACAGGATTTTTGAAAAAAAATCTTGAAACTCACATAACTCCAGGAAAGAAACGTTGTTTAGCAAAACTGTACCAAAATTCAAATTAAACATCAAAAATTGAAAGATTCAAAAACAAAATCAAAGCCTGAGAATAATGAAAAGGCAGGACAAAGAAATAAACCATTTGAAATCACAAGATGTCAATGTTATGGTTAACAAAATGAAAAAAACTATCAACACCAGAATAACCACGCTTGAAAAGAAGGTTGTAAGCATTATTTTTATGGAAAAGAAAGAAGAGGAAAGACAACAGATGAGCTATGCTTAAGTTACATCCAAACACATTTAGAAAAACATTGGAGATGCGATTCGAAAAGAAAAGCAGGAGAAGCAGCTGATTCAATCAACAGCACATAACCTGATTTTTCATGGGATTGATGAATCGACAGATGATAATCTGTAAGAAGAAAAGATTTTATCCATGACAAAATTATTGGTTGGCGGCTCCATCTGAGGAATATAAAGATTACCGAGACGCAGCAGATTGGGAAATTTACAAAAGAAAGCCGACCAATCAAAGTCACTTTTACGAACGAAGAAGACAAGAACACAGTGTTGCAAGCAAAAACGAAAGAAAAAGGCTTTCCTTACCGAGTAAAAGAGGATTTGACCAAAAATGAAAGACAAATAATTAAAGAATGGTGTAAGAAAGCCGAAACAATGAATGCTAAAATCAAGGGTGGCAACACAAAATGGAAAGTCAGAAGGAGCTCACGAAAAAAAACTCAATTTCAAAAAGATTATTATAAAAAGTATAGGTTTATAGAGGCCCATGTGTCTCCACGGTGGCCTGCAAACCTGCAAAGCTTTATTATTATTTATTATTGAACCTGAATGATATATTATTCCCAATTTTCCCAGGTCTATGGACCATTTTCAATGTTTCAATTCAAACAATTAATTGAAATGCTGGACTGAGTTTGGCCCAGTGTAAAGCTTTCTTTGTGACGTTCAATGCCATCAAGTTTCATGGCATGGTAAATTGCAAAAGGTTAAGATTAGGATGGCTGTAATTTTTGGCTCAATATTCAGTGCAATTCGATTATTGTTATTGATTGTTATTGATTGTTATTGATTTTATCTCTTATAGACTTGACCAATTTGAAGAATGTCTAAAGCAATCAAAAATTGACTTGAAACAATTTCAAACTTTATGTTTTGCTGGTATGTGTTTATTCATTTGAAAGAATATATGCGATGAATCGCAATTACTTAATTGATAACTAAACTTTAGATGAATATAAGGATAAAAATGAAAGATAAATTTGATGAAATTGTGAAAACAGAAAAAAGTCTAGAGGTGTTGAATTTTTGGTCAAATAATCAAAGAAACTAAATTCTGAATTCTTTAAAGTTGGACTTGAGGCTCTAGATTTAGTTTAGAGTTTGGCTGATAAGGGAGCCTTTTGTATGAGGCTCTTTTTAATAACCTGTCAATGGGTATTTTCTATGATTTGTTATCCACCTATAGCTACTTTTATACTCATTCAACAAATGTATGAACCAGCCACCTAAATTATTCTGACCTTTTAATTTCTTATCCATTATAGCTAAAAATTATGATTATATTTTTTTCTTTTTGCAGGAATTCCAGATAAACCATCTTTACGTTCTTTGGCATGGAAGGTATTCACACTTTTTCCGAAATAAATGATGATAAATTCTTAGTTTCATTTAATTCTATTGGTTATTGGTCTTGATTTCAGAAACAATGATATTGCTTTCAACAGAGTAATCAAGTGGAATCTGATAAATGGACAAACTAGCCCTAATTACAGCTGTCTAACTATTTGTAATCTTGATTTTAGATTTTACTTTATTATTTGCCAAGAAACCATGATGATTGGGATGATGTGTTGAGGAAACAAAGGTATATGGTTTTAGATAAAACACTGCATCATAATTTAAGAATATTTTTCTATCAATAATTTTGTTATATTTGAACAAGTTTTTCCAATATTTCCTGATGATGAAGCTAATGTTTAAAAGTTTAGAAAATATAGCGTTATTATTGTGCTATCCGCTCTCTAATACCAAGCCTTTTGCTTATGTTCTCTGTGCTCTTTTTTTCGTTCAGGGCGATATATAAGAATTATGTTGAAGAAATTGTGGCTCATCCGGCAGATTGTAAAGAAGCAAAAGAGCACGTGGACCATGTAATCAAAACGTTTTCATTCAAAATTTGCTCTAATTAAAATTTCAGCAAGTTATCTTTTTCAAGGAAGGAGCTCAATTATAATTTTGATAGTAAAACAGCATTGAAAAATAATTCAAGCAAAAAACACTTTGAGAAAAAAGATAACAGACAAAATTTTTTTTAAATGGCTTTATGGGTGATTTTGGGTTAATAGCACTGGACCTCGTTTCATGAAAAACATATCAAATATTTGTTTCAATTCGTTCTTGTGATTCCAAAATGTTTACAATGAACCTTGGATCCCTTCAAAACATGTTACGAATAATAGTACAAATATTTTAAGCTGAGATACTCATGGTAGCCTAACACCCCCTTTTTTAGAACCCTAATCAACATTCTATTCACATTATGTTTTCAGCCATTGAACATGAATCCGGATAGTCAGTGGATAACATACTTCAAAGATAATGAGGTTCTCTTACAAATTGACAGAGATGTCAGGTTTGTTTGAATTTTCTTTTTCAAATCTTTGTTTTGTCTTTAAACGTTTCTAACAGTTTTTGTACATTTGAATGCACACAAAACCTGTTTAAATTGAACTCGAGATGCTATCATCACAATTGGATGCTTACTACCTAATGAATTTTAGCAATAAAGATAACAGTATACCTATGCTTACTTCATTACAGATGTATTATTTTTTAGACGACTGTGTCCAGATATTTCATTCTTTCAACATCCCACAAAATATCCAATCCAAACCATAATAGGTATGATTTCTAATTGTTTATATAAAGTTAGTTTTTGATGCTTTAATTCACATGTAATGGTTTGGACACATTCTTATTTTTGCCACTGCATTTAGAGTGTTTACCATTCAGCTCAGACCTCCTGCAAAACGCCACTGAAAATCCTGAAATTTTGAATACAGTGTGGCTTGAGTTTTCACTGATTACAAACAAAGCAATTAGTGATGCTAAAAGAAAGTGACTGTTAGCTTGAAGTTCAAATGTGAATCCAGTCTCTTGATGTTCATATGTTAGAGGTGTATCGAACTCAGGGGGCTTTTGGGACTGATAGTTTAATGGAATAGATTTTTCCTTTGGGGGAGTTTCAAATGTATAATAATGCCTTTTTTGACTTGGTCAGCAATTTATTTTCTTTTTTTTCTTTTTCCATTTCAGACGTTTCTTCATCCTATCAGACGTTAACAAAGCGAGTGGAAACTTGTGTTTTGGATAATTCTGTCATCGGAACCAGTAAAGGTGGACTATCTAATGTAAGATGTCAGGCCTTTTAATAGTTTTTTGCTTCATATCATTCTTGTCGCTACAATGTTTTTGTCAGTCAAAGATGTCCCTACAATTAATAGAGAAAATTGATAAAGTAACTCTTAGTGAAAAATGGCTTTATAGAAATGTATTACTACGTTGTCAGCATAATTAGGTACAGTGGTATGATGGTCATTTACCTTGGTTGCGGCACAGGCGACTGAGGTTCGATTCCTACTTGCAGTGGTTCACTTGGCAAATGAATGAACTTCGCCCGGGTCAACTCATGCCATGTGAGGGGAATTGGGTAGTCACTCCAAGGTGCTGACGGGGTGCTCAACGGAAGGCGGAAAGCGTCTTATAGTTGCGAAAATGGGGCTCAAAGCCTCCTGCGACTTGGCCAAATAGAAATAGAAATATTCCTTCTATAAAACACAATTTTTTCTACATCCAGATAACGATAAAGAAATACAGTAATGAAGAGTATGTGGTTTTACCACAAGGTCAAGAAGCACATTGGCAAGTGGTGGAACGGATATTATTCATCTACGCCAAGCTCAATCCTGGTATCAGTTATGTACAGGTGTGTTCAAAATCACTGATTTCACTGATGTAATATTTGTTGTATTATGTTGTGTTTTGTAGATTTTGTCTCTATCGCTAAACTTTGAATTTTGAAGTTGATTACGACGACTTTTAAGATTATGTTATATTGCTATGACTGTAATTTTCAACCATTTTTTTAATCATGGAATGATAATCCTTGGTTCTGTAAGAAGCTCTGGATGTTTCTCATTTCGAGATTAGCTTTGACGTCTCCAATCTATTAATCGTTTCCGTAACTGAGAAGTTCCATTAAGCTAATCCTATGACCCGGGGGTAGAATTCTTGTAGCAAGTCTGTAGTCTTGCAGCAAGTCTGGATAGAGGGGTTCTGGTGATGAGGTACACAGTATGGCACCGCCAGGAATCGAACCAACAGGGCTGCTCGCTTGGCGACACAAATATTAGACCACTGCGCTAACCTATGGTTTGTATATTTTCAAATTGCATTCATTTTCTTTTGTTTTAGGGTATGAACGAAATAATTGGTCCAATATATTATACATTTGCATCTGACGCTGATGAAAAGTGGAAAGGTATTTTATTTCATATTTAGTTGTTAAAACACACATAATAAGCACTGCCAATATTTAATTAATGATACGAGTTTCTGTTTTAGAAACCGTAGAAACTTTCGCGAGCAGAAACTTTCGCGATTTTCGCGAATTTTGGCCCTTTTCGCGAAAGTAAATGTCTTTAAAAATTCTAGGAAGGGCCATTCGCGAAAGTTTATGCTCGCGAAAGTTCTTGACAAAATATAAAATCTGTGAAACTTCAAACTTTGAATAATATGTAACTTTTATAGCACTTTTTAGCTTGCTAAAAGACTAATAAGTCAAAGGACAAATGTTTCAAGCCAACCCAAGAAGTATTTGTGTCTCTAAGCCATTTTTTCATGTGGAAATTCTCAATTTTACGTCTTGATTCGCGAAAGTTTATACTCGCGAAAAATATTTTTCCGTTAAATTCGCGAAAGTAAATGTCGTGAATTTCGCGATTTTTCGTCCTCGCGAAAGTTTCTGCTCGCGAAAGTTTGTACGCCTAAAGTATTCAGTTCTTGTATTATTCTTGACGGTTGCATCGATGGATAAAGTTTAATGACAATGAATAAAATTACTTCGGTTTTCAATAAATTCGTACTTGTTCGGTGTGATTGCTTTCAATACAATAATACTGGAATGGGTCCGTCGCAAAATTAAACCAGGGTGAACTCAAAGCCGCACTTCCCTATCTTCTAGTTTAACAAAGCCTCAAATCACAAGGCTAAAATAAAGATAAAGGCAATATATTGTTACTGGTTCGTTTAAGATTTTTTTGCATTTCAGTCGCAATTAACCATCAGACTAAGACCATGTTCACATGTTACTGTTCCGTTTCACTCCGGTATGATTTTCGTTACGGTTCGAGTGTGTTCATATTGGTTTTGGAACTTTTCGAAGCAAGAAGACGGAGCAGTTCCGTTCCGATGAAAAAAGTGGACCGAAACGGTCTCGATCTGTTTTGCTTTGTAACATCTTCTTTTTTGACGTTTCGAATTTTGACGTTCACACTTGTTTCGAAACGGAACAAAACCGTAACGTCTGAACATGGTCTAAATCAAACTGGCTTATAATTCTACGTTAATTCCTCACATATTGAACCTGACTAATCATTTATTTTCTCTTTGTAGCACACGCAGAGGCGGATGCTTTCTTCTGTTTCACAGCCATCATGGCGGAAATTCGTGATAACTTCATCAAAACATTGGATGATTCTGAGCTTGGCATTGGTCAAGACATGAACAAACTGTATTGTTTACTGCAAGTCAAAGATGAAGAAGTTTACGACGACCTGGTACGACAGATATCATTTTCCTTTAGACACTAGATAGGCTAACTGCTCACTTTTGAAGTTATATTCCGCCATGTTGTTTTCTGTTGTTTTGATACGCTTCCTTTATTATATGGAAAGCCCGATCCAGTGACGTAGTTAGAGATCAGTGCTTGCTACGAATTTCAAGATGAAATTTGCCTGCTCCTTTATAGCTTTAGAGTGGGCGGCCGCCAAACTGCCATCGGACTATCAGATAAGTAGCTTTTCCCGGATATATCGTTAGGCATATCGATTTTTTTATTTCAGAGCAAGAAAGGAATGAAGCCACAATTTTTCGCCTTCAGATGGATCACTCTTCTTCTCTCACAAGAATTCTACTTACCAGGTATTTATTGTAAAAACAACGTCCTTCCAACATCCACCCGACCTCCTTAACATTTTAATGAACGTTAGGACAATAATGTTGTGATTTCTATTGAGTTTTGTCTTTTTTAAGTTACGTAACTTCCACCATTACTGAAAAACGTTCTAAATCTGTAATCGATTACAAACGCGAATCGAACGTTTACTTCTATAATGATGGTGGCACGTAACTCAACAAACCATGAAAAATATTTACACGTTTTCTCATAAGAACAAGCTATATAAGAACATAAGGCTTTATGGACTCTATAACACCCAATTTCTCAGATGTTTGCACAAAACCAATCCCAAAATGGCATAAAACTCAAAAAGAACAAAGGAATAATCTTGGATGATCTTTTTTTTTTTAATTTCTTTATATTTAGATGTCATCCGGTTATGGGATTCATTATTCGCTGATCAAAAACGATTTGATTTCCTTCTCTATGTTTGTCTGGCTATGCTAGTGTAAGTTGTGCGCGTTGTTTTTTTTGAAAAAGTTGAAATTTTCATAATTTTTTTTTGAAACTCAAACTGTAAAGTGCCATAAAACCTTGTAGCTTTTGATTTTGAAGATGGTTTTGGTACCATTGGAAAGGTATCGTCACACTTTTTTCTAAAAGCATTCGGTTTATGCCCCGTTAAATCAGGTGGTCAGGAGCTATGGCCTCAACTCTGAGAGTCAGTATTTTGGCTTGTTTTTGACGCATATACGCGTCCCTTGTGGATTGGATGACACGACCCGGAAGTGACCTGAAAAAATAGATATGTCCAGTTTTCAGTTCTACTCCATTTAGACAGTAAAATATTTTAAGGTTTTTCTGTTTCACAAAGCAGGATATTGTGAATCCTTTTATGTTGTAACATCCTGCTCATAAACTCAACTTTGAGATTTTCAAAATAAGTTACGCAACAAATAATGACAAATCAATTTAACTGTACAAAAAAATCAAATGTTTAAAAATGGCGTCCTATTAAATGTGAGATATCTCAACAAAATTCTTAACAGGCTGACGATGAATTTTTGATACCCATTTGAGCATATTTAGTCATTTTCTGCATTATGACTGATCTTGCATGTCCAATAGTATTGATTTCCGGTCGAAAAATAGCTACGTAAATTCTCCGAAAGTAGCAGAAAGCGAGCAAAATATTCAAGTTCAAAGCCATAGCAATCCAATAGAAAACCTCTCGTTGAAGAATATCTTTCTGGAATAAAACGATGGGATACAAGATGACGAAGATGACGATGGAGATGAAATTTCCGTATACAATAGACATTGTTTCTTTGAAAGCTCCGGGTAGGCGCCTACCCCGGAACGCTTGTACAAAGCAAGCAATCAAAAGACAGATACTGAAACTGAGCAAGATGTTGAGGTTTTGTGAGATATCACAATACGGTAATTTCTGGAATACTTCTTTACGAATTAATGTCTTGATTCTCATAGGATTCATATGAAGTACTATAACCAAAAGCAAATTATTCACCAGAACAAACAAAAGCATGAGAAACGCGTCTCCAACTTTCGATTTCAAAATTTCTGCTCTCGTCATTTTAATTTTGGCATGAAAGGCTTTTAATACTTGTTGTACTCTCAGTAATATAATTCCAACGCATAAAGTGTATAGTGTTGTCACAGATAACATTCGACAATAACATTTCAGTTTAGAAGGAACCCCGTAATGGCTCACAGCCAAAGTAGCAAAGGCTGCATCGATAATTAGTAGATGAATGAAAGTTAAACTTAAATCCGCAGCTTTCATCATAGGAGTGTCTCTATATTTTACAAAAGTCACAAAAATGATAATGGAGGAAAAAACTCCAAAACAAGTCAAGGAAATAGCAAGTTTGACAAACGGTTGTTTTAGAGATATTGTCTCCAAGATGTAAGGGTCGTAGCAAGCATTTCTTTCATTATTAGCGATATAAAACTTTGGACAAAGCATGCAGGAGAAATTACCAATTCTAACTTTGAAACGATCCTTTGTGCAAGGTAGGCAAGACCAACGATAGATCTCATTAAAAACTGTTGTAGGATTATCAACCAACTTGGCGTACACATATCCTGTACCGAGTTGGCAATTAACCGGTGGACAAGCATTCGGTTTTTTATATGGCGTCATAAACTCTTCAATCTGTCGTTCGGTCTTCCTACCAAAAGCAGTGGCCAATAAATATTTGAGAATATCTTTACCAGGGTTAGCGTTTTTTTCAAAAGCACTTTTCTTCCCCACGTAAACTTCAAAAGTACGTTGCTGTAAAATTATTTTCATTCTGAACTTCATCTTTTTGATGCTATTAGGACTGTTAGCTGCATCTTGTTGATATCGATATATCAAATAGTTTAATCCTTCTATAAGTTTCATAGTGTAATCTAAGGGGTATATTTTTTTCATCTCTGAAGGTAGATTTGTTTGAAACAAAACTGCTTCTTCGTTTGTCTGCATTGAGTTCGTGAAAGGAGATTTATAAGCATCTCGAAATGATATAATGGTCCCCCATTGAGAATTCAATTTAGAATCATAGTTTTCATTGATGAACCAGGTCTTATTGGAGTATCCATATTCCTGGATGAATCTAACTTGTTGATTCTCCAGGCCTAGAAGAACAATTAAACCATCTTGCTGATCCATTTGAAGTTTACGGATCGCATCTACGAAACTGTTTTCGATATTGACTTTTTCAATGTTAATGCATACACGAAGCCGCACTAAGACCTTTAGATAACGTTCAAAGTAGAACGCGTTCGATGAGAGGTTTTCATCTTCTAAGAAAACCATGTTAACATACTTCCAATTCATCGTTTGTAGGATAGTTTTGAAATATGATTCAAATTTCTCGATAGTTTCGTATGAAAGAGAGGGTAATATGTTTTGGTTTTGCCGGAAAGGTACTTCTTCACGTAAATTTATCACGAAAATGTCAGTCTGAGAGAGAAATCCAGCCACGAAATTAAATAATTCTACCTTCAAATCGACGAAAAGGTACAATATTTTTGATTGAAACTTCCAACCTGCGATTTGACGTCCCGCTCGGATGGATGGATCTTCAGTGACCACGAATGAGTCATTCAGTATTAATTGCACCAACACTGAAGATAAAAAATTCCTGCTCCCACATACATCAAAATATTGATACATAATATCTTTCTTCAGCGAATCATTTCCTCTACTATCGTTAGCATAATCCTTGAAAAACAAATCACGAATAGCATTCTTACGGAACCGAACTTTCAAAGTGTCATTTGAAATCTCGTCCATCGTGACGTCATCACAAGAAGATCCGATACTAATCACGTGATATGGTTCACCAATGGGAGAGCCCAAATATTTCGGTCCGCTGGTTGGCGGTGGGGGAGTTGTCATCCGACATGGTGAAAAAACTCCACACGGTATTATACCATAGCATTGATAACAAATAACATTGAAAATGATTATTCTGATCAGCATAATGTCAAAGATTACTGTATTCCTCCAATAAAGTGTTCAAAAACCTTTTCTTCACGTAGAATTTGTAACATTCAACTCTTTTTAGCGGATTAATTTCCCAATTATTTCAACCATAAAACTGTCTTCATAAATATAAACAGCTGGTTGTACTGGTCCCCTTTAATTTTCCCCTGTTTTTCAATAAATACAGTGATGTTACATCTTAATATTAAAAATGGAAAGAATTAGTTAGCTGATAGTTTCATATTACAAAATTAGAATAGAATATTTCGTTATTTATCAGCTCTCGTCTACTTGGTGATAAGAATGAAATGTTCTCATGACAAATGTATGATTATTTTAGCACGTATTAATTATTCATAATACAATAGATTTTTTCGGCTCATGATAATCTAGAAAAATAAATTAGATATAGACTAGGTCACAGTGTGGATCTAAACCACACTGAAACGACCGCCTTCCATCACGCATCACGCTCGCGAAAGAGCGCGCGCACATTATTAACGCCTACATGTCATCTTCAGTACATTTTAGATTATTTATTGAAAGTAGATTACAATATAGTCATTTTTCATGTCTCGATTATTCAATTCCGAATGAAAGACATTCAGGGAAAAAAAAGAGAAACACCTGGGTAATTTTTAGACTAGAGTCTACTTTTGGCTGAACTTTGCTTTTTGATAATTTTTTATGACGCGGAGTCCAGTGAAGTAGACTAGGAGCATTTGGCGAGGTTGCCATTTTGAAAAAAAAAAACGTTTAGGATCCAAATAACAAAAAAGCTACTTGAAGTTGAAAAATATACTTACGAATGAGAAAAAAGCATTATTAACAGATTTTGAATCCCTTTTTTTCAAATAAAAACATTGCTGCATTCTTTTTTTACCTGGCAAAAACAACTAAAATCTGGCGGACTGTTTTACAGTCCGCCTAAGCAAAAGCATATTACCATATACTACCGGGCCACTTAATCGCGCCATCCAGTCTATAAAAAAAGCTTTAAGTGGACCCCGGGCTAGGTAATTTTTTAAAAAAACCGAAAGTAAATGGTAGACAAAGTAATGAGCCAAGGCAAAACGAGATTAGCTTACCACTATGAAAGAAACCGCCTCCGGCGGTCGAAAACTGGTGTTTTTTTTTCGCATGAAGCATTTATTACCATCACAAAAACTCGATCAAAATATTTTTCTTGGACGGGACTGAGAAACTGCCTCCAGTGTCTATATGAAGGTCAGTGATTGAATCGCATGTACATCCATTGCTCATTGGTTACGCTATTTGTATATAAATAAATGTACAGTATATGGCCCCCAAAACGGAGGTTTTCATTAAAATGAAGATTCTGACTTGTAGATTTATCAGAATTAAACGATTTTTGCTTATTTTGAAAGAATGATGGTTATAGTTAAAAATGAGCATGTTTTTGCTGGTTTGAGACAGATTCAAAATAACATATTTGCGTCTAAAGGAAATATTTTAACCAATTAGATAAAATTGCATATAATCACTCTAGCTCCTTGGATATGAAAAGAACTTATGAAACGGGGTATAGGACTTTCTCACCTAATGCCGTTCCGAATGCAAGCTCTGACTTTAGAGGCTGGGTAAAAGATATAGCATCTGAAGGTCAACCAGTATTTGGAGCCCTAGACCACATGACAAAACCGAAAATTCTAAATATGAGAAAAACAAAAATCTTGGAATTCTGTTCCTATCACCTGAGTTATAGTTATAACAAAAAATTAACATGTATATAAAAATTTTCGCTGAATCAGCAAAACGGCAAATTCTGTCATTTTTGGCAAATATAGGAGAAAAATATTTAAAGCTTAAATATTTTCAGTTTTCAGTTAAGCTTTTTTTCTAAAGTTTTCACAGCTTATTCCATACATGAATGCAACTATTTCAAAAAGATGTTTTCAAAAACTTGATTAAGAGTTGTTAAATCAAAATTGTCATTTTGAAAGGCTAAATTTCAGTTTGGACTTTGCAATATCGAAAATCGGAAAATTTCATAAAAATCATACTTTACATAATCGGGTCTAATTTAAGGAAAACACAAATATGTCATAGTTTTCCCCCTATTACCACGGGCTTATAATTTGATTTTAGCTACACCTCCGTTTTGGGGGCCCCAAACCTGCATTTTGACAACCAGGGGTATACTGTAAATTTTACAAATAAATTTATGCCCAAAACCTCTAATATATTTCAAAACTATGGTCAAAATTTTGTATTTATATCTTAAAGATATCTCGAGAAATCGCTAAATCAAACCTCCGTTTTTGGGGCTTTAGAAAAAAGCTACCTATCTTTAAGCGATTGAAAAATACTGTTGAAATTGAAAATTTTGAAAAAAAACTTCCAGGAAATAAAGTAGAGATGTTAAAGGTTTTCATGCAGCAAAAATTTTTGTAAAATCTCTTTTCCTCTAGATTTGAGAGAAATTTCAAATTTGATCGCCGTTTTGGGGGCCACATACTGTAAAGTCTTAAGGATTTCTGTCTAGTTTCATAAAAAATAGATCTTAGATGCCCGTAGTCAATGGCCTTGCTTTTATAGTTTTTTTCATACTACACTTTTTACTGCAATTATCGACTGTTTATTCGCATCTTTGCGGCTCTTGTTCAACTCGGAATCAATACTTTCGGACATGATGAGAGTATGTTTCACAATATGCTGACATAACAAAAAAACATCCACTTAGATATCTCATTATTTAACCATTTAAACTATTTTAAACCTATCCTAGCTAAGCTATGTTGGCTGACCTTCCAGCGTAGCTGGTTTATTATGTTATTAGAAATCCTTCAGAGCACTCAATTATTGTATCATATTTACATCTCTTATATTTGAATCAAAAATCAAACCGATTCGTTGGTCTTCTGCTCTAGCCATCTTTGTTGTTTTGAAAAATGAAACGCTGCTATCTTATTTTTTTTGAAATGTGTAATGATAAATCAGTACTTGTAGTACACTTTGAAATGAAGCAGAAAAAAACTCTCACATGAAACTACTTCGTCCTTTTAACATTCCAACCAGCCAATTTAGAATTTACACGAATAAAACTGGCCAATTATTGTTTAGCTAATGTCAATGTTTTCACAAACAAGAAACGGTTAAAGTGGCACGTTATTAGGGAGGTAATGGCTGATGCAGAATATTCGCGCAGCGAACACGAGCGTATCCCGATTTTCCGAAAAGAAACCGAAAGTAAAGTCAAATCGGAATAAAACACAACACGAGAGACGCTGGGAAAAAGAGATTTGAAGGGTCATCGGGGCTGACCAATAACAGAGAACTGTATTTTAGGGTCTAGAGTACCTGATTTTAAAGATGTGCTTTTTTATAGTATGAATGATATTTCATTCTGTAATATTTTTTTGTTGTTCTTCACAGCCTGATACGTGACCAAATATTGGAAGGTGATTTCGCCAAAACAATGAAGATTATTCAGGTAATTGTTGAAGATGATAATACCATTCCAGCAGCAAGCTCCAGAAATTATTTGATTTTTTGGGTTCACAGAATCGAGTCTCATGGCTGCAAGTTAAGATTCTGCAAAATGATTTTAAAGGTTGATTCGCGTAAGTTACATTAGATATTCTAGATTTTTTATTTGAAAATCCACCATTGACCTTGAAAAATTATCTTCACTTTTTTAACTTTGATCTTATTGATGTTGTTCCAGGGAGATGCATTAATATGCGCCATCAAGTGTAATCATATAAGTCAATTTCAGTTAGTAGCAAAACGTGACTTTTTGTAACCCCAGTCAAATGTAAATTTTCTGTTTTTCGTCCCTTTTAGAATTTCCCACATGACCAATACGATATGGCGACCATCATACGAAAAGCGGTCGAATTGAATTCGCCAACAGCGCTCGGTGTGCCTGTAGAGAAACCACCCGCTCCTGCTAGCGGCTCTGTCACAGGTAAAAGTATTTCAGCACGTGGTTTTAGTTTGAAACAAAGACTGGTGAATTTTGCACGGAATGATAATAGTAGTAACTCTTCATAGCATTCGCCTTATAATAATGTTATTATAAATTCTTTTGTCATACTTTATTCAAGACTTAAAGTCTTTTAAAGCTCGATTGCTTGCTTTTTAAAGTCTTTGTGGTTACTGACTTTTTTATACCTTGGACCAAGCTTTCTCCGCCATCTTTAATAGGAGCTTTTAGAAAAGTACTACCATATCGGTAGCACTACTCGATGTTGGTCAATTTATTATTCAATACAATTTTCTGTTTAATCTTTTCACCCCCATTGAGCAGTGGTACCATTAGGGTACAACTTTCATAAAAATCCGATCAAAGATTTTCTTTGGTTAGGGTCGAGAAACTTTTTCCGAGGTTTTTAAAGGGCAGTGTGTCTATGTGCATAAACTTGAAGGCTTTCCTCTGGAATACCAAGTCACAGTTCGATGACTATTCGGTAAAGCGAATTTTATTCATGGTACTTTCACGATGACATGCAAGCAAAAGGGCCAGGTTAATTTTTGTAATATTTTTATACGTTTTTAAAAGAGATTCTATATAATTAATGAAAGCATTTAATTAAGATACTATTATTAACCAATTAGCTGATTTATTACTGTATATATTATTAAATCAGGAATTTTTACGTTGACCGAAACTTTATGAGATTTTAAAAGTATTATCGTTTCTAGTGATCTATGTGTGAACCTCTGTGGCTTAAAATGCTTCGCGAATTTAATCTATTTTTTATGATTTGAAAATTCGAATTTATTGCAGCTTGAGTAAATTAGCTTGTTGAAAGCTCTGTTGAAAGTCTTGACTTAATAATTGTTCAATAAAGTCTATCTAGGGCCATCTACTCTATGTTGTAGAATATATAGCCTTTGAAATAGCTTTGGCGTTTCGTGGTTCTTTATAGCTTATTATAACATTGACGGCCATTAACCTTTTCCTAAAGAGAAGGGATTTCATAATTAGACTGTTTACGTGTTTTGAACAAAATGTAGATTTATATTTTATTGGTTAGAATTTTACTACATAGATCATTGATTATGAACTAGGCCTAAAGGAGGGTTTTATGCCAGCGATTTTCGAAAATTAGTGAAATCGTTGAGGTAAAAGGTACACTTCATATGAAAATTGTCGAGAATACTGTGATATTCCACCTGCAGGGCGTACAGAAGATTCCTTACCTTTAAGTATAACCCTAAAATTAGAATTCAATGAATGTTTTGGTTGGAAATCGCCTTGATAGTGTTTTTAAAATGTTTAGCTCAAAAATAAGAATTTTATGAATAACCTGAACACTTAGCTCTCCAAAGACTACATTTGACTAGATCTCGACTAGAGATGAATTGTTTTGATTAGTTGTTGATTCTTGACAGTCATTTTTATTGTAAGCAAACTTTGATAATTTGTAATATAAATTCATATTCTAAGATAAAGAAAGATAAAAGTTTTAGATTTACAAATTTTGGTTATTATTTCCGAACAAGGAATCAAGTTTAAAAACAAAGGACCAAATTATTGATTTGGAAATTTATTTTGACTCGTTAATTTTACCCAACACATTCCCTTGCCTTAGTGGTAACTGGTGTTTTTTGAAATTTTCCTATTTTCCCGACCCTTAGTGGGACTGAAATTTGATTTTCTGCTTTTTCCGACCCTTAACGGGACTTTGGTAATCCAAAACTCAGGCACCCTTAAGGGCGGCACATACCGCAACCTCCATTTGTCTAAGTACCCCCCCCCCCCCCCCCGGCTTTTCGAGGAGGAAAAAAAAAACCAATTCCACAGTTCTGCCAATTTTTGCACACAGCTTTAATGATTTTGAATTTATCTGAAACGGTTTTTAACGGTGGACATTGTTTATCTTGAGGCTTGTTAGAAAAAATAAACTAAATGAACACGAACCCACATTTTTATTGAGAAAAATGAAGCTTTTTGATTCGACTTTGGCTAATATTTTGCTCTGAATATAAAGTATAAGTTTGTCACTTTTTGGTTTGAAACTCAAAAATTTGTCAAGATGAATCGTGGAATGAATCGAAGACAAATGGAAGATGTAAGATTTCTCACAAAAGTGACAGAACTGTGAAGTAGTCTTTTTTGGTGATTTTTAGCTATTTAGCCCAACTCTGCAGCGCTGCAACATTTTAATTCACAAAGGAAAGTCAGCGAAATTCAAATCCGTGCTGCTACTACATCTGGTAGACATTCTCACTTTAAGAATCTTAAGAAATCAGAATTAAGATTCTGTCCGTTAAATTATGTTCTGTTACAGATTTCGTGTTTATTTTTAAATTCAGAAATGTTGGAAATGTTTTGGAATGATTCAAGGTGAAAAAGTCAGATACCAAGAAAAGCAATTTTGCACAAGATGCTATCAGTGCGATGGGTGCAAACTGTCTCTAAAAAGTAAGTGCACTATATCCTCTTCCATTGCATGCAAAATGACCATCTCCCGAGCGGGATTCTCCTTAGCCTTTTAATGATGGCAAGGCATGCACTTTTGGAAATTTGGGTGTTTTTTTTCTCGTCATTTTACATACAGCCCGCAAGGAATCCCACCTTGAAACAGCCGTTTTCATGTGATTGTTCTGGGTGTTAAAGGGTCATTCCCGAATGGGATAAGGGTGGCTACTAAATTTCGAATACTGTAGAGTGAACAAGAAACTGAAACTTATTTTTGGCAAAAATAGAAAATCTTTTATTCACAAATGATGTTTCACCTTTAGATAAAACTTGTCATGAAGAAGGGGGTCAATTGTATTGCAAAGATTGTTGGAATATCATACAGCAAGATGTAAGTTTGACCAACTACCACAAAACGGTCTGTCATACACCCACCCCTTCTTACAGACCTACTGAGAACCCTTCCCACTGGAAAAATTAAACTCAGTACTCTTAGGTTCCAAATAAACGGGCCCTCCGCTTGTTAATTTTTCGAAAAATTTTTAACCCCCAGGACCTTATTAGGACCCCCCCGCTTATTAATCTCTAAGAATATTTTCAGCTTTCAAAGAGAAGGCCCCTTATTTTGCTTTAAATAGGCTAATTTTAGCCTATGTTTACCTTATTTTTGGGTTTCAGAAATACAATTTCCAACCCCCCGGCAATTAGGCCCCCGTTTATTAAAATCTAGAGAATTTCCAACCCCCCCCCCCCGTTTATTCGAACCCCCCCCGTTTATTTGGAACCTAAGAGTAAGGTAAATCAATAATAAAAGAAAGTACAATTTATTTTGTCACCACTGAAGATAATCAAATAAACCGATCCTGATTGCAATATATTATTTAATTTTTCCCATCCCCACTGATTTTTCTGACCTGAAAACAATAAAATTTCAATCCCAAGCCAAAGAAAAATATGGGAATATGAATCCCCATCAAGTTTCAGTTCGTTGCCTGTGAGAAGGGGGGTGTTTTCAATGTTCATTTAACTTCCACAACGTAACATTAGATGAGCATTGCAACAATGTTGTATTCTACAATCTTTCAAGAAATATATTAAGAAATCCGGTTATTTTGACGTTTTTCGAGATTTAAAGTTCGGGCGAAAAAGCCGATTTTGGGCTCTCTCTTTAATTTAATCGAATATTTCAATTTGAGACGGGTAGGCAGACTTCCAGGCTATATTCGGAGCCTTACTGGACCATTTTTGAACTTTTGGATCCTCAGATCCTAAGGTCCTAAGTGTTAAGTCTAGCGTCAAAACTCAGAGTTAAAACACTACCCATCGAACCTACTTTAGAGCACTTACAAATCGATTGTGGTTTCAAAACTTCCTGGGGAATTTCCCATTTGTCTCAAATATTTCTTGATGGATTGTAGCTGGGAAATACCGTTAAAAATTATGTTTCAGATAATAATTTCTATGTCTTTTCATGTTAATATTATAAGTCATCAATTGAAAAAATAAAATAAAATAAAACACAAATAATCACATAAAAATAAACGCGTACCTCACCGCAAGTTTTCGAGTGAATTTATACGATGAAAGGCTATAAGTATAAGAAACACTCATTTGTAAGTAGTGGAAAGATCACGGCTTCCTCTTTAAAGTCGACCACAAAGCCACAGTGATGAATTAGGCTCTTCCAGAAAAAGTTCGTACATGGGGGGTGGAGGATATATCATTTTTGAAGCTCGACCCCCCGTACAAATGCAAAATTACCCCCCGGACAAGGCAATATTTTACCCCCCGGACAATATATCCTCCGCCCCCCCCGTACGAACATTTTCTGGAAGAGCCCATTTGATACTTTCTCCAGTGAATGTTCGGACTCTTATCCTAACAATCAATTTCTTTTAGAAATGTTACAAATGTAAAACACTGATTAAAGTAAATGGACAAAAGTACCGAGGAAAACTTTACCATGAAGAATGTTTCACTTGTAGCGCATGTAACTGCTCCCTTGTAGGTAAGAAAAAACCTTAAAAAAGGTTAAGACAGTGAAGGGGTTAGGAAAGCTTGAATGCACTAACTTTAGTAAAAACCTCAAAAATTCTTCCTTGTGAAGATAAGTATATCCCTGTGCTACAGTGGCAGACCAAAGAGTCGTTAAATGCATACGGTTTGTTTTACGTCCCTTTAAATTCCACTTCAGTGGTAACAGGAGAAAAGGACAACGGTGGTTCTTTTTTATATTCTTCTGGAGCCCGTTGTTCTTCTGGAGCCCGTTGAAAGCTTTGAGTGAGGGGGGCATACATAGTTTGATTCGCAAACCTCTATAGATATATCTCCTATATAATGGGCTTTTCCAGAAAAAAACCGTGCACCCCCTGTTGAGGAGGTCCAACCTTTTGTGACCTACCCCCTTGGAATTCCAGGCAATTTTAGGATCATACCCCTCTGGAATATAGAATTTTTTACAAATTTTCAATCATTCCGCTTATTTTTGACGGATTTTCGTCTACCCTTATGGAATTTCACGGCATTTCAAACCTTACCCCCTTGGAACGGAAATGGACCTCCTCAACAGGGGGTGCACGATTTTTTTCTGGAAAAGCCCAATATAAGAAACTTTTTTCGCTAGAGGATGAGCAGAAGCCTAGGGCATACATGGCTTTTTCATTTTCAATTTAACCGAGAAAATACTACTTGGGCGTATGACAAACAGACTATTTTTTGAAAAAAAAGTCACTGCTATGGGCAACGGATGCCAGAGACAGGGGTGTTTTGTAAGGTATCGTCAAAGCTGATATTAATTAAATTCTTCACAAACCAGGTTTAAAATTTCACGAGGACGAAGGTCGTTACTACTGCGAAGGTAAATGTTATCAAGACCTTGGTGCTTATGTTTGCAATGGTTGTGGTATGCAAATTGATGGTAATGATATCGAATACATGCTTTTCCAAGGGAAGTACTACCACAATCGATGTTTTGTTTGCGATGGCTGTAGGGCTCCATTAATTGGACAGAAATTCAAAATCTCACAAGGTCAAAGATTTTGCACTCGATGTCGATAAAGCTGCAATGATTTATATCTTATATATTAATCAGCAAGCAGTATTCTTAAACATATTCTTTATCGAAATTTGTCAAGAACATTTAAATGTAAAGTATTTAATAATTTTAAAGAAAAAGTTATATTTTGTAATGTTTCTGTAAATACAAATGAAAATCATTACCACATAATTTTTCACCCCTAAAGGTCGGTCTCCACTTTCACGCGAAATGGGCGACAGTTTTTTTCTTAACCTTTTTTGCCTGAAGAAAAAGTTTCACGTGAACAAAAAAAAAAGTTGAAGGAAGTTCTACTTTTTTCATCCGTTACGTCAATTTCAACCAATAGAATTGCTTCATTTTTCAACCGACCAATGACCTTACAAAAACGTCAAAATATTTTCGCTCATGTCACGCGAAAGTGGAGACCGGCCTTAAGACGCTAGCTACAATTTACTGGCTGAAATGATGACGTGTATTTTCATAAAAATTGACCAACAGTCTTCCGTAAAGAAGTCATTTTATCTACCTTGCTCCAGAGAAGACGAGAAATTTGCAACATCGTGACTCTATTTATGATAGCCATTCGCTGCTAACGAGTTGATTTAAAATACACCTCCATGTCCAAAAACTCCGATCCAAATCGTGAAAAATCTTATCACAATTTCAGCATTCCCCATATCCTGTTATTTTCGCATTGTAAATAGAGGTCATAAATCTTCTATATACTGTTCAACTCAACTTCGAAGGAAACCATTTCTTGCGGGTTTTTCCCAACATATTCAACGAATATTGTCAACACGCAGATCATCAAATGAAATAAAACGCAACTGTCTTCAAGTAACATTCGGTAGTTTTGGTCGTAATGCTGATAATGTGATCAAAACAGCTTCCTGAAAATAGAAAAAAAGTAATATGGTTTTGAATACAGTCAAACCCTTAGGATCGGAAGTGCATGGAAGCGGGTTAAGTTTGAGTTGGCAATAAGCTGCCCACATTCCCGAGAAATTGATTTTGATAAAGGGGATTAGCGAGTGCCTCCTTAGCCTGTTAGACGAAAACCGCTTTTTTATCGCGATTTAACAAAGAAAAAATTTGGTTTGTGGGAAGGTACTGGCTAGTGCCTCCTCAAAACCGGGATTTTTCATCTCGTTTCTTAGCGAGTTCCACTTTGACAATTTTCGAAAAATAGAAGCCTTTCAAGTGCTTTGACGCAAATTCGTTTCTTTGCTACTGCAAACTTGCTTCGAAAGTTAAAAGTGACGTAAAAAAATCAAATGTTTGGAGCCCGAAAATCTTCGCTCCAAACATTCGAAAAAGTCGCAAAGTGGAATTCATGATATGCACCACTGGAGAGTCTTCTGAAAACTTTTACAATATTCCACCCAATACGTCACTTAAACAATAGAAAAAGTGACGTATTGGGTGGGACAAAAACAGAAAAGTTGCATAATTTCGTGAAGACATTGCAGTGGTGCATATCATGAATAGACGTTAATTGTGTAGAAAAAAAAAACGCGGGTGACGTCTAGTATAGGCTAAAAGGGGATGCGCATCCTGTAAAAAATTTCCGTCCGAGAGTTAACCCTAAGTTCTGTATGAGAAATAGAATTTAAAATATAAATGGCTAGAGGTTAATATAATCATAATTATCCAAATTTAGGGTAATTTTTGGACAGGAATACTCAATTCATGATATGCACTACTGGAGAGTCTGGGTGGAACAAAAACAGAAAATTTGCATAATTTCGTGAAGTCATTGCAGTGGTGCATATCATGAATAGGTATCTTCTTTATCGAAATCAATTTCGAGGTTGCGTGTAGCCTAAGTTTGCCAGGGAATAGTGTGCACCCTCACTGTACAGAGAGATTTTTTATGTATGGCATTTTTTGATTTTTTTGGATTTTAGGGGGAAGAACAGGGTAAGATGGGACTTATTTTTCAGGTGGGGCTACAATGGTTTTGTAGTGCATTGTTGCAACCTGCTTTGAGTAAAACTGAACGGAAAGTTCAAATTAGAAAGAAAAAATTCTTTCCTTCCGAGGCATGTCTCTTTGTTCTGTTTTATTCACGCAAATCGGACGGACAGAAGGTCGACAGAATTAATGGAAGAACCAGGAAGAAATGGCTAAGAAAATTGACACGTAGTATAAATTTACGTTTTTTTCATATTTTATTTATATTTCGTAGAAGTAAAACAAAACAAATATAACAAATTCACATGTGAGGTATGATATACAAGCTATAACAACCTAAGATTCCATTGTTTTCATCAATTTTCTTTTTGGTATTTTCATTTTTTTTATTTTTTTATTTTTTTTATTTCATCAATTTTCTATTATTTTTTTTATTTTAAAACTTTCTTTTCCTTTTATTTTATTTATGTAAGAAGACAAACGATCATTGGTCATTTTGACTGTCAAAGACACCACCCATCAGCCCGCTAACAGCATTCGCAATAGCACTTGCCGCTATGTCACGAGAAACCGCACCAATCGCATTCGAATCTGTTTTCTCGGAACAGGAAGAATCCACCATCACCGAGTAATCATCAAAATCTGATTGAATGGCCGATTTAGGGCGGAAGCCTCGGGGTAGGGCGGAAAACGGTTTTAAGGGCGGTAGTTTTTTCGGTGGTGGGGTTTTCACATTATCGATTTTGATGCCGCTATCAGTGACATCGCCAGGGTTGGCAACACGGTTAATAGAATCTGCATTAGGTACAATAACCTGTTCAACATCTTCTACAATGAGGTCATTAGCTTGCTTAGAACTCGATGGTAACAATCCAGTGGCAAGGCTCAACACACTGAACAATTCAGCAAAGCCACCGTCAGCTGAAGCCGTACAGCCGTTTAAGTCACAGTGAACATCTTCTTTTAAATTCGTCGATGCATCAACCTTTGACTCTCGTTTTGTATCTTGTTTTTGTTTTCGTCCAATAGAAGAAACAAACCTGTTATCTACAAGCGCGATAGGGGGATTTTTCTTAGTTTGAGTATTTTGAGGGTTTTCCATCAATCCACCCGTTTCACATTGTTCTTGCAACGGGACAGAGGTTTTGGACAGCGGAAGCTGTGTTCCGGAAGATATTCGAACCACCTTTTCTCCAGTTTGTTCTGAATCATCCTTTGCAACCTTCTTCTTCTTCTTCTTTTTCAATTTCGGTTTCAGCGGAATGGAGATTTTGTTCATAGGTAACTGCGACCCATCGACTGTAGTTTGTATCGGTGGTAAGCGGTAAGGCGGGGCGGCATTGGAGTCATGCCCTGGCTTGGGACTATCAACTATGGGTGGCAAAGTCATGGTTTGAGGATCAAGACTGGGGCTAGTGGCATCACATTCTGACATTCCTTCCACTCCTTTTACAGGCTTTTTCCTCTTCTTTACAATTGGAACCGAGGATTTGAATATCGGCATCTGCGACCCATCAGCTGTATGTTGGAGGTTTATAGAAGCATTATAAATACCATTCTCTCCGTCACATGGTAAATCATCCTTATCGGGGGACGCTTCCGTAACAATATCGAGGTGATTTTCCAAATTATCTTTGTCCGGTGTTGTATCAGGGGCGGCTGATACGTCACATGGGTGGTCATTGGCATTCACTTGCACCACACTAGTTGTAGATGGGCGGTAATGAATGGAGCGCGTAGAGGTTTTGGAATGCGATGACTTTGGATCGGTTTCCTGATTACAATCGACGTTGTCACATCCGGTACATTCGAGGGACGGGCTTAATACAGGAGGTATTTGATTGACGGCATTGGCAGCGTCGCTCTCCGGAGAAATTTGCTTCGTATCTAAATTTGGAAAAAGTGGAGCATGTAGAATAATATATCATTATTATACTTCAGTCAACAATCTCTAAATTGAGCCTCTATTATTTGAATCTTCCCGTGATCAGAACTAAAATATTGGTCCCCACAGCTGGTAAATGTAAATTGTAAAGTGCAGGTAAATTACTCTTTGTAATTTTAATCTCCCTTATTCGAAGTAAATTTTTGGTCCCTTGAAGATCGAATTAGAGAAAGAGAGTCAACTTTAGGTCTTTTATTCATTTCACGTAAGCTTGTTATTGACTGGAATTTCGAGAACATTAAAAAAAGACTATAGAACCTTAAGAGGCTAACAGTAAGAAGAATGATATACTTCAAGAAAAACAGCCATGAGTCGTAGAAAAAGTCGTGACGAAATTCTTTTAGAGATAACGAGTCTTAAAATTGTATTGGTTCCCATGGACCTGCTACTGAAGACTGTACATTGTTAGGTTAATTCTTAATTTCTCGATGTTTCATGTTCCTTATGGAGAAAAAACATGTTTGAAAATCGTATTGCAGGTATATGTACCACAAAACCCACAGGTACCTCAAAACCAACAATTTCATTTCAGGAGTTCTAGAAAAATCTAAAATGTTTTTATCAGCATAACTTTTTAAGATTATGTTGGCATAATAGTTTCTTTATTATTTAAAACAAAATTGAGCATTATTGATTGGTTAAAAGTTTTTTATCAAGATTTAATGCTAGAAATTTAACTTCAAAGTTTTTAATTTTTTTCAAAAAATGGTCAGATAAGTCACTTGCTATTGACTAACCTATCGATCTTTCGTTTTCTATTACCTCTAGGCATAACACAAATATAGGAAAAAAGTCCTAAGTGCTGTAAGCAATGTGTTTATCTTAATTGCTCTCAAAAAACTCACTTTTTAATTGTGGGTTTTGAGGTACAAATGAGAAAAATTGCGAGTTTTAGAATTTTTTGATGTTGAACACAAAAATATTTATCTATTTCTCAAACATACTTCTGGAATACAATTTTGTGAAACATTTTCAAGAAAAACTATGCAAAAATACAACAATAATGTTTAGCATATATATATATATATAATAACTCAAAAGCTTAAAAAAGTATGGATATTACATCATATTTACTAAAGCTAGACGGTTTAGTCCTGATACTTTGTTAAACATATTTTCAATTTAAATCATAATCTGGAATGTTCATTTTTTTCCTCGAATGGGAATGACCTTTAATGGCCCAGCTATGATGTCATGAACTGGGAAAATGCTTATATCTGGAAGATGGCCTGGGGTGTTTTCAAGAACAGTGCCACTCCTAACTTTAGGCTTTAGACAGTGTAACTGAATTGAGTCAACAGTGCCATCTTCATCTTTTTAAGAATCTCTTCAACAAACGACCAATATACAACCTTTTTGTTTTCTTAGTGGTGTAGATGGCAGCATACCAGTCTCTTTTGTTGGCGGTGCCAGGCCTTTCCAGCAATTCTTGAGTTTTTGGATGTCGCTTTCATCATCAGTTTCAACATATGAATAGTTCTACAACAAACTTACCTAGATGTACAGGTGCAAATTTTTACCTTGATTGACCCAGTGGACTTAAAGATATTGTCAATAATATAAATGTGGGTTTTGAGGTACGTATTCAAAAAAAGGGAAAATTTTAAAAAGCAATGATATAAAAACAATCTAACATATAACATTGAAAAATATCAGGAATAACTCTTTTCATGGGACTCCTCGCACCATCAAACAATTTTCTTGATAAAGGCAGCCCAAAAAATAATTATTTAGGTCAGAAATTTAGTGTGGGTTTTGCGGTACATATACCTGTAGAGAAATATCAGCCACTTACCGCTTCCGATATCATTCTGATTAAGACCAGAACATTCCGCTTCTCCGTGATCTTCGTTTTCATTATGCGAATCAATCAATGCGATTTCAACGGCATTCTCCGTAGTTGGTGCAACTTTACACCTTCTTTTCATGAAGGCGAACAATTGCTCCTTTGGCGAAGTCGCATCAGGTCGAGGTCCAGTATCATCACTCGTAGATGATTTGGTTGTCGCAAAGCTTGTAAAAAAGGTGATTAAGTTCGAGCAAAATCGGCCGATGGCAGTTGGTGGTGTTTCTTTTCGTTTTCGTTTTTTCCGAAATAATTTTGGTCTTGGGAGGGCGACCATCTTGCAAGGCACGACGAATCTGATATGGTTTACTGCTCCACTAATATCCACGTATATCGGTTTAGTTATGACGTCAAATCAAACATATGCTATTTTTGACGTTACATCGCTGATTAAAGAAATTTGACGTCAAATAAAATTTAAATTTATTCCAAAAATATAGAATATGTTAAGGATGGTTTCTACCACATGAGGTTATAATGATGTTTTGGTCAATGGAAACCATGTTATACGAAATATATATTTTAATCTTGTATTATTTGGGATAAACCTCCCAAAAATATATTTAACAAAGGGTATTTTTTTTAATTTAACCCTATTCGTACTGGGGGGGGGGGGGGGCTTTTTCTGTTCGGTGATGAAACTAATATTAATAACTGCTGAAATAATAGGGCTTTCGATAAATGTTATTTTCTGAAAATTCCTAACTTTTATTTAGCTTCAACATTGGATTGACACGGATGTGGAGCAAGATTGGTCAGAAAGAGGAAAAGAAAAACATTTTTTGCTTATATCAGCATAATAGAACAACAGGCAGACACTGTCCTGATATGAAATATGTGTCTGTTATGAAACGGGAACACTTATGTAAAAATAAAACCTTTAAAAACAATCCATCTTGAAAAATAATCAAAGCTATTTCACAATAGAAAAAGCAATACTGAAATGCTCATGCTGAGTCTTGAAATATGTTTTTGCTATCACTATTTCAAGTTAAAACATCCGGGCATAAAAAAGATTTTTGGATTGGATGGCTTTCTCGCTATGGAAGTTCATATTCAACAATAGATAGGTTAGATGAACGGATAGGTTAGATGTCATGGGATTATAGACAGACATTATCTCGACGTTAGGTGTTAGTGCAGTTTTTTTACTAAAAAAAGAATTGCGAGATTTTCAGTCTTTCTCTCTTTTAAAATCGGGAGGTTTTCTTCGGATATCAAAGGTAAAGCATAAACTTATTACCTTCTAATAGAAAAAATGGATAAAAGGGGGAAAATATTTTTTGGATTAGTTGCAGCTAATTTTAATACTACATGCTTAACATTAAAATATGAAGCTTGTGAGTAGAGAACAAGGATTTTTGAAAGCAGGATGCTTTTGTCCGAAGAAATGGCATTGTTCTATGTAGGAGTTGCTTACATCCCACTTTTCATCGCTGGTGGAATTTTAAACAGTTACGTCCTGTACTCTTTAAGGAAATTCAAAAAAACAAACCACAATCGACAGTTTGGTAATCTGGAACGTCTTTTGCTGGCATTAAATGTCTCAGATACGTTGACATGTTCGGTGTGAATACCAACCAAGATAGGTTTATACATGTTTATTGCCGAGAAACAAAATTCACAGATACGACAAAAATTCTTTTACATAATCGACATATTTTGTCAATTTTCGTCTATATTAATCGTAACAATGATTGCAATTAACAATTGTATTAAAATCACACGATTTTCAAGTTATGACCAAATTATGACAACCAACCGAGTCACTATTTTCATAAAAAGACAGTATTTATCATATCTGGTTTGATAATTATATTGCCAATCCTTTTTCCACCGGTATTGTTGTTAATGGTGGTTTTACTCACTGTCCTCACATCCTTGGTTATAATGGTCATCTCTTACGTCATAATTGTTAAAGAGTTGAAAAGGACTAAGGGGAGACTCCGCAATGAAGAGACAGCCGATGGCAAACGTCGAATCGAGTGCGAAAACAAAGTCTCAAAAACCATATTGATTATTTTGACCTGCTTTATTTTGTGTACCATTTCACCGAGACTAACGGCAAGTTTTTGTTATTTTTTCTTTAATTTGGAAGTAGTAAAGACAAGCACGCCATTCCTAGTATTTGTTTTCAATTTGAATTCGATTTCAAATCCTTGTAAATATGTTTTTCGAAACAGTAAATATAGTATCACATTGTTCAGCCGAAAGAATAAAGCGACAGTTGCTCCTCAAAACAATGAAACCGAAGCAACAAATCCAGGAAAGAAAGATTCAGATATTGAGACACAAACACAGGCGAGCCAACATCATCACGAACGCGCTATTTTTACTGGGAACACGGAATCTTTATCGGTAGATGCAGACTAGCCTTTCACACCATGACTCTCCGCCCAAGAAAACGGTCGAAGCAATAATAATTCACAAAACCACCATAACACCAACCGCCGGCAAAACCACTATAAAACATCATCGCCAGTATAATGGAATTCACGAAAAAAAAGATTATGAATTTGACGCTTTGACTCAAACCTTTACGATTCGTATGTCTCCTTAAGTTGGACAAGCTTTCTCAACCCTTTCCCACTTGTAAACCATACTCGATAAAACGAAATTTCCTTGAAACAAACGAATTTGTGTTCCATATTATCATTGCAGGTCACCTCTTTGACTAGATCTGCAAAGTTATATACAAAAATGATTTCAGAAAAGTGGCAATGAAAATCAAAACATCTAGAATCACCAAGATAAGCACACGCTCCATCGCGCCAATCCATTTCTTTCTCCTTTCTATTAACTGTTTTGGATGAAAAGATCAAAATCAACTTATGTGTTTTAGCAATATTGACAGATACACTCATGGTAAAACAGAAACCACAACCAATAGTGGCTTGATTGTACAGTACAAGTTATTATTGTTGGTTTATCCAAAAAGAAGAGTGTGGGTATTTCTGATAAAAATAAATGAGCTAACATATGTATTATTGTCATGTCCCAGTTAAAGTTTTTCACAATCTCTGTATCGAATGAAAATGGCCACTGTTATTAGAGTCCCATTGGTATTCAGAACTGATAGATTGATGACACTTAACCCAACAAGACTCCATCTTGGTTTAAAGTCTGTTATAAAAGGATCAAAGCATTTTGATTACGCACAATGATGAATGATGGTTGGGACTAAGCCAACACGATGTTAATGAACTGAAAGATGAATATACATCAATAGAGTGGGGCTCAGGCCCTCGAGCTCAGACCTCTGAATAGGGCGAGAAATTATGAGTGAGAAAAGAAAAGAAATCAGGGACTTGAAGGGGAAAATTAAAGAGAAGGACTTGAAAAAAGACTATCGTTAATTGCATGCCAGATCTATTAATTTATTTGATATTATTTATATTACGCTTATTATTGATATTTATTGCTTAATTGGAGAAATAGAATTGATGTTGATTGAAATCTATTAATGTATCTTTACAACAGATAAGTGATCTGAGAGGTCCCCTCAATAGCTAAAGGGTGCCCGGGGGGGTACTAGGGCAAGATGGGTTACGGGCATGCTCCGCTGGTCAGGGTACCTTTTTTAACCTCCACGAGTTCCAGGTAGGGTCGCAAAAACACCAAAATAGAAAATCAGTCCCTCGTAGGGTGCCTATTTTTGGTAAACTTGGGGAAAAAGTAGAAAATTTGAGAACATTATGGAATTTCAGTCCCATTCAGGGTCACTTTTTTCACAAATTTCGAGTCCCGCGTATGGTCCATTTTCGAACCTCAGCAGAGCACCCCCGTCGGTAGACAAGGGTAGTACCCCCCCCCCGGGAAAGGGTGACCCCAATCGCCTAACTTCCCCTGGTCACAATATCATTACAATCGAGGGCGTCTAAAGAAGAGCCACAAGACTAATTAGTTGCTATAGAAACTACTCATACGAAGTTCGATGAAAAGGTTTGGTGATAAGGTAGAAGTTTTCAAGACCCTTCAAATTTATGACGACTTCAAAAGATCAGGAAAACCTCGACGTCAGCATGATTATGAGCTTCAAAGGAACAGATGACTGTATGAGAGACTACCAAACCAATTTTCTTTTTACTGAAGTGGGACTGAAGTGTAAAACCTTTAAGTGATCTACAATCAGCGCCGAAATTTTTTGACCATTTCTTTGGTATTTTAACGTTTTTCAGAATTCAAAGCTCGGGCAAGAATTGCAATTTCAGTACTTCCACTTTGTTCCAGTGGATTATTCGCTTTGGGAGGGTTAAGTGGCTTCCAGGCTATGTTTTTACCCATATTGGAACATTTTTTGAGCTTCTAAATCCTGAGATCCTGAGATTCTAAGCTTCTAAGTCTTAAGTCTAATGTTAAAATTCAGATGACTATTTCGACGGCCAATTTTCCGCCGGCCGGACGACTATTCCGCCGATCGAGGAACTATTTCGACGGCCGAATTTCCGGCGAATTCTGACCCTGACCACCCCGATATATATAAGTTTTCCTCTAAACCCAATTATATAATAAATCAATTCCAATTTAAACTCGTGTATTTACGTTTTTAATTTTTCACATTTATTTCGAAGAATGATAATAAAAAATATACAAGTCCATGATTGATGACAAATAAGCATTCAATCCACTACTCACCGACGGTCTATACAAGTTAAATTTTAAAAAGGGTTGCTCAATTGAATATCGCTGTCATTAAACAACTTCAAGATAGCATTGTCAATTGCGCTTGACACTAATTTACGAGACGTTACATCGATGTCACACACATTTTCATCCACCATCGCAGGAGGGGAGAACGATTCAACAGATTGTACCGTAAGCGGAAATTCCGGGAAGTCCGACTGGATAGCCGGAATTGTTTTTGGGGAAACAAGGGGTGCGCTAGAATTCAGCGGCGGAAGTTTACACTTCAGTGGGTTTCCGTTAGCCTTTTCCGTATCGATCTTGATACCGCTATCTGTATGTTCGTTCGGTTGATGGGGTAGAACACCAGTTGCAAGGTTAAGAACTTCAAATAATCCTTCAAAGCCACTGTTTTCATCTTTCACATCTACAGATTGAGATTCTGGCAGATCGAGGGCGGAATCTACCATTTCCTCAACATGGGAAATGTTCTTTTGATCTTGCTTTCTTCCAATGGATGCTACGAAGCGACTGTCTATGACAGCGGCGGGAGTTGTTGGTGGCAAACTAGTGTTAATACGGTCTTCATTGGATTTTTCAATGTTCTGAGCTTGTTTCTTCTTCTTTGGCTTCAAGGGGATCGAGGTCTTCAACAGTGGAAGCTGGGAACCACTCACTGTTTGAATTTGTGGCAATGGAGCTAAAGATTGATTAATGTCTGGTAGACTTGATTCTGGTAGATTGAGGGCGGGATCCACCATTTTGTCAACGTGGGAAGTATTATTTTTAACTTCCTTTCTCCCGATCGATGCCACAAATCGATTATCTATGACAGCAGTTGGAGTTGTTGGAAGTGGACTGTGGACATCTTGGTTTGATTCCTCGACTTGCTCTTTTTTCTTCACCTTCTTTGGTTTTAGGGGGACGGAAGTCTTAGTTAGCGGGAGTTGAGACCCGTTCATCATTTGAATTTGTGGCAATGGAGTCAAAGGTTGATTAACGCTTGGTGGGCTTGCGAGTGCGATTGGCTTTAACCTTTTCGGCTTCTTTACTATCGGGACACACGACTTCATGACAGGCATCTGCGACCCTTCGTTTGTATGCGTTAATGTGTAAATTTTTGAAGAGTCGCCATCGAGGGTATTGTTATCGGATATCGGGGACGCTGTCACAGGATCGTCTAACGTTTCGGCTGTTTCAGAACCGGGGTAGTCTTCTTTCGTATCATCATTTTCTTTGTCCTCCTGCTTCAACAGATTATTCTTAGAGCTGTTAAGGTTGCCGGGTCCAGAAAAGTCTTCAGTGGAGCTTGGTGAAACGGTTAACAAGTCCTCATTAGAAGGCAAAAAGGCGGGTTGTGCATTCTCGGAAAGGATGTGATTCGGTTTGACAGGTCCAGGTTCATGTGCTGGGTTCAGTGGTGAATCGTTCGTAGCATTGACAATAGTTGTCACTAGTAAAACATAATTAAAATGTCAAACTAAAGTTTAATGCATCGATTGCGGAACTTGATATTATTATCAAAATTAAAATAAATAACCCAAAAAGTCGGAAACAACCTGAAGTTTTTCGTGGGTTTTAAGCTTACGAATACTAAAGGAAGATTAAGACAAGTCAATTGAAAACTTTCACACGTTGTTTGATGGTAAAAACACGCACCTTCAGTATGGGGAACAGACGATCCTCCGCCATCAACACTAACATCTTTAAGTGACTCCGAGGGATAGCATTCTGTGGGGCGCACTTGATTTTGGCCCTTCTTCAAGCGGGCTAAAAAACGATTCTTTGAAGATTTCTTTGGTGTTGAATCCTCGTTTGGTTTGGATGACAAAAATATGGATGCGATAAAGGTACATAAACGCCCAATAGCTGACGGCTTCTTACTCTGTTGCTTATTTTGGCGTTTTTTGAAGATCTTTGGCCTCGGTAAAGAGACCATCTTGGCAGCTTGGCGCTTCTTCCAATGATACCGTTGATCTGAAAATCTCTGCTGCTCACGTCTTTTTATAATAATATTTGTTTAAATTGACGTCATTTTATCGATTATATATTATTTGACGTCAAATTAAAATTCCTACTATTTGATATATTTAGGTGGCCAAGGCAACTGTCTCAAAGAATAGATTACCATGGTAAATTAAAATTAACGAGTAACGCGCTACACGAAAAATTAGAAAAGCTCTCCGTCAAGAGACAAAACAACAAAATAATTAAAATTAACTAAAAAAGACTCCCGCTTATTCGAACAGATAATATCCCCGTTCGAGTTCGACTTAGCTAGATTCCAATGGTTGTTAGTTGAACATGCCAGAATCTATGGATAGTCCACCGCAGGCTGCACCAGTCTTTTATGTCGGTCGCTCTTTTTAGAGAATTTAAAAAAATGCCTTTAAACACGTAATATTTTTAACCCGAACGAATTTGAAGGTTCCTATTCGACCACATAGAAACCAATTCTAAAACTATCAACCCTTTAGCGATGCAATCCTCTTTTGAGGAGAGTGCTAATGAATTTTCAAGGACAATTCTTTTCGAAGACAGTATCGTAAACACAAGCGTAGCAGCACCCTTGTGACAACTTTAAGATCATGTTCACACGTTACTGTCCTGTTTCTTTCCGGTATGGTTTTCGTTACGGATCGGGTGTGTACATGTTGGTTTCGGAACGTTTCGGAGCAAGAAAACGGAGCAGTTCCATTCAAATGAAAAAAGTGGACCTTAACCGTTTCTTTGACGTTCACACTTTTTTTCGGAACCATTTCGAAAGTGCATCTTTTTGGGTTCCATTTTCATTTTTGATATAGTGCAATATATAAAACAAGTATAAATAGAAAGAACAGTACGGGTAACGTCCTAGGAAAGTTTAATTGTATATATCTTCTTTTGTGCTTAGTTATAATAATTATTAAAAGAGATGATTACATGACATTAAAAAAAGAAAAAAGAAAAACCAAACCGTAACGTCTGAGTATAGGCTAAGATGTAAAGTGATAAGGTAACGTCAATTTGAATACTGAAGTCCATCAGATGCGAAATAGTTTGTATTCCACCGCGTAGACTCAGTTTTGGCTGGAATTTATTTCGTTAGTTTTTACGATATTTAATACCGTACGCTAAGAAAAAATTGTCCTTGTGAATTCATTACCAGACCCCTTAAAAATTGACGACCACGATCACGTGATCAAGTGTTGGAAGGTTTATTCTATTTTAACAAACAATCTTACCTCCGTCCGTATAGTTCTGCTTCCTTGATCGGGACACGAGTTGATGTAATGATCGAACAATAATCCAACATCAGATTCGTGGAGGGTTTCATCACTTTCTAAACTCAATTCCAACCCCTTCAATCCACCGAAAACGATTAATAGGTGACTAAAATAAAAAATGGATAATAATTACAGAGTTAAAGCAGTTTCTTTTCCTAAAAATCCCACGACACACTTTTTGCAGAAACATTTGAGAAATGTATTTTTCATGATACAAGAGTATGAGTAAATACAAATGGTACATCACCACTATGCCTATGCCCTATGCTTAGGGTAGGCTCATAATTCTTCTTCTACTTCATCACCACTACGTTGTAAAAACACTTGAATTTGAATTTGGTTCGAAGTTGACTTGTGATTGAACTGACTGAAAGTGATTCAAATGATATTTTTAGAAAGTCCGTCCAAAATATCCTTTGAAAAAATTCTTCTTTAAACGTCAAGCTGCATTAAAACCCGTGTTTTAAAGGGTCTCTCCAACAGAAAAATGTTATACAATGTTATAGCTTACTTGAAATTTGGCAAGTCCATTTGATCAAGAACTTCACCGCGCTCAGATGTTCCCATGGTCAAATCATATCCTGATTTGTATGGTGATTCGGTGAAAACAGCACTGAACGAGTTGGCAAGCCGCACACTGTATCCCCAATAAATATTATCACTTTCTTTGGGCGTGGTCGGCGAGACAACGGATCCGGTCAGATACTTTTTCTTCTCGACGTCCTCTGAATAGGAACGCAATCAGAATCAACACATTAAGTGGAATACTGCTTCATGGGGAGATTCGGTCAAGAAACGACAAGTTCCCACTACATGCAATAATTCTAAACCTAATTGTAGGAAATCTATGACTTTTTCTACTTTTTGGAAAAAAAATTACTGAAGAGTAGATTGACTGAAATATTGAACATGAGATTTTAATCAAGAAAAGGAACCAAAAAACATTTACCATCATCATAAGGGTCCAGTTTCACTGTCACTCGAACATCAGGTTTAATAAGCTTGTCTACTTTCACTTCTTTTCGCATTCCAGCATTCACATATGAACCCCCGCCTAAAAAAAGGATAATTGAAATCTAATTATTAAGCTCAATTATAAGCTTAATTTGCGGTAGAACTTAAATTTTTGCATCATAATTCCAAATAAACCCCAGAAAGATCCAAACAAAACTCAAAGAATTGCGAAAAAAGGTCTTTAAAAAACTTGTGTTCAAAATTTAAATAAATGAAACTGGCTCCACGACTGTATAAAAGCCTAAAAAAGATTAGATGCTGTAGCTTCAGTTACCATGGAGATTCGATGACTAGAAAACTATATATAAACACCTTTGACAGGTCGGTTGAGGGTGACACCTTCACGATAAGGTGAAGGATCATCCATTCGCATGTGATGTGGACAATCCAAGGGATTCAATAAACCTGTTTGTGTGTGAAAAGAATGGACATTTAACAATGAAACGAATCTTAGATCATGTTCGCAGTAAGCGGTTCGTTTCGCTCCGGAACAAAACGAAGTCATTCTACTGGTTAGAAGTGACGTAAAACTTTCAATCAATGGGGTCTAAACAAGGCCAATTCAAACTTTGTTTTCTGAGGAGAATCAAAAACAAATATAATTTTCATAATAAGATTTGTATTGTATTTTATTTGTATTATTGGGACTTGTCACTTTCAAGTGGTGTGTTTATATGGAAAATTGTATTCCTTTTTGAGATACTAGTTCAACCATATCATTGATTCATTCAAGATGATTCCGTACTTCGTGTTTGAGAAAGTGAAAGTTAGTCACCTGCATATTTGAGATCTTGATGCACAGGGAAGAAGTACTTCCTCAGGTATTGCGGACACTCCAAGTACTGTAGAATCCTTGCAAAGACAACATTGGCATCACTGGCTTTGGTAACTCCTTTGAATAAACCATCGTTGCTTTTCTTTTGCGTGCTTTCGTTAAAAATGACCACTTCGTCAATATTGAAAATGACCAGAGCTCGTGCGATCTGAACAAAAAGAAAAGATGGATGATTTAGGAGATTGTGTCAAAGACAAACCTTCTCCATTAACCTTGACTTAAGTACTTTATTACACTGAATATTCGAATTGCAGGCTTACGCAAAACGAAATAAAAATAAAATATACTCTCTTTCTCTTAAAATGGATTGGATTTGCAGATAATAATCTATTTTTGAGCTACCTAAAGTGGACTTCGCATGGACTAATAATTTAATGACTTTTATTAAAGTCCTTGGAAAAATGAAGAAATTAAAAATTAAAGAATTGAAACACCAAGAGATTCTCACCTGACCAGCAAGATACGTTCGAAGCTCTGGTGATTGAGCATTCTCAAGGATTGAACCAGGTAGTGCAACACTGATTGTATACTTTGAAACTAAATGAAACAAGCTACATGCTGAATGGGAACTGGAGAAATTCAAGAAAAACCCTTGTTCTGGCAATATTTAGAAAGTTCCAGCTACAAAAATCTACAAAAATCAGTTTCATTTAAAATTAAACATGAATTTGCAAATGAATAATGTTTATATTAACAAAAAGAGAAAACATTCAATGAAAATCAGAGCAGAGGGACGGACAAAGATTAATTAATAGGACCTAATTATGTCCATTTTTAGGTAGATCCAAAAACGAGTAACTTAACATTGTACGACGTACTTGTATTTCAAAAAAAATGCGAGATAAAATTGACAAAAATCATACATAGATGTTATTACCAGGCACCGTATTGTATGAAACCTTTAATTTGAAATCTTCAAATCTGAATTAGAACAGTAAACTAAGCCAACCAATGACTTTACCTTTTTCTTTTAGGTTTTTCTCATCTTCCTGAGTGGCGAGTAGCTCATTTGTTAAAGTGACCAATTGTTCAGCTGAAAACAGATATGATTAAATAGAAAAGCAATATAAATTTTACTGAAAACTTCATGTCAACAACCACAGTTCAGTTTTCAAAGATTCCGAAGCACTCAATTATTACTATATTTATTTTTAAAATAAAATTGGCCACTTTTTCCTTTATTAAAAAATATCTACTAACAGATGTTACCATTGGCAAAAGTTTTAAAGAAATTATGATAAAGCTTTAGTTAAAAAAAACTGCAGAAACCGTGCCCTTTTTGGTCCCTAGCCAATTCTACAATTTGTGAAATTCAATTCAGCAAAAAATATGAATTTCATTCTGATTCCATTTCATTTCGATAACATTTCATTCAATTCTTAAATAATAAATACCTTCTTTCTTTTGCTTTTTCTTCTGTTTTCTGTCATATTTCTAAAAAACAGTGGAAAACAGAGGAGATGATAGAATCAGTGCAATATTTTAGTTACAAATTAATAGAAAAAGAGCACTACTGTTGTCTTTATTTGCTACCTTAGTACCTTATCTTGATTTCGAAGGTCAAATACAAGCATCCCTATTATTCATAACTGGGCCCAAAAACAATTTTATCATTTTTAATAAATATTTAAAGGTTATTTTGGCATCTCTTGATGACATCAGCAGACTTCCAAAAAAACTTTTATTATGTTTAATCCTATAAAAAAGAGTGTAAAATTTCAATGGTCGACACGAGAAAGTTTGCATGCGTTCATATGTGTTGTGTAAAATTGCATCTCATTTGGCTGTTTCTTTATTGAAAGAAAAAAAATTTGTTCAGCAAGAATAATGCTAAGAGTTTCATTAAAGTTTTCCTTTGACTATTTTGAAGATCTGGTGTCAATCTTCTGTATGTAAGGAATCATTTGATTGAATTTTTTATCTGGCTATTCCTTTAAATTCACACTTAACTTTTAATAAACGTTCTATTACACAGTTAATTATTAGTTATCAAATACAGATACAAATACAGTTTTCAAACTAGATCTTTTGCTAGAAGCAAAACCATTTTAGCTCCATAATAAATTAAAAGTGAAAACATTACTTAATGATTCCAAAAACATTACATAATCTTAGCGACAGTATAGCCTGTAGTGGATCTTTTTCTTCCATCTATTGCCTGATTATGCGGTAATTTTAGGGCTTATATTTTGGGTACACCTCTCGTATACGAAAAGTTATCTATATCTTCTTGCTCAGAATTTCCTAGCGATTCTACTGATATAACCGCATCATGACCGCACTATAATATGGAATGCTAGAGCTCGAGAAAATTATAACTCTATTTTGATTTTACTCGACTTCTGACAGTTTTACAAGAACCAATTTAAAATCATTGCGTTAAGAATTTCTTTTGCTATACATTGGCAAATATATTGCTCCTTATTCTTAAAAATTAAACTTAGTAATCGGCAAAAAAGAAAAAACAAATTTTCATTTTTATCGTCAAATCATGTAGAAACCGTCTAATTTGTATGGCGAGCCGTCTTTTCTGGACTTTCATTTAATGACCTAATCAACGTTTTTACAATAGAATTTTCAATAGAAGTGATCGTTGAACTTTGAGTAATCAGAAAAGCTGTTTTTCCATCTCTTTACATTCCTCTGCTGGAACGCTTCAGTTCCCTGGTTAGAAAAAGCAATTACCATAAGTTGGTGCATTGTGGACAACCCTCATCTAATTCCAACACCCTTCTTTAACCCTATTAGCCCCAAGCTTTTTTGACTTTTGTATCCCCAGGGGGGGTAGAATCTACCACCCTCGATTATTTTTATCTAGAAGAGCTATGGCCATGAAATTTGGTACAGATGTTCTCCATCATGACAGGAATTTCCAGGAAGAAAAAAAAATTTATGACGTCATTCAAAAACCGATGAGGTCATCCCAAAATTTCCACTTGTTGGAAAAATGCCCAAATAATATGGTTTACAAAAATTTCTATTCACAGGAAAAAGTCATCAAATCACACCGGTGTGAAAGTGAAAATCACACGGTGTGAAAGTATACATTTCACACTGCTATCCCACGCGTGGGAATCGGTTCGTTTTTACGCCGGTGGGAAAAAGGAATTTCCTCAAATACGAAAATCAATTAAACCATTCAGGCCCGAAAAACCTTTTAAGCTGATTTTGGCCCAAATTCCCCCCCCCCCAAAAAAAAATTTCCTTAAATATCTGGCTCTGTCACATTTTGGGCATTGCCATTTTGCATCATTGTGCAAAAAATTAGAAAAAAATAATGCGTTAAGATTAAGAAAAGCTATATTTTCTTATTTTTTCTTATCTGTTTTTTAAGGCGAATAAGAATTATCTGGGAAAAACCACTTCAGCCATTCTTTAGAGAATCTTGCCCTCCATCTTTGTACAAAAAATCTGAAAAAAGTAATGACAGGATTTTGCACAAAGTTCAAAAAACACTACTTTTAGGTAGTTTTTGGCCCAAATTTGCCCAAATAAATTTTTTCTCAAAAATCGGGCTCCGTCACGTTATAGGCATTGCTATTTTGCATCTTTGTGCAAAAAATCAGAAAAAATAATGACCCAATCCTGAGAAAAGCTGGTAACAGACGGACGGACGAACGGACATGGGTTAATTTATAGAACCTCCACCGGGGTACCTGGAGGTAGGTCCAAAAATTTGTATTTTTTACTGAACCATTCGCATTTGAAAGATCTAACATATGGTATTTTTTGCATATTTCAAAAAACTGTTTTTTGTCCTGCTTTTACAGGTACGGGACTTAAGCTTAGAGCCATTTTTTTTTTAAAATCTTCAGAATAAAGAAAGTGTGATACCTCACCCTCTACCTCCAGAGACCAAATGGTGGAGAGCATCAAAATAATAAACACTTTGAATTGTAGAACTTTATATACATTTATATAAATAACATATACATAAAATATTTCAACTTCTTGTAAGAAGAACCAATATACTTTTGGAGATCAAGAATTAATGATGTAAAAAAAAAAAATGTGTGCGCATCTGTTTTACAGGCTGTGCAATTGCACATTTAAATCTTGGAAGTTAAGCTCGAAATTAAGAGGATTTCCCAGACTGTCCTATCATTTTGATCATAAGTTTTTGTTTTGAGATATATTCAAATTTTTAGTTTTTTAACCGGCAGGTAAAAAATGCATAAAACATAATGCATATTGCATAATACATAATAGTATTGTGTAATTTACAGAACGATTTTATATTTTCTAAAACTCTCCTTTGCAGAGGCTAAAACCGCGAAAAACCTCTTTAGAAGAGTTTCTTATAAACATTCCAATCAGAGGGATTTCCCCAGACATAATATTTACTTTTCGAATCCGAACGAAAGAGAAAATATTCGAATCATAACAACCCGTCAGCATAAATAATAATAAGATGATGCAACAGATCAGATAAAAAAACACATAAACATTCGAATTCGAATGTAAAAAGATTCGAAGTCTATTTTCTTTGATCTAGCTTCCGGATGAAGCTCTCTAATTTATATTGGCTGGCTATTGGCTTATCTAACAAAAAGCATTCACATGGTTAATGCTTTGTAAGAGGATAAACCCGTTGAAATTTATTAGCAATTGTTCGAAAAAAACCTCTGAGAAAACCCAGAAAGATCTTGCTTTAAAATTTACGTTTTTGAGTTAGAAAAGTAATATACGGAGGAGATATTTTCGTGTTTCTTCTACATGATATTACGTTCTGTAAAATACAACTATGAAAATCAAAATGGCGACAAGCATTTTCAGTGGATCATGGATTTTCTTCATCATCCAAAATTCAAATTTACAGCTTTCTACCCTTTATTTTATGGTAGAAATTGGTATATCTTTTTTGTTAAAAGTATAATCTTTCAAATTTTCCTTATTATAGCCTCTAAAATTGACATTTTTCAAATATTATGCATTATGCATTATGCAATATGCATTATGTTTTATGCATTTTGGACCTGCCAGTTTTTTAACGTCATCAATTCTGTCGTCATAAAGTACTTTTTCCCTAATTTCTTAAAAAGGCTAAAAAATCAATTCTATTGAGCAGTTTTGAAATCTAGATCCTAATGCACTTCTTTTCACGTATAAATGACCATGCCCCAAGGTCCAATTATCTGCGTCAAACTTATGTCCTTTATGGACATACTAATGCCATAAGTTCCAGACGGTACCAATCCAACGTTCGATTGTGGTTGAAGTAATCAATAATGATTGATAATAATCAAAGGTGGTCAGTGACCACCTATCAATTTTATCGGCGATCGCATACTCACTCGACTCCAGATTATGGCATTTTCTTCAACCATTTTCGATTACCTTCGATTCATATTTCATGCCTTGGATTGTATCAAATACCTTCGATTTTATCAAATATGTCTCCTGTAGCAGCGCGTCGAAATAATCTGAAATCAAGTTTATCTTGCCCAATTAAAACACTCAATTAACGCAAGAAAACCACTTTTGTTTTTTTCTGACCAATCAGAATGCGCGATACTCACATATCCAGGGTGTCTACGGATTTTTTTTCGGGATTTTCAAGGTTTTCAAGGTTTTTTTGGTCATTTTTAAGTGGTTTTTCAAGGTTTTTTGGCAAAAACTTTGGCACTTTTCAAGGTTTTTTGAAACTCAGTTGACATGGCTCTTTACAGGAATTTTTTTTTTTTTTTTCAGAATAGAGGACAGTAAATAAAATTTATTCGCTTTTGGTGCCCGGGGAATTACTTCCACAGTTAAATTCCTATCTCCCTCTCGAGAACAACACTACAAAGAGAAATAATCCAGCTCCCTAGTCTTCCAACTGTAGAAATAAAGAATTAGAAGCAAAACCAATTGTTTACAGTGACCGAGGAGGCGCTACCATGGTTTGCGCCGACGAGAGAAAATTTTGATTTGACCTCTTCAAATGGCTAAAAAACGCCTTGTTTTTGATTTTGTTTTTTACAAAAATCAATTTCCAAAAGAGTTGTTTTAAGGAAGCTTCAAAATTTTATTGATGAACGGCCATTATTCCAAGACGCCCTGAAGCGATTTGAAAATTGGGGAACAGTCGATTTCTTAGGGCTCATGCAAACATAAAATTAGTGACAAAAACTCAGCTAATGATAAAAGAATATGTTGCATTCGTTGCGATAGAATCGCAACAGAAACAGGAAAATATGGAATTCTCTAAATGTTATATTATAAAGGTTTAGCGCCGCAGGCGGTTTTTTACTTATTCTTACTTTTCGAATGACTGGATAGTGCTTTTCAAGGTTTTTAACGATTTTTCAAGGTTTTCAAGGTTTTTCCCAGAAAATTGATAGTTTTCAAGGTTTTCAAGGTTGGGTGGTTCATTTTCAAGGTTTTCAAGGTTTTCAAGGTTTTCAAGGTCCCGTAGACACCCTGATATCGTTTCTTCCCAAGACTAACGTCAAATTGACGCGAAGGGGTGGGAGATTAAAGTCTATAACGCTTAGAAATTTCACCAGAAATATAGATTTTTGAGACGCTTATTCTGTGCCAAATGTTACTTTCCATATTTATTTTCCTCCTTTTATCAACTAATAATAAGATCTACTAAATAAGACTCTACTAAAATTTAGAGTTTCATCGATTTTTGATAATTGGGTGCGGGAGTTTTCAAATTAGTGTCAATTTGATATTAGTTGTGGGAAGAATCGATATGTGAGTGACCCCTTACTTGAGGAAACCCAGGGCCAAGGCGAAGGCACACAAAATGACGAGGAAATAATAAGGGGGTCAATCAAATTTTGGCTTTTCTTATTAAATATGTATTTGAGTAATTGGTTATCGAAGTAATCAATTGGTTATTGAAGTTATCAATTGGTTATCGAAGTTATTGAAAGTACATCAATAACAATCAAAGTACTTGAACGGTTATCAAGTCTTCAAACCAGACGTAATTAATCGTATGAAATCGAATTAGTTTTTTAATCGGAATCTAATCGAATTTTTTCATTTGATTATTTTTCCATTAATTATACGGTGTTATATACACCCGACTCGTCTGAAACTGATGTCAGCAAAATTTTAATAAAAGAGTCCTTTCAAATTTGTAAATAAAAGGAAGAAAAAAATCTTGCTCCACATTTTTCTTTATTCATTACAAAAGATTCTATTTATTACAAAAGATTCTATTTATTTCAATCAGCTGAATCAACATACATTATAACTATGTAAAAGGTCAATGGCTTTAATTGAAACTATCAAACGATAATCAAAGTTATTGAATGGTCCAACAAATTAATCAAACTTTATCCAAAGTCATTGAACTATATAATCAAACAGTAAGCGAATATTAATTGAATATTAATCGAATATTAATCGAACCTTAATTGAACGCTTACCAACAATAATCAAACTAATCAAAGACTTATCAAATTCATTGAACTAGTCAAATTTTCAAAAATTGTTCTGATTTCTATTAATTTCATTAGCGTTCAATTAATTTGATTAATCGAATCGGAATCCTAATACTTTGATTACCTTCGATTAAATTTGATTAGGTCGATAATGATAATCGAATTGTTCGATTAGTTACGTCGTCTAGTTCAAAGGGTTGCTTGTTAAGAAAGTGATCAAATACTCACAAATTTTTTGAAACCAACCCTAACTGATAAGTAGCTCCCTCATTGCAAGATTGCCGCCTGATCTTTATTCACCCGCAAAAAAATTCTTTGAAGGAAAAATGCCAGAAACAAACCCAAAGACCAAAAGATATATTTTGTTGTTGAGAATCGATCCTGTGAAGATGAAAATATTTCTGCTATGCGTTTTTTTCGGAACGCTGAAAAACTCTAATTTCGATCTTCCTTAAGGTAAAGAGGTTGCGAGATTTGGGTTAGCGAGGCAAAAATCGCTAAAAAGCTTGTAAAATCGTGATGCTCAAAAATCGAAGTTCCAGCCTCACTGTCCTATATCAGGATTAGAAACTAGGCTAGTCTTACCTCTTTTATCTTTCCCTTTACAACAATACAATGCTCAGAAGTTGACACAACACGTATTGACAAGCAATCCCTGTAAGAGAAGTTTATATCGAAATCTGCAACAAAAACGAAAGTGGTTTCTTCTACTGATTGCTTCCTGGTGCTCTTTCGCAGTTGTTTAGCAAATTTCCACCAATGAGATTGCTGCATTTCACACAGCCCTCCTTTTTGGCACCTGTGGCCTCTCCTCAGTGCCTTTCACGACGGAAGGCTGTAAAATCCCACCCTTCATACATTTGTTTCAATCGGTGATCCGTGACTTAGGTATTTTGTTATCTTCAATTTACTGAAGAAAGCGGGAATTTGATGTAATAGTGAGATTATGGCGCGCTCTGAAAAAGCTAATGTTATCTCTGGAGTTCCTCAAGGCACAGTCCTCGGCCCTCTTCTGTTTTTAGTTTACATAAACAATCTTCCTGAATTGGTTAAATGTAAAATAAGATTGTTTGCTGATGATGCACTAATTTACAGAGTCATTGACTCAATCAATGATGCCATAAGCCTTCAGGAAGACTTAAACCAACTCATGAATTGGGAACATGATTGGTCAATGGAGTTCAACCCGGACAAATGTAAGGTTTTACGAATCACCAACAAGCGTAATACTATCATTCAACCATATTCAATGCACAACCAAGTACTTGAAGTTGTTGACTCAGCAAAATATCTAGGTGTGTATATCCATAAAAACTCTCCTGGAATGTCCATAACGACTATACTGTTAAGAAAGCCAACCAAACTCGATGTTTCATACAAAGGAATCTCAGATCATGTCACCCAAATACAAAGCTTCAATGCTACAAAACCTATGTCCGACCCATCCTGGAATATGGATCAGTCGTATGGGACCCTCACTCAGCCTCCAACATCTATAAGCTGGAAATGGTTCAGAGGAAAGCTGCACGCTTCATCTCGAATGACTGGCGGCAAATGAGTAGTCCCTCATTGATGCTTCGTAATCTTGAACTTTTTAAAAACCCTTCAAACCAGGAGAACAGCAAATAAAGTTAAATTCATGCATAAAATTCTTCATGGCAAAGTTGAATCTTTATCCGCTCTTGCACCTCGTGCACGTAACACTCATCTTAAACTTATTCCAATCAATGCAAGGATTCAAACATATGAATTCAGTTACTTCCCGTCAACCATCCGCCTGTGGAATGAATTACCCGTGAATCTCATATCTGAGCTAAATTATGATTCTTTCTGTAAAGGTGTCAATGAGCACTACACTTAAAACTTGTATGTATCATTTTAATTGTTTACATTTTGCCTTCACTTGCTCATAACTCCTCCTGATTTCAAGCTTTTTATTTTAGCTCTATATTCCTGCTGTGCCTTAGTATCTAGTCTCAATCTAGTCATCATCCTCTAATCTCAAACTCTCACTAATTCTAATTCTTTTTCTATTCAGCTCAGCAGCTAGGTCGTGCATTCAAGGCAAAAGTTATTTATTCACTATTAATGTTTCTCCTTTCTTCTTAGCTTATATTAAACATAATACTAATCATAATATTTAATTTTAAGTAATCATATTTATATATTATATAAAAATTTAAATGTATATTTTATATCTTATTAACTTCATCAAATCACAAGTCTTTCAGGTCTACATTATCACATCTTAGCCTCTCGCTTACTGCATACTATTATAAACCCTTGTGGTGGTGTCTTTCAGCTTCAGTCATATCTCGCTACTTTGCTATCTCACGATCTCACTACTTCTTCTTGCAGTCACTTTTAGCTTTAGTTGTTTTCATTTTATTAGGTATTTTTAATAACTTTTTATTTTCGATATCATGATAATGTACGTTAGCGTATTATGTGATCACTTAATAGAACTAGAACTAGAGCAAAATTACTTTTTATTACCAACTTTTTTTCCTTCCTACCAACTTTTATTTTCCGATATTAACTCTTGTCTTGATTACCTGCTAACGTTGATTACTCAAAGTCTAAAAAGGCCTTTATGTTTATTTAGCGGTAAATACATGCACATGCGCATCCGATCACAGATTTCTGTAAAGCCCGAGAAAGACAGAGAATCAGGATAAGACAGGAAAGTAGAAAATAGGGGGAAAATAAGAGACAATGCATCCTGGACCAGGCGTAGTTAATCGATATATTCGATAATCTTAAGTAATCGATAAATAATCGATAAGTAATCGATGGATTAGATATTGATTAACCGATAGAATCGATAGGTAATCAGACCTTCAAAAAATCTTGAGTATCGATCAGCAATCGATTATTTCCAAGTTATCGATTACTTATCGATCACATATCGACTACATAGAGTCCCCTGCCCAGTTGGCGACCGGTCTAGTTGGCGACCGAACGTCTTTGAACCCAGAAAAGTCATACAAAAACAAACCTCTGGAAAATTTCTTTTGGTAGTAATCTGTCTTGACCTATTTCCCGTACTGTGTAAAAAAAATTCTAGAAAAAAACGAGTAGAATCCGAAAGATCCAACTTTGCACGGAAGCACACGAAAAAGCCAGATTTTTTGAAAAAAATAAAAAATGGCTACCTGTGGACAAAAAAGCTTCGCAAGAAAAAACGCTTCAACTCCCACTCCAAAAAATACTTGTCCAAAACGATGAGTATGTTAGAAAGCATTTCTATAAAAATCAGCTCAATACAGTTTCCTTCGTCTGAAATATTGATAAAAAAGTTGATGCAATCAGCTTCGAAATTTGACGTCCAGTCTGCGACCAACAAAACTTTTTTTTGTTCAGCCTTTCAGAGGGTTTGAGAATGCTTCAGCCGGAATTTACCAGATGCTTGTAAAAAAAATGAGGGTAGTTGAAATTTAATCTCGCTAAAATGGCGAAAGTTAATCCAATTAAAGTACCACTCCCTAAAATCGTTTATTTTTAGCCTGAGACGTCCTATCTCATTTACACTGGGTGACGACCAGTATGGATTTTGTGTAACTAACGCCGAAGTTCTTTGGCGTACAACTGAAACGTTTTTGACGCATTGGCGTAAGGGTACTTACAAAGATTGTTTGATTTTCAGTTGGCGTAAAGTAATAATTCCAGCTCGGCGTAAATGACTCCATAATCCATCAATTTTTAGCTTCCGTTTGGCTAAATTTGCTTTCGCTCGCTTGCGCTCGCGTCAATTTATTAATTATGTTGGCGCATGCGCCTCTTTTCCCATCTTGCACCCTTATTGCCAGACGATCTCAATAGAACGGAATCGACGATCGAACCAGTCGAACCAACGCCGAAGTTCTTTGGCGTACAACTGAAACGTTTTTGACGCATTGGCGTAAGGGTACTTACAAAGATTGTTTGATTTTCAGTTGGCGTAAAGTAATAATTCCAGCTCGGCGTAAATGACTCCATAATCCATCAATTTTTAGCTTCCGTTTGGCTAAATTTGCTTTCGCTCGCTTGCGCTCGCGTCAATTTATTTAATTATGTTGGCGCATGCGCCTCTTTTCCCATCTTGCACCCTTATTGCCAGACGATCTCAATAGAACGGAATCGACGATCGAACCAGTCGAACCAAATCGAATGCAATCGACCGATTGAAATTCGATTGTCGAATTCAATCGAATCTCAATCGAACGTCAAGATTCTGGGTAATATTCGATCGGTTCGATTGTTGTTCGACTGGTTCGATTGTCGTTCGACTGCATTCGATTGTTTGGGTGAAACAAGGCATGTCCCAAATATATTTTGCGTGACGCGCACCGCTTCCCATTATTCCTTAACTCTCATATATAGCTCAAAAAGATCGAATCAACAAGAGGATTTCGAAAAGGGTCAGCTTTTTAACAAAGACAGTTAGGAACATTTGGCGAGTTTCTGTACGCAGCCGCAATCAAAACAATCATAACAACACTCATTAAAAAATGGCGTTTGTGTCTTTTCTCACTTTTTTTAGCCTAGACGATGAAACAAACAAAGTAACTATAGGCACACTGTGCTTTTAATTGGCTGAAATTTTTTTTCGCGTTGGAAAAACTTTTTCAAACTTTCAGCAATGATTGACCAAACTGTTATAATGAAAATTATCCAGCGCATTTTTTATCTTCTTACCTTCTTCATTTTCAATGAAGCACTCAAAGTTTACTGAAGGTAAGCACATAAGATATTCTTATAATTATTGATATTCATTGAAACACCATTCGTTGTGCGCTGCGGTGGAGTGTGTGACGTAACTTGCGCGGCAACTAACTCGCCTTCTGTTGGAAGATCATATTGGGCGTGTTAGCGTTACCACCCTCGAAGCAGCGGGCGCCTCTGTCTTTCTGCAACTCTTTCCACCATTTTAGATGGCCTTAACAATAGATCCAAAAGGGCGCCATAATCTTGGAAGATAATTTGTTTTGGTCTCCGGCTTTGGGAAGTAGCAATGTTTTTGGTTGTTTTTGATGGGAAATGGTAAGAAACTTAAGTTTACAAGTGTCATTTAGTTTTTGCTGGCTTATAGAATGGCAGGATCCTGGATAGTTTCCCTAACTGAAAGATTAGTCTCTCTAAGGGTCGGGTCCTAATCGAACGCAATCGAACATCAATCGAACGCAATCGAATATCAATCGAATCTGAAAATTGCGGCAATATTCGATTGAGATTCGATCGCGTTCGACAATCGAATTTCAATCGGTCGATTACGTTTGATTTGGTTCGACTGGTTCGATCGTCGATTCCGTTCGATTGAGATCGTCTGGTTATTGAAAAATTGAATGTTGGTACAAAAGAAATTTTGCTTGGCGTGAGGCTTGCTGCATGGAAAAATATCTTCGGTGCGAGATTTCGTGGAATCCATACTGGGGTGACGAATACCCCACGCAAATGCTCACCCTGTTCATTTGCCAGGATGTGCCTGACTGGCAGATCGTTAGCAAAATATGGGTCGGTCGGTTGGTAAAATAAAAATAACTTTTTCATTTATCAGGGTTGTTAAAGTACCGAAAATGTTTTTCAAAAAATATCTGGTTCAAAAATTCACTTTTTTAATCTTCAATGAAGATCATAACATAATAAAATTTTAGTGTATCGAATGCTTGATATTCTAAATTTTTCAATTTCTTGAATTAATTTTCAACTTTAGATCATACAAATAACTAGTGTGTAAAATATATTGTAGTGTAGTTGTAATCCAATATTATTATTTATTTGATTTTAGCAAAAATAGGGTCAGTCAGGCCCGTAGAAAAACAAATTAAATTGGTTTGCCTTAATGATTAAAATAATTCAATTCAAAGTACAAAAAAGTATATAACTTTTTTGTCTGTATGTGGGGTGGCCTAACCAGTACTTTGTTTCCAGCCCTCGTGTAATTTAGATTATAAAAACTTTGCTAAAAGGTAACTCCTGACGTAAGAGATCACTTCCTTACCTCTTTGAAACTGAATTTTCTTTTCTTTTTTTCTCGATCACTTTTCTTGTTTACATCGGCCATTTTGTTTTCAACATGTGCTTTGAAATAACCTAACACTGAGCGTCTCTTCTCATGTGCAAATAGCGAACACTATTTGTTGAGGAAGCTTACACATTTATCCCCGCTTCGCATGCTAAAAATCAAAATGGTGTTCTCTTGTTTATCTGGGAATTCCCCTGTTGCATTTGACATAGAGAAGTTCTCGGAAAAAGCTAGGCTCTAATGATGAAAGATCGTAAGCCAATCAATTTTCAAGATTTCGAGACAGATCCGTGGTCATTGCTACTAGATAAAATTAAAATATTACATTTTTATGTTTTTTCCACCTCGTTCTAAAATTCGCACTTTGAAAGTGATAGTGATCAGTGATGTGATACTAGTTGACTAAAGCTTGCTAGAAAATCACCATTTTGGTCAAAAGTTCTGCCAAAAATGACTTGACAAATGGACAAAACTTCTTTGAGTATGTTTTGCAGTAAATGCCAAGAAGTACGTACAGGAAAATTTTGCAGCCAATGCGGCAAGGAAACGATTCCTTCTTTTTATGGTGAAGTAAACGAAGGTGATGTGAAGTCCAAGACATATCCCAATGTTCCTGAAAATAAAGGAGGAAATGATGGCACCAAACAACCCTTTGAGTCAGAGAAGATCAGCCCATTAGGTAAATGCCTTTTTTATAAAATTTATGTATAAGAGATTCCCTTTTCCCCACAAAGATCCTTGTCACATTTCCAGAAGAATCTTTCCGCTATTTTTCCTGGGGGGATAACTGTCATGAAATTGGGTAGTGTTTGTTTTTAAAGGTACGGAAAATGTTGCTTTTACTCATGAAATTGGCAAACTTTTCGAAGCTAATTTTTCAACTACCCGAATTTCTGGAAAGTGGCAAAGGAATCTTAGTACGGAAATGGGAATCTTACACAAACCATGGTATCCAACTGTTCTCCAGACTTTATTACTTTTCTGATGGAAGACGGAAATTTACAGTATGCAGTTTTGTGAGTAAAACAACATTCTCTGTACCTTTAGAGACAAACCCTTTCCAATCTCATGCTGGTTATCCCAGGAAAAAAGCGAAAAGTTTCCGGAAAAGTAACAAGAATCTTCTTAATCAGGCTAGATCTAATAGACATTTTTTCAAAGAGGCCACCCTGTTGAATAATTACCGTGAGATTGGGTAACTTGCATCAGTGGAGGCTAACATGCATAGCCCTCAAATGAATGACTTGTCTGGTCATTAAAATACAAAAGTTAAATCAAAACAAAAATGGTAGAGTAGAGCTGCGAGCAGAGCTGCGTAGTTGTATTTTAATGACCAGACAGGTCATTCATTTGATGGCTATGCATGTTAGCCTCCACTGATGCAAGTTACCCAATCTCACGGTATGTAGTCCAGCAGGAAAACAATGATAAAACCATGCATAATTATTACAATGTGCATGACACAGTAATTATTCATGGCTCTATCATTGTTTTTATGGCTGTACTACATAATTATTCAACAGGACGTCCTCTTTGAAAAAAGGTCTATTTACTAATTTATTTTTCGCTCCGAGTAGGCTTTTAAATCGAAATATGAAAAAAATTTGTAGTGGAACACACACGCGAGTGTCCGGAACGAAGAAGACCAAATTAGTGGCAAAAAGATGGAGCGTTTGACATCACTTGTGCGGCAAGTTACACACTCGCTATTTGTTAATCCCATTGGGCGGTAGGGGGTTAGGCGGCAGGCATTCTCTAATTCTCCATTTGGCGTCCGGTCATTTTGAATGAAAACAAAAGTTAAAAAGGACGCGCTATCAGTGAAAGTTATCGTGACATGTTATGACAGAAAGTATGATTGATAAACTTGGTGGAGTTATCAAAACAAATTTGTTGTCAAAGAGATTTAACAGTAGGTGAAAATACAGGCCAGATATCAACAAGTTCCATGTTGTGTACACTCGTCCTAAGTTGGAGCAGTTGATGGTAGGAATAATAGTAAATGGTCAGTATTACCGATAGACAAAAGATTTTTTCCTCTCTGTTCGCTAAGTAAAGAAATATAGTTTTCATAAGTGATTCCGACTTTCCGTGAGTGGTCCTAAATCCGACAGCCCTGCCTAAATCCGAAGGGGTCTTTCAAAGATTCAAACTAAAATAAAAGTAAACCTTTCACTGTGACGCAATGAAGATACCAAAGTGTCAACTAAACTGAGAGATTTGATACACTGAACCAATTGAACCAAATTACAATAATTGCTTCTTATACAAAACATTCAGGAAGAAAAGACACTTTTTTATTCTGCTACTGGCAGTTTCATGCCACTTTTGTGACAATCTTCAGGTAACTCTAAAACTGAAAAAGACTGAAGAATTACTTATTCTTATACAAAACATAATTTTTTATTACATAAATTGTAAACGTTTTAATCACAAGCAACGGATTCAAATAATCAGCAGACAGACCAGACAGAATGAGTTAAGGAAAGTCCAAAACCTACAAACTACAATTAAAACCAAATTTCGACTGGAGACGTTGGTTGTTGATTTTGAAATAATGCATTAAAATAATTCAAAATTCTTTGCTGACGTCATCATTATTTGACGTATTTTAGTTTTTACCGACAGTAAATGACGTCACCTAAAAATTTTGAAAATTTCCAACAAATATTTTAGAATCGTTAATCTACGTCTCCAGTCAAAATTTGGTGTTGATTGCATTAATAGACTTGAAATTATCGCTGTTTTCAATAATGAAGTCATTTGAATCTTACTTATGACGTGTTTTTTTTATGTATTTCATAACGTCAAAATCAGTTTTTGGTCGATAACTTGAGATTGGCTTAATTTAAATTTTCGGCCCAGCACTTTCCAAAATCCTCAGGGGCCGCGGCACCGGGCGGGCCACCCGGGCCTTGGCCCGACCACATTTTTTTAAAGTAAAAAGAAAATTTATTAATCAAGCCAAATTTTGTTTAGTGACGTTAAAACAAACCTGTTTTAGGCGATCTAGAAGGGTTAAAATTAAAAAAAAAAACGGTGGCGCCTCCTTCGTCAGTATATCATGGCCCTATCACTTTCAAAGTGGAGCCGCGGCCCCTGATCCTCTCATTAATACGCTTCTTTTGAGCTATATACGAGAGTTAAGGAACAATGGGAAGCGGTGGAAAAATTGGTAAATTGGGAATTTCCTGACTGTTCATGGTTTTATAAAATGTAATTATAAATGTATTTTCAAAACTTGTTTTTTTTAGAATCACAAGGAAGTTCGATATGCAATTCCAAAAAACAGGTTTGAAAATATTTTCTGTAAAAACAATCTGAAAAAAAATCAAACTTTGAAGGCCTCGCATACAGTATTAGTCTCTTCATATTTTCTTGGCATTTTATTTAATCTGGTTTCAATAATTGTCTCTTTCGGAAAATAAAATTAGAAAGTTAAGGGTCCAGCTGACATTTATTCTCACATTTATTGAATAGTAACATTTTTGACACATTTCGCTTATTACTCAATTAAACAAGCTATTATCTCTTTGATATTATATTCTTCACCCCCAACTTACATAAAACTGTAATATTACTTTTTGGACATACCCCGGTGGAGATCCTATAAATAAACCTCTGTCCGTTTGTTCATCTGTCCGTTTGTTACCAACTTTTCTCAAGATTATCATTAGTGTTTTTTGATTTTTTGCACAAAGATATGATTTTCGAAGAAAACAAATTTTGGGGGTAAATTTGGGCCAAAAAACGGTTAAAAAACTGTTTTTTTGGACTTTTTGAAAAATTGGATCATTAATTTTTTCTGATTTTTTGTATGAAAGTAGGGTACCATCATCTGCCATCATAGGTAAAAGATTGATCAAGCAGATTTTTGCAAAAAAAATTTTTTGGCTCAAAAAACACATGTTAAAAACACATATCTATATAAAGAATCACTAAAATAATAAGCATACATCAATGTTCATAGTCAAATTACTCAATTTTTTTATGAGATAGAAGTTTTTTTTGCTCATGAGGGTTTACTTTTGAAGAATATGTGTTTTGGTTGCTTGGCTTGTTTTTATTTATAGAAAAACTGGCCAAATTTGATATTCTTTATAAGCACATCAATTACTTAGGCATTTCTCGAGATTGGCTCTTTCATTCTTTATGATTTTTTGCACAAAGATGCATAACTATAATTATAAACCCTCGAATGTGACGGAGCTCGATTTTTGGAAAAAAAAATATTTGGGTAAACTTCAGCTAAAAGACGGCTAAAAAATGGGTTTTTTGGACTTTGTGAAATATTGGATCATTGTTTTTTGCATGAAAGTAGGTAAAAAATAGCTCAAGTAGATTTTTGTAAAAAAAAAATATTTCAGCTCAAATCTTTATCCATAAGAATCACTATTAATACGCATACATCAATGTTCTTAGCCAAATTACTCAATTTTTGATGAGATAGATGTTTTTTTGCTCACAAAGTCTTGAATATGAAAGAATATTTCAAAAGCATGAAATTTTGGTTTCTAAACGTTTTTTTATAAAGAAACAAACAACTAATTTGAATAGATCGTCACTATTCTGAATGATTGTTTAACGGTCATGATCACATAGATATCAATTATAGTATATGTGTTAAATGCATAACCAGGTAGGTCCATAAAAGTTTCACTTGTTTCTTAATATTCTACAGAATTAAATATTGAATGAGTTAAAGTTAAATCCAAAGAAAAATCCCAAAACAGTTTTTTAGTTAAACTTTAACTTCTTTTGAGTAGGTTATGTTGAAATTCTTGAGATTGTACATCCTGCTCAGTTGTTAAAATTGAACTGAAATTTAGAAAGGTGTGCACAAAATTTAACTTGTTAGTATTAGATATATTTTAGTTAATTTTCCATTGAAGCCATAATTTTCAAGTTCAAGGCATTTTGCTATAATGTCCTATATGTATCTTGTAAACACTTGTTATCTTTTCTATTTACCAATCAAGTCAAATTGCTTCCAGCCAGCCGACGAGAAGCCAAAAAATGGAAGAAGGTGCTCACTACCTGATGAAAAGGTAGGTCAATCAAAAATTGAGATTGAAAGTCTTTCTGGTAGAAGCCAAGAGGGTAGTAGGAAAAATGAAGTAACAGCAGAAGATGGCATAGTTAAAGAACCATTAATTGATAAGCACATTAACAAAGAAGATGCTTTAGGAGGAAACAGGAAGCAAGAGCTTTTGGAGGCGGAAATCATAAAACCAAGAGACCATGCTGACAACCATGAGACAAAGTCATCAGAAAGTCTTACAAAGTCAGTAAAGAATGCTAAACCTGATGAGGATTCCATGGCAATACATGAAGATGCACAGGAGGACGTTGATAGTGCAATGGAAGTTGACAGGGATGAATCTGAAGAGAATGACAGTGAAAGTGAAAAGGTTTGATACAAAATTGAGTTTTATTTCTTTTCTAATGTAAATCCATTTAAAATCAAAATAATTCGGTTTATGGTAGTCCATTCACCTTTTCAATGTTTTGGTTTTTATAAAGGAATGGATCCTTGTAAGCAAATAAGTGTTAGGATAAAGATTTCAATACTGTTTACAAATAGACGTTTTTATTGTCTCTTTTTTAATTTGTCATTTTCTTTTTCATTTTATAACATTTTATAACTTATACAACCTTAGGAAGGTAAAACAACGCCTTACAGTCGTAAAAATAAAAGGCGAAGAAAGAAAAAGAAGAAGAAGCAAAAGAAAAACCAGAGTCCCAAGAAGGCTGTGAGTAAATTATTTGCCTTCATACTGCTTTCGTACTGCAGTGCTTTCAGTGTTGATGTTCATGACCTCACAAACAGAGGGCTAGCCTAAATACACAAAAAGGACTGGTAAAAATTTCAGAAGTATGAAAATGTTTGCTATCTTTAGCTCTTACAACTCCTAGCCAGAACTTTATTTGTTTTATCTGTGTTAATAATAATTATTCTTGTTATTTTTAAATAATTTCTTTTGATTGACTACGTACAGTTGGGCTATATTTCCCCTTATGACATCATTGCTGTAACACTATCACTATTTGCTCTAAAAGATTCATTTTGTTCCAGAGAGTAATCAACACAATTTAGAGTGTTTTTTTTCTTCTAAATTTCATGTTTATTATATTTTATTTTCTAGTCAGCTGATATAGCGGCCATAACAAAAAGGGAGCTTCGCAAAATAAAAAGGGAGCAAGACAAGCTTTTGAAACTTCAGGCATCTATTCAACAAGATATTGGTCAAGAGGGCTCTGAAAATGCAAATGTTGTTCCAATCAAACAAGATGCTAAGAAAATTGTAGAAAATGAAGATACTAATACTATGTGAGATCTTTAAAGTTCAATTTCTTTTGTTAGATTCTAAGTAAGAGTCAATATTTAGCTCTGAATGCGATTTTCTTTGCTGTTGCAACATTTGTTTTTTGATTCATTTTTCAATATAAGCCAAAAATCTAAAGGATGAAATGTACATAAAAAGCTTTCAAACTTTTGTCATAATTGCTGCGTAAAAAGTTTTATTGCTCTGATTTGCCAGACATCCTTATCACATTTTTTTTTCATTTTTTCAGTGATGAATTTGATGTCATTGACCTTGAAGAAACCATTGATGAAAAAGAAGAGATATCTGTTCATTTCTATATCACTGTACCAAAGCAGCTTGCACCAAAACTAAAGGACCATTTTGTGGCTATTCTATTCAGTTTCAGAAATAATTTCAATGTTAATTACCGTAAAGTTTTGAGTATTCTGAAGTAAGTAACTTTATTGATCAATTCTTTTGAATATTATAGACCAAATAATAGTATTTACAAAATGTTCTTTAACAATTTTACAATATACAATTTGATATACATGAAACTCTGAAGATATAAAATATAGTTTAAATAGATTTGAAATCACTAAAAATTAAATGGTGTTAGAACTCAAAGCAGATTTTATTTAGATAAAAAATACAACAGTGCCATAAAATTGATACTAGTAATAATAAAATGATTTTGTGGGTAATTGGTATTGATAGCCCTAAGGTATATTGAAAAAGTTTCAAAATTTTTCTTTAAATTGTTGACTCTATTTGAATTGTTTTTCAATGAAATAAGAGGCTACCCAAAATCACCTTAAAAAGCGGCGTCTCTTTAATCATTTTGGCATCTAATGATCTCAAAATGTTCTTTTTTCCTAAAGTGGGTTTTGTTTTATTTATAAAAGTATAATCTATCAAAACCATTGATTAATGTTATAATGGAATGTATAAAAAATGGTTAAAAAAGATTGGTGGGATCTGATTGGATGATTACAAAAAACCAGGGCTCTGAGAGATAATCAGCCTACTCGCCTGTTATATCTACAGGCTAAATGTAAACAGCCCATATAATTATATTCTGAAATACCTTTCTTAAATTTACCTCAATATTTCATTTATTCAAAGAGGTTTGAACCTGATTAACAATGAGTCATCTTTGTCCTTCCAGGACTATGGAGAGAGGAAATGTTTTGCTTCATTGCTATACAACTATTAGAAGGAACATCATATCATCAAAACCATCCTACAAATATGTCATGGTGCCAAAGACATGGCATGGGAATCCAAGAAGTATAATCTGGGAAGGCCTCCACTCAAATGATTTCCATATTTATAATAGAGTGATTGATGTTAAAAACGAAAATATCTATGGTAAGTTGGTGACTGTACGAGAAATATTCACCACATTAGGTTTTGGTTGCAACTAACATCAATGGTTTTAAGGACTTGTCTGCTCTTAAGATTATGTGTTGCTGCTTCCAAACTTGTTTTTGCTATTTTCAAATGTTTCATGACTTCTAATTCATTATCTTGTCTTATTATTTATTAAGAACCTGTCTACTCTTAAGATTATGTGTTGCTGCTTCCAAACTTGTTTTTGCTATTTTCAAATGTTTCATGACTTCTAATTCATAATCTTGTCTTATTATTTATTTTTGTTTGTGCTGAAAAACTATAGCCTAATGAATATATTTTTATTGTTAGTTGTATTGTTTCTATTTTAGAAAATACACTGTATCTGGTTGACGATGTGTTTCTTCCAGCTTCTGACTCAAGTATCTTGAATGATTTAAAAAACATGGTCAAAGACTTTTTGAATTTCAAGACAAAGGACACTGCTATTTCAAATGAACGCTGTGAAGTATTTGAAACTTATCTTCACATGTGTGATAACAAGCAGCTACCACATGATGAAGCACGGCCTACTCAAACAATAATGTTTAAAAAAGCCCTTTGCCGAGGCTTTTATGGCTCTAAAAAAGAAGAATATTACTATCAATGGCGGAAAGATTTTGAAAAGCTGCCTTTTGGTAATGGCTGTCATAAGGTTTGGTGATTTTTTATCTACAACTTATATTTATTGATAAGATGACATTTTATTAACATTTTATATACATTCAATTTCATGATTTTTCTATTTTGCCTACCTTTAAAGAGCATACATACAACATACAGCATCTGATTAGAATGGAAACTTTGTTTATGAAATTTATAAAATGGATTATTCAATAATGAACACTTTCTTCTTTATTTAGAAATTGTGGCAATCAATTGAGAATCATATTGCAAAAAGTGCCTCGATTTTGAGTTCGCCAAATGCTTCAGAAGAAGATCGTATTGCAGCTGTTACCTCTTCATTAGGACACATTTTGTATCTACGAGAAGTCAAATTGAGTTTGATGCATAACGATTTTGAATTTTTTCAACGACTTTTCAATGGGCTCTCAATAAACTTCTTTGGTGATGTTGGCAAACATATCAAGCATGTCGTAGTAACAGAGTTCGGTCGTCACAAAAAGTAACCAAATGTTATGATCAAATTCCAAGTTTATATTAAAATTTTTTTAATAAAACGCACTTTCTTTTCTTTGCTTGTCATCTAGTAACAACTCTCCATCTCCATTTACATATCCTATTAGATAAATAGAAACATTACTTTATCTGAATAGCCCAGTGCTCTAGGATTTAAGAGTCTGACATTATTCTTTTTACTTGGTGCACAATTAGACAGTTTGGCTATCCATCAATTGAGCAGAACTTTGGGGTTGCCCCTTGAAATTCACTCCCCCCGAAGAGTTTTCCCTTGGAATTTTGCCCCTCCGAAATTTGCCATACTTGTTTGTAAAATTTCTTATGGGCTTGCTTTCTTTTCATTCAATTTAGATACATAATTGCTGCTCTGATAGACTTGTTGAAATACCTATTGCCAGTATATTCTAAATGGGATTGGATAGAATGGGTCCATCCATTGGTTTTGATCCATATTCTTTATAATGAATTTCAAGGATTTCCACGTAATATTGACAGCAGGAATTGTGGGTTACATGGTATTATGTCATACAGCATTTCCCCGATCTCAATAAAGTGAGTACAATTACTTCTTGTGTAACTTATGGCATGTTCATAAAGCACATAATTTTTGCTGCAGAAAACTTAGGCCTCAGAGCCTTAGGCATTGTCATTCACGCGTATTAGGATATAGGATATAGATATAGGTTACAGGAAGAAATAAACTTTATATTTGTTGAGAAATTAGGGAAAAAGTGCTTTACGACGTTATAATTCATGACGTCATAAAATCCAAAATTTGAATCAATTATGACGTCATAAAACTTTTTCCCTAATTCGTCAAAAAACTAAGTTTATTAACAGGCATTTCTGAAATCCACATCCTCATACGCCTCTTTTGACATATAAATGACCATGCCTAAGGCTACTATATTTTCTTCGCCAAATTTATGTGTTATACGCCATAAGTTACACAAGTTTAAAGGAACCAAACTCTATTGAAATTGATTATTTTAACATATTGTAGTGACACAAAGATTTTTCAAATATTGTCTTTCTACAGGGTCACTTTTATCCAATTTTGTCCCTCTAAGGGCAACATCTTTGCTTTGTTAAAATTTAATCACTCTAAGGATCTAGATTTGGTTGTTAGGTCTATTTTGACCAAATATTCTACTGGATCTTGAACTTGTTACTGACAAATTGATAATTCCTCTCTTTCTAAGGATGTTGTTTGATAAGTTGCAGTCATTTGAATTTGCATTTTCCGTGGATCCAATGTTGGAAATTTCATTTTTGTTTCTCATGGCATTGGAACACTTACCTTTGGCATTGGACTCTGGCTACTTCACTTTGGAATATTTACTAAAAATGTTGGCTTATAAGATTAAAGATCAGAGTTGGTTTGCTAGGAAAGACTTTGTAAGTTTTGTTCCAAGTGAAGTTATACGTCTAAAGGCTTGAAAAAGTATGACAAAACATATCAAAACTAAATTATATTCCATATTGTACTATTTCTCATCCTCAAAGTTTTTGACTAACCTCATTGGGTATTAGTCAAATAATTTTACAGAATAAGGATATTTCTTTTCTGTCTTCTCTTACAGGTAGAAGTATTATGTGGTACCTTTGCACAAATCATCTCAAGTTTTGATGATACAAATTTGGAAAATAAAAGTAGAGATACAATGTAAGTTAAAGGACTGGTAAAGAAAGTTTGATTGTGACTAATTTTATATTGCTGAAAACAAATCAAGTTTATTTCCAACCAGAATCATGAAAATTACATCAAACGCATGCATTACTCTAGAAAAACATATGAGCACATAAATGATTCAAATGGAAGGTTAATTTCAAGACGAAAGCTAGTTTTACCAATAGCTAATGCACAGAGAAAGATTCAAGGCAAGCATTGCCCTTGGTTATGTTCAAATAAACAGCTAAAATTCACTTTTCTTAGTCATTAGGACTACGAACTTAGTGTCATAAAATTTCAGCTGTAACACATGACAAACTTTTGTTTGTTATAGCCTCAAACAAATTGGTGGATTCACTTCAATCATCACCAGTCTTGGAATTATCACCAGCAGCAATCAAAACTTCACAACAAATCTAACCAGCCTCTTCAAAAGTTCTATTGAATTATGGAATAAAAGTTGTAAATTATTGGGGCAATTATGCAATAATGAAGAAGAAAGAGAGCACTGTGTCAAAGATATCTCTGAAAAAAGTCTGTTAATGGTACAAAAAGTCAACGAATTTTTGACAAGAAATATGGGTTGGAATCATCTAAGTGACGAAGAAATCCACATGGAGTTGCAGGTAATTTTTACGCTTCTTTTAAAACAGTTTAAAAGAATAATCTGATAGCCTTTGATGTTCGGCATACGGTATCCTACATTGCTCAACTTTTTGACAAAAAATTTTTTGACCCAAATCTTCTCCAGTTAAAATAAGTATTTGTTTTTATATCTGTAGTCCTGCACGCTCGGTCAAAATTTTGTAAAATATCACATTGTCGTCACAAATGATTTTTTCTCATACAGAAAGTTGAAGCTCTCTTGTCACAAGCATATTATTTCTCAACCAATCAAGCAAGAGAAAAACTGCTTATAAAACAAAAAAACCATTTAGATTGTGTTTGAGCAAGCTCTTTAATAATAGAAATCGACCATTATAATCACAAAAAATCTACAATTTAATCATTTTTTAAGAATTTGACCAAGAACCCCGAACCATCATTAGTTGAACTAGAATTCATACCTGATCTTGTACACAGAAGTCAAGATGCAAGTCTCAAAGAGAGTAGGAAACTCTGAAAGAAGTTCAAGGTTATGGATATTCTAAATAAATTATATGCTTATAATATTTTATCACATAATTTTTAGCTTTTTGATGTCATCAATAAAATGGCAGAAATTTTGAAAGAAATTCGACAAAATGATGAAGACAAGCTATTACCAAATATCGAAAAAAATTTGGAAGCCAACACTAGCGAGCTGGTAAATACTTTTATCTTCAATGACAAATGGTTTTAGCATCTTCAATATTTAATTCACAAATAAGTCTTGGGATAACCTTTAAATTATTTTGTGCACCCAGTTTTCAAATTTAATTTAAATCAATTTAAAGTAAAGGCTTGAGGACACGAGAATTTTTTTTGCATTGGTGCAATGCAACATGCTCCATCCCACCAACACAAGAAAAAGGTGCATGTCCCATGGTTTTTTTATTGTTTCATGGGATAAAAAGTGAGGGAAAGGTACGCTGATTTTGTTCCAGGGACAAAAGTGAGAGACACACAAATGTTTATTCGTGTTGCCGATTTCACTTTTATTGGTAGAAAGAAAAATGGGATGGAGACACGAGAAAGCGTTCCAGGTTGGTGGGATAGAGCATGTTGCATTGCACCAAAACGAAAAAGCTTCTCGTGTCCTCAAGCCTTAAGACTTGGAATTCGCAAGAAAAATTGTTTGATACAAACTTCTCTCTACTAAAAAATTTTGTTCAAATATTCTGTATTTCATTTCAAAATTTTCAAAATGTTTGATTTTTTAGTACAAAAAGAATGTTGGTAAATTCCTTCGAATCTATGGTGACTCAAATCTATACAGTGCTTGTACAAACAATGCTTTCAAGAAGAAATGTAACAGCCTTCTTAAAGAATTATTGTCTGTAAGATGATTTTCCTATTCATGTTTTATGCTGTTTAATGATCAAAAGCTTTTCTGAATGCTAAAATAATGATATTTCATTATTATTTACTATTTTTTTACTTCATTTAGGGTAAAGAGTCAGATGTTGAAGCAATCATGCCAATTATTGAGTATTTGGAAAAAGGAGACGGTACATTTTTGAAAGTCTTCTCGCAAGAATGGAATGGCATTCGAGAATATGAAGATATCCTAAATTCAGTATTCAAGTCTCCAGTAATTGTTGAAATCATCAAATACTTTTGTAAGTCTAACATGTTATTTTTTGCAATAGATTTCATTGTAACAGTTGTAGACAGTCGTTGTAAACTGGCATTAAAATATTTTCTTTTAAAACTTTGCTATTGATACTGATATTCATTTTACAAAAATGTCATTTGCTGGTTCAATCAATTGACAATTAAAAAAATATTTTTTTTAATTATTATTATTTTCCTTTTTGTAATCTACTATTTCAATATTTCTAAAATAAACTTGGACTTTGTCAACATCTTTTTGGCCAGCCAACTCACACAAAGTATAATTTCTTTTTACATACAAACAGATGATAAACCCCTGGATGTTGTCGCAGACATTACTGGGAAAACTGAGGAAGCTGTACAACATTATTACCAGCTTTTATCGAAAGGAGAAATCACAATTCACTCAATGCAAATGATTTATCCACATAAAGCTATCTTTCTAGAGCTTGCTGAGAAATTTATCCTCGATGTTTCTGTTGAAGAACAAAATGATCTCTTTAAGGAAGGGAACAGAAAAGTTGAGCAGTTCAACCGTTTGGCTGATGACTTGAAATACTTGGTTGAGGGTCAAGAAGATATCCCAAAATTGATAAGTATGATACATTTTGATTTAGAAAAAGTATTGAAAAACATTGCTCGTTCATGAAATCTAGCCAACCTTGAAAGTGTTAAAGCTCTCATCTTTAGTCTAAGATAATACTTAATACTTAAGCAATTTCAAGTTTAATTAGAATTGGCTTTTGAAAAAGTACCTATTTAGTAAATAATTCCGATAAACTATTACAATTTTTATTTAATTGTAGAAATTCTATTCTTTCTTTTTTGGAAACAGGGAATATATTATTTTTCTTTCTTCTTGTTTAGAATCAATGAAGAAAATATCAAAACTGTTGGAAAAGAATATTACCAATCTGAAGTTAAATGAACTTGAAGGCTATTTTCCTATTTATGCACCCATGCTACCATTTTTGACTGCTTTCAGGAAACATTCGCTTTTTGGTTGTGATCTTTTCCTGACTTTCTTCAATAACTTTCGATTTCAACCAAAACATGTCATCAAAGAAATGACACTTCAAGATTTATTTCAGAAAGCCATTGGAGATCTATTTGGTTTCAACAAGGATTTGATTAAAGAGGATGTTCAGACGAAATTCATCCCTGAATTTTTCAAGAAAAAGTCAAAGGTCTTGGAAGAATTGACCGCAATCAATTTATTCCTTGATGATGTTGATATGATTGATAAACCAGTCAGTCGTGAACAGCTTAAAGAAGTTTCTCAGAAGATTGAGATTGTTCTTAAATCTTTGGAATGTGATGAAGTTTCTGATAATCTGACTGATATACACACACAATTGGGTTTGACTGGAAATTTTGAACAGTTGCAAGAAATCAAATTTAAAGTAATTGTTCTATTCTTTTGTTCTATTCTTTTATCTTTTGCCATAACTCCGAAGGGAAAATTGGGTAAGGGGACGTCCACTTTTGGTAATTTTGACGATTTTCAGGGTGGAAATTAGAAAACATTTTCAATTTTTCAGCTATTTTTAGATATTTTGGTCACTTTTCAGGGTGAAAATGGAGTTAAATCTTTTGATTTTTCTTTTTGACAGGGTCCCACATTTACCAAATATTCATATCTGACAGAGTCACTCAACAGCACATCCCTGTCGGCTGTCAAGATCATTGATCCCCTTCCCCAGGCACAACACCCATTCCAGGAATCAAGGTATTGTTTCCGCAATAAATGTTTAATACTATGAATCTTTGTTCAATTTTTAGACACGTCAAGATGAAATGAAGTTACAGGATATTGACCAAGAGTATATCAACTTTGTTGAGAATTTGTACAGAAGTAAAACTGAACTTGCTGCTGTCCATGAAATGATCCTTACCAATATTGATCTCATTATCTGGTTGAAATCCATTTTGAAAGGTATTTTATGAAATGGTTTAAATTCCTATAATAATAAATACGAGTTAATCAGTTTAGGACTCTTTGCCAAAGGAATAAAACTCACAACACAAACTCTTATATTGGCTTGAGCCATATACCCCTGAGCTATGCATGAAAATCCAAAAAAAAAAGGTCCAAAACGGATCGTATCATAAGCTGATGTAAACAAACAAACACTGAGGCTCTGAGAATGTGATTTGATGTTTGATTAATCCTATTTCATATCTTTTGGTGAGACTTAGCCAAATTCTGGAGCCGCTCGCTGCGCTGCCGTGCGCAGCTTGTAGGGACAAAAATTACTTTCGCTTTCGTTTTTAGGCGGCATTCGCAGATATTTGGTAAGAAAACAGTGAGACTCCCCCTTCTTTTTACCAGCAAAAAATAGGAAAAAGAGATTGGATTTATGCTGGAACTTTCATTGGATTTCAAGAAAAAGCCTCTTCCAAACATGAAACTCATAGTTCGGGGAATTTTCAATTATTCCGGGCTCAGTCTTTGGCCTATAGCCTATGAACCTTTTGTACTGTATATGCCTTATTTGGACTATTACTTTTCGTAGAAAATCTTTTCTGCTCACTTTGGGCCTCAGTTGAGTATGATAGGTAGATTTTGGGTTGGGAAATAGGTAAAAAGTAAAATTATACATAAACATGTTTGAGTGTTTGAGAGTATTTTGACTTGACTTCATGTTATGTTTTCTTATCTTTACCACCACAAAGTTATTCAGCATAATAGAATTTATAAACTATTTTCAAGCATAAAAATATTTGGCTGAAGCAAATTCTGTACAAATTTTATATATTTAAATGATAAAGTAAAAACATCTCAAAATTTTTTTATTATAATCCTTTGTGACAGTACTTTTTCTGTTGGGAAGTTGGAAGCTTTTCCACCGAACAGAATTGAGCACTGATAACTAATAATCCAAATAAAAAAAATAATTTCAGACAGTGCTTTAGGCATCATAACTTTGCCTGAAAATGCAATGACTACAAAGTTGATTTGTATCGTCAAGGACTCTAACTTGGGACAGTCTGACAAAACATGGGACAGCAATTCGGCAATCATTTTACCGAACCTCTACCTATTAAAAGTCATTTTAAATTAACATAGTCCCAAATCATAGGAAACAAACTTGTTGTCAACAGAGATTTAACAGTGAAAAAACAGTTCAGAAAGTCAACCATCCCATGATATGACACTCTTCCCAAGTTAGAGCCGTTGACGGTATGCCGGATATCCAAAACAATAACAACCTATTATATGATATACACAATCATGTCAATGTCATAAGGTACTTTTAATTTTTTGCGGTACTTTCAAAATTTCAGAATTTTTGGGCACTTTCTTTGGATTCGCTTATCCTTTTCTTGTCCTGGATCCAATCAAAACCTGCACGTAAAACATACCCCAAAATCAGTCACGTTTATAACATTATAACTCCGTCTTTGACAACTGGGAAGATTCAACGACAAAATTTTGAGAGTTAAAGTAAAGTTTATCCCTCAGCGCAGTCAGCGATGAATCCGATCTGACCGTTAGTGTCTCTTCAGCCATTTTTGAGATGAATAAAATGAATCATGAAATTTTTGTTATCTAAAGGGATGGGTGAAACCATGATGGCATTTTTGAATGAGCCTATATCTTGGATATCTCTCCTCATATCAAAACTGTTCAATGCGATCGAAAAAAATCTTTCTCAGCTGAATATCATGATAGGGAATGTTTGTGAAGCTATTATAGTCATTGTTTGCACCAATATAAAGTTACTTCTGCAAGTTAGTAGTCTCCATCAACAGCTTTCGAAAGCAGCGAAATCGACGAAACTACTTGAGTGAAGTTTGTAAACAAAAAAGCAAGTTTCACACATTCATTATGTTCAAAAAGTATTGTCTTTTATTCCAATGTATGATAGAAGTCTATTCCAATACATTTGATGTTGGTTCCAAGTAGTATTCTTCTTCTTTCTTCCCAAGAATCACCAAATCTACTCAAAAAGCACTGTTTTGCAGTGCTTCCCAGCCAAAAATGTAAACAAAATGGCTTCCGCCTTGATTTTTGTCCCGACACGCACATCAACTGCAGCGCAGCGAGCGGCTCCAGAATTTGGCTAATGGTTACCCATATTTTTAAAATTTAATGAAAGGCTATCTCTGACCTCTCATGTTAAGACAGATCTGCGTCCAATTCAACCTAGGAATAAGGAATTAAAAAGGAAAAATTTAAATTTAAAAATTCTATATATAATCTCATGGTTGATTGAAATTCGATTGACGTTTTTGCTACGTTAATTTGTAATTCCCCGCGAACTTGTAATTTCCCTCCTAGATTTTGTAATTTCCCTTCTAGATTTTGTAATTTCCCGCAAAAGTGAAATTTCCATCGTTTGAAAATTCATCACCTTTTTCGAATTTCTTACAAACTTCGAAGGCTTAAGTAAATGGATACTATCCAATTAAAACTCGATTCGCGTTTCTATGACTATTTTGAGACCTCTTATTAAAGTTTCAGATTGATTTCCAGTGTTAAATTGACGTCTTTCAGAATTGTTAGAATTTCAATCCAATCATAAGATTAACCAGGAATCCCATGCTTGTTTTCGTGAAATTCTTGATAAATTACCCTCGGTCAAATTTTTTAAGATTGACCTCGAGAAATTTTTCCCGAATTTCCCTCATAACCATGAGATTACTAGTACTAATTTCTTCACATGTGCGTTATATACTTCCTATTTTTTATTGTTCAGACAAGTCAGAAATCCAGACTTCAGTGGACTTTATGAAGAATGCTGCAGGTGACCGACATCGTGAAATTGAATTGGTTAAATTCTTTGAAGAAATTTGTAGTGTACTCACACCTTTGATTGACCTCACCAATGATGCTGGTTTCATTGAATTTCAACAAGCATGTGAAGGGATCAACAGACAAATGGGATACAATACTGCAAACAAGATGGTATGCAAGATATAGTGTATTTTACAGACTAGAATAGATCTAAACAGATCAGGATTACTCTTTGAATTATCAATAGCAGATACCTCAATCCTAAAAAATAAGACCATACTAGTTGAGGGTATTGGGTTTTTCCAGAATTTTTTTTTACCTCCACTGTTGAGGATATTGATTTTTCGAAGTAACGAACCCCCTGGATATCCTATTTTATTAGTAAAGATATCCACTCTTAAAAATGTGCTCGACCCCCTGGATATCCTCTCTTATAAAGATGAATATTGTACTTTTTACTTGAAAAGACACTTTACCCCTGGATATCCACTTTTGAACAAAATTCGTTAACCCCCTGGATATCCGATATCCTCAACAGGGGGGGGGGGCACGGACTGTTTCTGGAAAAGCCCATTTTCAGTATATAAAATTCACCAATTTATAGGTGGAAATAATTGATCTTGTATCCTAAAATGGCTAAGATATGCAAAGGGCTTACAATTTTTTAACAATACAATTTTTTTCGTACATGTATTTCAGGCACTGTTATTGTTAATTTTTATTCGATTATAATTTAGCTTGATGTGAACAACAATCTTGATTGGTTCAGAGATGCTGAAAAGGCTGGGAAATCTTTTGCAACCGGTGCCTTCATGGAGACCAAAGAAGCAAACAGAAATGGCAAATACATCATTGGTCATATTGATGAGACAGCTGATCGTTTTCTGACCAAAACAGCTACTCTTGATTCAGCAATGTCTTTTGAAATTACCAATCAGAAAGATGGAAAAAGGAAAGTTTTGAATTTGACAGCTATTGATGAGTTACAGAGCAAATTGATGCTTTTGGGACACGCCAATTCTTCCAAAGACGAGAATGATGAAAGTGAAGATCGAGAAAAACAGTATTTCCTAAAGGTAATTCGATGTTGTGAATTTCTTTACTGCAAAATATGCAAAATATTGACACCTATGACACAGCACAATTGATTGTCCTCTTTTAATTTCACACTTTACAACTAAGTCCGCAACTTACACTTCCTCGATTGATTTGAAGTCTTTTGAAGATTTGAAGCGACCGTAGTACAGTGGTAGAGCATCCGGCTACGGTTCGCAAGGTTGTGGGTTCAACCCCCAGCCGGGTCATACCAAAGATTCCCAAAATGGTACTTGATGCCTCTCTGCTTGATGCTCAGCAACTAAGAGAAGGATCAAGGGTAAGTGGAGAAATCCAGGAAGAAAGAGTGGCGCCCTCCCCTACCTTCGGGTAGATAGCTATCGAGAGAGGAGCCTTCGGGTCGCCTCCGACTGCGGTCGCAATCTTACTTTCTTACTTACTTGAAGTCTTCTTACTGTATCAGCAGTGCTAAGGTAGAGAGTTTATCACCATGCTGCCCTAATACTAGAAGTCCTTAGCATTCGAATGCACCCCATTGCGATGCAAATCTGTGACTGAAACCAATCAGCCAATTGAGCTTAGTAAAGAATGAAATTTGCAGATATGGAACGATAAACTGTTATAAATGTTCTTACTGTATTTTTGTTTATTATACATTATGATTTTCTTCATTCCTTATAGTGTGCTGACCTTGCCAGGAGACTTGCTTCTGTGTATGTATCTCTTTGCGAAGCTGGTGACGCAAACTACTTTGACTGGCATTTCGCATTCAGATGTCACATCGAATCATCAATCGATTCTTTCGATGAAGTCGAACATGAAATCGAGAAGTTGAGCCAAAGACTTGACAAATGGAAAACTGAGCTTGGTGAGCATAGAGATAAGTATCCATTGATGAATATGTTTAACAACAAACAGTGTTTGGTACTCAGGAAATATTTATTCCCTTTGACACAAAGTAATAAGAATCTACAATATCTTCCACCCAAAGTTTTCACTTTGTTACAACTGCTGAATCCAAAAGTTAGTACCAAGCATATCGAAAATGCGTTCTTCGAATCGTATGTCAAGGAGGCAGATACTAGCAAAGATTGGCAAACTGTGACGTCTCCAAATGAGACTATGGATGGGGAGCAGGAGGAAACCAACTTCATTTTGTTTTCAAAAAGTGAGATCGAATCTAAGATGGAGGAGCTGATTGAAACTCATGATTTTGATGAAGATATAGTGAAGGCTTGTTTTGTGAATGTTGTACCTTTTGTTATGAAGGATGCAATCAAATGGTGTAGATTGAACAAAGATAAAGATAATATTTATGATTTCTCCGAGGCATTTGATGACGAAATCGAAAAAATGTATTGCCCAAATGAGTAAGTAACTCTGGTGACCCACTACTCTTTTCATTGTTTGCCAATTTTTTATCTTGTGAAAAACCGACATTTTGAAGAAACTGTTTTGTACTTTAGGTTATTGCTATAACCTTTAGAAAAACTACACAAAGTGAATTTTTTTAAACCGACACTGAAGACACGCACAAAACACGCACGTCTTCTAGCTCCCCCTGTAAAGTAGATCTTCTGATTTTCTGACGATTAAAAAGGTCTCTGGATATTAGATTTGAAGATAAGGTCACAACCCATGCTTTTTTAAATGATGAGTAACTTCTTGTAATCTTATCGAAATCAAAACAGCAACAAAATCTAATCTGAATTCAATAATCTTTTTCACTATTTTTTGACAGCGGTTCAGAAGAAGAAATTGAAGAAGATTATGATGAAATACAAACAGATGAAGCAAAATATCTTGAACTAGAGCAATTTGGAAGATTCTTGTCCCGATTGAGTAAGAATATTTATCATGATGTCAAAATTTCCATAAATATTTTATACTTATACTAATTTGTAGCACAGATTTGAAATTGATTATTGATTTTATTTTTGTTGAATTTCTTCATATTATAATTATGTTTTGTTCCTTTAGATAAACCTGGACCACCTCGAATACTTCCAGACAACCTCAAACGCAACAATCCGACCAACGACAAAAGATTATTATTAATCTTACACCAAAGTAGGGATATTTTTACCAAACAAATGTTAGAAATCCTTCTTTGTAGAAGTAGATATTATATTTTTCCATCGAGGATGTCAGTCAAAAATCGTGTGAACTTTTAAATAATGCTTAAAATAATGAAAAAAGCTTTTGGTCATAATTTCATAGAAAATTAATATTTTTATCTAAAATTCTGAGCTACTAAGAAAAACTTGTAAAATGAACAAAATTGACAGCTTCAAATCGGTTTTTGTTGTCTCTTAGAAAATGACAGCAGCCAAGTGGAACAATTACAGAATTGAAACAGTATTTTCAGTTTTGAAACAAAGACGTGTTAATAGCTCATTATATTATTGTTAGCAAAGATATTTTATGTGAAGAAATTCAAAGAATTTCTGTCCAACTATCTTCTTTCAGGATATTTGGGTGACAGAGCAGCATATATATGCATTTCGTCCTTATTAGGACTCGTCAGCACTGCATATATAGTGAAGATTATGTATACATAAAAAGTTCACATTTAGGGTTTTATTTTTGACTGGCATCTGAGATAAATGTTTTTACTAGCCTAGAAATCTAAAGTAGTTTTTAAAAATAATTTTTAGTATCAATTGTTACCTTTCAAGTTTTTTTATTTTCCAGACGAGGTTTTGAAGTCTATGGCACAGATTTATCTTGCCAGTGGAGGATTGCCACACCCAAAAGATATCTTGTTGTGCAATGACGTCATCGACGAGGAAAAGGTACTAATCATTTACACGCGTATAAGAATGTACTATATACAAGAATGTTCATGATGAAATTGGCCGAAAAATAAAGAATATACTAACAACAGAATCAACATATTGGAATTTTGCAACTGAGCCTATGATCGTCAATGTTTGAGTATATTAATCCGTAAATTGCCAATTATCCCAAAGAAATGTTGAAAACAAACAACATGCAACATTTAGGTCAAATTTGAATCTTAGCCTAAAAATGCTATTAAGAATATTTTAGAGTGATTCCCCCCCCCCAAAAGTCGAAGACGAAGTAAAAAAACGCTATTCTTATGCAAAAATCTGAAAATTATACTAGTTATTATCGTTAGCATATTTATACGTGCGCTATAAAGCTGTAAAGAGCGAACCCAAACCAAGGACTAAAAGCGAGTTCATGCATTTACCATATTAACGACGGTAGAGCGACTGAAACGATTTGGAACAACCGGCGGTCTTGACCCGTAGAATCAAGGACGTTAATAGGGCTGATTTTTACCGTCAGTCAGTCAGTCAGGATCTATACAAATTAAATAAACTCGCTATCAATTGGGCTATTCTATTTTATGACCATACAGGGGGGGGGGTGGACGAACATTTCCAGATAGTAATCGAAGAAGAATTTTCAGGGGGTCTAAAGAAGTATTTTTTCATTTTTCTGGGGGGTAGAAAGTTATTCTTGAATTTCCAGGGGGTGAACAACTGATTTTATTTCGTCCACCCTCACTTTAAGACATGAAAATAATTTTTTCCAAGGGTTCTTTTGCAAATTTTGCCATTTTCCAGAGGTATCCTTATTTTCAAAGAAATTTGTTTTCACTTGAAAAGGTTCGTCCGTTCGTTCGTCTCTATGGAAATTTTATGGAACAGCCCAATTGCATGTTTAGTAAAGAGTAGTATTAATGATTAATGTCATCAATGTTTCTCTTAGGCTACGTCATATCTTCCTTTGTTTCGAGCGTAAAACTCCTACTCTTCGGGATATGAGCACTGCTCTTGTTTTGAACATTGAAATTCTCCGGATAAATCGCATGCGCACTGAGGTTTTAATGAAACAATAGAGACGAGTTTCGAGACCTAAGCCAATCAGCTGTGTTATAAACATTCTTTTTTTTTAAATCTTTATTGATAAATATCTTTTGTGAAAGTTGTCTATTATGTTTAAACCTATTAATAAGCAATTCCCAGTGGGGGCTACTAGTGGCCGCCTATAGCAGTGCCTATAGACCAAGAGTAAGGCCTAAAACCTGGAGCTGTCTATTGTATAGACTATGTTTCTTTTCGTATACTCACAGATTGAACTGTTCATCAAACTTGTGGCATTGAACCAATGTGGTGATGTTTATTGCATCGCATTTGCTGATTATCTACCGTACGATCTCACAGAATGTCTTTTGGAAAATCTCAAAAAGTACAATGATCTAAGTGAGTGTGTCCGGCTTCCTGCTTTTTTCTCTCTTCTCTATTTTGATGAAATCAATATCAAAACATTCGGAAAAAAAATCGAACGGATATTTTAAGCATCGATTTGATTATATTTAATTATTAATAAGAATAATTCTTCAGGCGTTTTTCAAATTACGTATTTTATATGAACATCAAACGATTTTACAAACTTCGGATGCTCTTTAACTTTTGGAGTTTTAAGCCTTAAAGTCTATTTTCTTCTTATCTACCGAGAGTGCTTGATGATATCAGAGCTTATTAAAATTAATCAAAGTCTCTTTCTTTTAATTTGGAGTTTTAAGCCTAAAAATGTTCTTAACATCTGTTCTTAATTTGACCACTTTGTGAGCATTTTTGTGCAATAGAAATTGGGTATTTCATAGACATTGGGTGTTTTAGAGTCCGCATAGCCTTGCGAACTTACATCTTTAACTTGTTCTTAATATCTTGGCCATTGAAGCCTTATGTTCTTATATGCTATTTTCTTATAAAGAAGTGGATTAAAAGAGTCTCGCGTCGATTCTGTCGATTCTGGTTATACATTATAATGCATTATTGTCAAGCCAAAACAAAAATTAGTTATCGCATTATTCTTGTGAAATACTCGAATATGTTACTCGTTACGGTTTTTCCCGATATTTTAAAACATCTCTCTTATTTCACTCAAACTCGTAACGATAATACGTATTTAAAAGTTATTAGTAGTTATTAGTATATATCCATTTGATGATTGCATTTCCTTTGTGATAAATCTTTCCAACAGTTCACGAAGGCTCCAATCACTTGATCATCATTTGTACCGAAGAAAACGAGAACCAATCAAATTTGAGAGACGCATTTGAAAAGTCACGTGTTGAAAATTTCATACTCTCTGATCAAATTGTTCAAGTAGAAATTGGAAAGATATTGAAAAGTGGACAAATGAATTTTGCATCTGCTGTTGATGATGATAAGTATGGTTCTTCATTGTTTTACTACATATTTTTTATAATCAACAATTTTTGGGTCATCCCAAGTTGCTTATCATTCTAGCTTATTTTTTGAAAGATCTGCTTTGACCAACCCTAATACTATACCATGTTTAGGCTTTTTGGGTCAAGGACTATACTCTTTTCTAACAACTCTAATTTAATTTTTTGTCTTATATTTTTTATAGATGCAGTGCAAGGGTTATCCTTTCTGAACGTGGTGGTATGGGAAAATCATTATATGTCAAAAACAAAGAAAGAAAGCTAGAGGAAGTTATCAACAAATCACCACCTTGCAGAGAACGTCGTTCGAGATGTCATAAAAACAATGTGGTTGTTACAATACCTATTCACAATGTCGAGGTTTCTGTTGAGGATGTAGTGGATCAATTGTGCGCATTTGAAGGTCACATTGAAAATGTTTTCCCAAGAATCTACCATTTTGATATTGCGCCTTTGGTAAGGATGTTTTTCCATTTTCACAAATTAAGCTTTAACCCATTAAGTTTGTTTGAAGATCACATTGAAAATATATTCCCAAGAATCTACCATTTTGATATTGCGCCTTTGGTAAGGATGTTTTTCCATTTTCACAAATTAAGCTTTAACCCATTAAGTTTGTTTGAAGATCACATTGAAAATGTTTTCCCAAGAATCTGCCATTTTGATATTGCACCTTTGGTAAGGATGTTTTTCCATTTTCACAAATTAAGCTTTAACCCATTAAGTTTGTTTGAAGGTCACATTGATAATGTTTCCCCAAGAATCTACCATTTTGATATTGCGCCTTTGGTAAGGATGTTTTTTTTTTCCATTTTCACAAAAGCTTTTAACCCATTAAGTGCCCCTGGTATTATATGACTTAAGTCGATCTATTTGCTCCTGTATGGGTACGGTAGGTCTGAACTTAGGAGTGCCACCATCCATACCGCCCTTTCATTTTACCATCCTCGAATAAACAAGTTGGTGTTGACATTTTTTTCTTAGACCATGTTCGCACGTTACTGTTCCGTTTTGCTCCGGTATGATTTTCGTTACGGATCGAGTGTGTTCATATTGGTTTCGGAACGTTTTGGAGCAAGAAAACGGAGCAGTTCCGTTCCGATGAAAAAAGTGGACCGAAACCGTTTCGATCTGTTTTGTTTTGTATCGTCTTCTTTTCTGATGTTTCGAATTTTGACGTACACACTTGTTTTAGAACCGTTTCGTTTCGGAACGGAACGGAACCGTAACGTCTGAACATGGTCTTAGTTGTGGCATGTCCGCGCATTCGAAATGATAAGATATTTGAAATTTCATGTCCAAAAAGTAGAATCTCCGTGTTGAAAGAGGATTGTACTACAAATAATTTCGCTCGAGTTTTTTATCAATTTTGTAATACCTTTTTATGGAAGCTTTTCAAGAGAAATTTTCTGCAAAAATTTTCCCACAAATAAAAGACATCACCTCGGCTCTGTCCATATTATGCCAGCACGTGACAATAGACCTTATCGGAGTTTTTGATTTTTCTAAAAAAGCGCTGTCCCACAATGCATCGCTTTTTTAGAAAAATAAAAAATTCCGGTAAGGTCTACACCATCAAAATACGAACAGTTTGTAATGATAAATGTTTGCTTAAATTTGGCACAGGTATCAAGAGGACTGGACAATTTCATTTTCAATGTGGTCATTCTTGGTTACTTGCAAACACAAACTGGTAAAGCATGGCACAAACAACAATCTGATCTTTGCATTTTTGAAATCACTGAGACGGCAAACAAAAAGGTAACCTTCTGGCATTTTTATTTAGAATGTTTCCAAACGAAACTACAATATGATCCACTTGAGTTTCAACTCTATTTGAAAATTCAACTTAAAGCTTTCTTTATAGACTGGGTGGCGCGATTGAGTGGCTCAGTAGTATATGGTAATATGCTTTTGCTTGGGCGGACTGAAAACAGTATGAATCAATGTTTTTATTTGAGAATAAGGGATTGCAAATCTGTTATTGATGTTTGTTTCTCATTTTATATTATATCTTTCAATTTATTGCTATTTGGATTTTTAACATTTCTTCTCAAAATGGCGACCTCACCAAACGCTCTTAGTCTACTTCACTGGACTCACTTCACTTGATAAAAAAATTATCAAAAAGCAAACCTCAGCCAAAAGTAGACTCTAGTCTAGTACATCATAAGTTCATGTCAGTTTTCTAGATAGTACTAACATGCTAGACAACTAACTCAAACATTGTAGAAAAAATTCAAAACAAAAAATGAAAGGAAAAATTGTAGTTTATCCAAACTGATATTATCTCGTTACAATTTAACGTAATATCATTTAACACTCGTAGTGTTTGGGCTTCCGAAGTTTAGGTGGGACTAGGGAATTTTCGGATTATAGGGAGAGAAATAGGCTTAGGGGACTTAATCTTTCTGCCGGGACTTCAGGATTTTTAGCATTTTAATGCTAATCTTCCATTATTTTCCGTGGGTATGCGGGCTGAACTAGTCTCAGTCATAAGGCCTGGTGTCCTTGCCCTGTATAGCCTGAGTTTTCTTTGTTTCTGATTTCGTGGCATCTTTTGCACCATTATTTTTCTACCTAAAGTGCTGGGACTTAGGGTCATTGATTTTAGGTGGGAGTTTTAAGTAGTGGTGGGATCTCATTTTTTGGTGGGACCTGGAACGTTCGTAGCCAGCATTCTTTGATTCTTTCCTAGGATTTGTTCAAACGTTATCTGCAGAAGCTCTTACCAACCACCATCTGTAAAACACCACAAGAAGTTATTGCAATGTTCAATCGAAGAGGTATTACGATGTATATTTAATTTCATGAGAATGATTTTTTTTGCAAATGTCCTTTATAATTTATGATCGTATGATTGGCCATGGTTGGTCAAATATATCACCCTATTTTCAAATTAGGCTTGGACTTTGTTACAACACCAATTCAGTTAAAAGAACCTCTTATTAATGCTCTCAAATATTTTGTCTAATTCTTTCCCAAAGTCGAGATATACCATTGAAATCCTTACGTCAAAAATTCTATTGTTTTCTTGTTAAGAGAGTCAAAATCTTGTAACTGCTATATCTTGACTTTGGAAAGAATTAGACAAAGATTTTAGAGACTTTGCCCAGGACCATGGAAGCAATATACACTGATAATATACAAACAAAATATTTAAAGCCGTCTGATCTCATTCCTTTTAAATTTCCCTACTATATTGAGAATTCCGGTTATTTCAACGTTTTTCAAGGTTTAAAGTTCCGGTTGGCAGACTTCCAGGCTATATTCTGAGCCTTATGGGACTGATTTTGAACTTTTGGTTCCTTAGATCCTCCTAAGTCTTAAGTCTATAGCGATAAAACTCATAGTTAAGACTCTACCCTTCGAACCTACTTTAGAGCACTTACAAATCGATTGTGGTTCCAAAACTTCCCGGTGAATTTTTTTTCCTCAAATATTATGACCTTGATTGCAAGATTCAATTCTTATTACCTTTCGTTCATACAGAAGATACATCAAACATCTATTTGGAACTTCTATTTGACAAACCATATCAACGTGTCTACCAGTATTTGCATTATTACCATGCCAACGGACAAAATCTGAAAGATATGGTTTACGTTGAACAAGAAGTCAACAGAAATGTTCATCAATTGCTCACTTTGTTTTTAAGGTAGATATGTCCGCTATAATTCAACTGCAAAGGTGCATTCAAGAATGTGATGGTATTTTCCTCGGTGATATTTTCCTTCGTTTCGAACGTAAAACTTAAATTCTGTATAAGGTTTGAAAGCCTAAAGGTATCTTAAGGTATCTTAAAGACTTTTAAACTAGTATTGCTGAAATACTAACTGAGTATGGATATGGCAGTTTCCGTTAGCAATTTCGAGATAATTTAGCAATAAAATATAGCAAAAAGTCCAACTTGTGCCTGATTTGTCTCAATGACAAACGAGACAAATCAGGCAGAAATTTGACTTTTTGCCATTATTTTATTGAAAAATTATCTCGAGATGGCTAACGGAAACTGCCATACCCGTTATGAAATCTTCGAATAGTTTTTTGCCAGCTTCCGAATGCTACATAAGATATTTCCTGAAAGAAATTTTTGAAATTTATATTTAAACCCTTTTTAAACCCTTGTAGGGTTTTGCCCGAGGAAAATAACTGCCCAAGGAAGGCTTATTCAATTATTTGGATTTTTAAGAGGATTTTCTTGAGGTATAACCACCCTACAGAGAAGGTCTGGAGGAGGTTTTATGTTATTCTTTTTGGACCTACCCCGGTGGAGGTCCTATAAATTAACCTGCGTTCGTTCGTTCGTTCGTTCGTTCGTTCGTTCGTTCGTTCGTTCGTTCGTTCGTTCGTTCGTTCGTTCGTTCGTTCGTTCGTTCGTTCGTTCGTTCGTTCGTTCGTTCGTTCGTTCGTTCGTTCGTTCGTTCGTTCGTTCGTTCGTTCGTTCGTTCGTTCGTTCGTTCGTTCGTTCGTTCGTTCGTTCGTTCGTTCGTTCGTTCGTTCGTTCGTTCGTTCGTTCGTTCGTTCGTTCGTTCGTTCGTTCGTTCGTTCGTTCGTTCGTTCGTTCGTTCGTTTCGTTCGTTCGTTCGTTCGTTCGTTCGTTCGTTCGTTCGTTCGTTCGTACCAATATTTCCCAGGATTGAATCATAGGAATCTTTTGATTTTTGGGACAAAGGTGCAAAATGGTGATGGGCAAAATGCGACGGAGCCCGATTTTGGCCAAAAAACGGCTAAAAAGCGGGTTTTTGGACTTTGTGAAAAATTGGATCATTAATTTTTCTGATTTTTCTGAAATTAGGGTACTATCATAGGTAAAAGATGGCTCAAGCAGATTTTTGCAAAAAAATTTGTTGGCTCAAAAAACGCATGTTTATCTATAACAATCACTATTAATAAGCATACATCAATGTTCTTAGCCAAATTACTCAATTTTTTGATGAGATAGAAGTTTTTTTTGCTCATGAAGTCTTGAATATGAAAGAATATTTCAAGGGTATGAAATTTTGGTTTCTAAATGCTTTTTTTATAAGAAACAAACGACTAAATTTACTATTTATTACTAACTATTTGTGTTCTGAATGATTGTTAAATGGTCAAGTCACGTAGATATCAATTACAAATATGTTAAATGCACAACCAGGGAGGTCCATAAAAGTATCACTTGTTTTCCTGTAAATTATGCCAGACAAACCCACTACGTACCCACTACAGGTGTCTGACCGTGTATAGCGTGCTATTGCACTCTGGCACACACCTAAAATGCGAGTGCTAAAATAGCACTCCTAAAATATACAAAATGTACAAAATCCCTTTTGCAAGGGCTAATAGCACGCCACATAATCTATTTTTTATGGAGTGCTATTTCGGCACGCGTAAAGTATTGTTCATGGTCAGGCCTGACTACGCGTATCTTTCAGAATGTACTCTGAATGGTTAGTGCCAGATCATTACCAAGAAATCAAAGGGTATTAAAATCATAGAATCTTCAACACCAAAATCTTTGTGTTTTTTTCAGCTCCTGTGGAATACGTGACCCATCATGGCTTGAGCTTCAAAACTTTGTCTTGTTCTTCAATACGCAACTGGAAGATTTTGAAACAAATTATTTTGCTTCTGCAAATGAAGATTTCCCAGGATTTAAAACTTTCGTCTTGAAGTTTCTTCTACGCATGTCCAAGGTATGGAACATCTGAACCACAGATTTATAAAGCCCGAAGGGCTAGATGTAAAGCTTTTGCTGAAAAGTGTGCCGTGGTTAGGTAGGAAATCCTACCTAAGTCACGTGACATTACAATAGAATTTTAGCGATTGACCAATCAGAAGCCTCGCGGGTTTTCAAAAACAATAGTAACAATATTTTTTCCGATATTCACTTTTTTTTTGCCTGCGATGGCTTAAAGCACGACATCTAGCCGTTCGGACTTTATAAATCTATGATCTGAACACATCTCTTACATGAAAACTGATTTGAGGAATCCTTAGAAATTTCAACTTTTTACCTCACACCTTTATTTGACAACTGTGATATGCTCTCAATAGACCTTACCCTACAACCAAGTATTTGAAAAGATTTGAATCATGTTTTCTATGTCAAATAACGTCTAGGCTACGTCATGTCTTCCTTTGTTTCGAGAGTAAAACTCCTACTCTTCGGGATATGCACACTGCTCTTGTTTTGAATATTAAATTTCTCCGGATACATCGCATGCGCACTGAGGCTCTAATGAAACAATAGAGAGTTTCGAAACTTAACCCAATCAGTCGTGTTTTAAACATTCTTTTATCTTAAATCCCTATATTGGTATAACTTCTTTTGTTAAAAACTTCTATTATGTTTAATCCTATTAATAAGGCGAATTCTCGGTTAGGGTCACTAGTGGCCACCCATAGCAGTGCATGTAGACCAAGAGTAAGGCCTAAAAGCTTGGAGCTGTCTATTGTGTAGACTAATAACGTCTAGATACCAATGCAAATACTTCAACCGCTGCGTTGCCTCAGTTAACTTGAATAAACCCTCCTCGCGTGCAGCATTTGACATAATGGTCGACTGTGTGCGTATTTTGAAACAATTTCTTTCTTTTTTTGAAGGACTTTGCTACAAGATCATTACATGACAACGAAGCTGCTGGCGAACACATGGTTGAATTGAGAAAACACTGGGAAACAGAGTGAGTTTGAAATGTTGTTCAACTTGATTTATGGTTTAAGATTGAGTATGCGCTACTTGACAGCCAGTTCATTGGCAGCCAAATTTCTATCATTCAACATGAAACTCTGAGTTTGAAACTTAGATATTGTGTCAACTCTTTATTATAGTAACGCTCTATTTACTTATCGAGCACTCTACGAGGAGAAGATAAACACCCTTTACAATATATCACTCAACATGATTTGTTTTCAATTTCAGATACCATCCTTACTTATTCTTCAACGAGCAAAAAGACTCGTTCTCATTTATCGGATTTAAAGTTGTTCCGAATCGGAATAGGGAAGGAAGCATGAATTTGATTGAGCCAGAAAGCAATCGTTTGATAGAAGACAACGTGATGTCATTGGAGTTATTTGAGCGACTTCAGTGTAACATGATCAATGATATTCAACATCTACAAACAGATCCTTATAAAATGCGAGAGTAAGACCCGATATATTTTAAAGATTTTGATTATGATTTTCTTGGTGATTCGTTACAAATGAACCTCTACTTCTGACTGAACTTTACTTCCTGATGATTACTTATTACGCTGAATCCAGTGAAACTGATACCACCATCTTGGAACTTTGTTAAATTTTCGTTTTCAATTATATGAAAATGACTTAACTAAATTTTGTAACTTAAGTATTTTTGTTACCCACACTTTCCATACAAGAGGGCTTTTCAGGTTTTGCAAGGTCAGCAAATCAGTCATTATGAAAAAAATGTTCCAATGTTTTCTTCCATAATGGTGGAAATTTACAACCAAAGAAAACCTGTATAACCTCTTGTACCTTTTTAACTCTATTCATACTAGGCTTTTAGGGGCGGTTCAAAACTAGGAAGGCTTTTCCTGTAGACCACACCTTTACTTTTGATCTAGTTGGTCTTTTTGGATGATCCATTTCATCATGCTCATAGTGTAAAAAATTTTAAATTTTTTTTTTATTTTGAAGCTAAATAAAAGTTAGGATTTTACAATAAATTTCACATGCCAAAAGCTCCATTATTTAGGGAGCTATTAACATTAGTTTCACCCTCGAACAGAAAAAGCCCCCCCCCCCCTAGGACGAATATGGTTAAGGGGGCAATTCTTTTATTCTAAGTTGAAATTTACATATGAATTATATTGCAAGGTTGGCCTGTTTTTTTCTACAGTCTGTAAATTATGTGCTTTATTTTATTTCCAGTGTGGATAAGTTGAATCTGATGGGTCGTGTTCTCGGTATCTATGAAGTTGCTAACCCAGATTCAACATACGAGCTTACTCCTGATAACATGAAAAAAATCTTCGCCATTCACATGAGATTGAGGTATGTTATACATTAAATACTCAAATAATATCCTAGCGATTTAATTCCAAAAACGTTTAATAATCTGTCGAATAGCAGTGTCAAAGCACTGTAGATATTGTTACTAAACACTATCTACTGTCTAGCCCCCATTCGGTCAATAGAGCTTTATGAAATTCTTTAGGCAGACTCTTAATCTCAGTCTTTCAAATCTTTGATCAAGGATGTGTGGGTCGAACTTCTGCAACTCGAAAATGATTTTTGGTCCCTTCAGTGAACAATGCCTCAAAAACCTTACTCCATAGCTCGAAGCAAGTTTGTGTGCTTGTTCGAGCTTATAGAGTTTGTTGATGTTTTTAAATTTAAAACACTTAATTTTAAACCCCCATGAAAGTTAACTTCCTGGAAACTCAAAAAATATTTCTTCAAACCCTTTGATACTAAAAAGTGACTAAAAAGTTAAACTCTCTTGAAAATCTTTTCTTGGAGCACCCACTGGAGATGTTTCTCCACCCCTTGCGCGAGTTTAGATTAACATAACGTGTTCATCATTTTCACTTAAGGTGTGGTATACCAGTCATATTGATGGGTGAAACAGGTTGTGGAAAGACACGTCTTATCAAATATATGTGTGACCTTCGTGTTGGTGCTTCCTGTATACGAAATATGGTACTCATCAAGGTATGTTGTTTGATGTCTTGAAGGGGCTAGAACTGGGTGGGATCTGTAGTTTATGGTAAGAAACCAGTTTTTTAGGCTTTCATAGCCGCCTAGGCTTATTGGTGCCGATGCAAGTTTGAAGGCGAAGTGAATGGAGGAGGTCGGTTCGGGTTGGTGGAATCCCCAATTTATTTACGGGTTATAGCTACCTACCCTACTGTCATCTGTAATTTTAACCTTGTCGAACCGCGCTATCAAACAAAGGTACATATGTTTGCATGAATTGCGTAAATATTCGGTATTGCGACTTTTTTGCGGAAGGGAAATGTCCGAATATAGTAGTACATAAATAACCTTAAGTGGATCAATTTTCTAAAATTTCGGGAAACACCCTATTCCTCATCTGCTTTCTTTCATTTTCCTAAGGGGTTTGTTAAAACCATTTTCTTTTTTTTGTAGGACTATAAGTGTTGCGAAAATTAATCAACACGAAATTTAATCCATTTAAAGCACTAGATAAAATACACAAATTTTACAATTTTCTTCCGTTTCTTCAAGGTACATGGCGGTGTCACTGCTCTCGATATCGAGGAGAAAATCAAGAGAACTAAAATCATTGCCAAAGAAAATATGATCAATTACATTCTGTATGCACGAGGGTATGATTACAAAGATGAGAACCTCCCTATTGAAGTCCGACAAAATGTCGAAGAAGAAGTCAAAGACCATATTAAGAACAAGACGAAAATCAGAGATGAAGAACTTCTGCGAACAATTTTATTCTTAGATGAAGCAAACACATCTGAAGCTATTGGATTGATCAAAGAAATTATGATCGATGGAACGTTGAATGGGAAAGCATTGAATTTTGATCGTTATTGTATTGATGTCATCGCTGCGTGCAACCCATATCGAAGGTATATAATGCTAGCTAATAATTAATTACACTTAGGGACTACAACGTCCTCTAGTCATGGGGAATAGTATTTTCATCGAATGAGGGAGTGTATCGAATAGTAGAACGTCGTTGTTGAAAGTGACTTTCAATAATATCAAATATTGGTAAGGGTAGCGGAAATGTTTTTTTTGTGTGCAAGGCTTACGTGACCTTGCATTCAACATAGAATTTTCGAAATTTTTATTACTTTTCGAGTTCGAAACATCAATTAAGATTTTCAAATCATTTTGTTTAGAAATAAGTTTTTTTAATTTCCAGACATTCAGATGTGATGATTAAGCGCTTGGAATCTGCTGGATTAGGTTATCATGTGACAGCTGAACAGTCTTATGAAAAATTTGGTGAGTATCCTCAATTTTTATTACCTGAGTTAGAGGTATTGACGTTTATATACAGATCTATAAAGCCCAAAGGGCTGCATGGCGTGCTTTGGCATAGTCGTGGTTCGGTAGGACATCCTAACGAGGTCACGTGACAGTACAAAAGAATTTCAGCACCATGACCAATCAGAAGCTTAGCGACTTTTCGAACACGATAGCAACAATGTTTTTTGCGATATTCACTTTTTTTGCTTGGAAAAGTTTAAAGCATTCCATCTAGCTCTTCGGGCTTCACAGAAATCTGTGCCTTTATAAATACAAATGCATAAGGTGAATATGTCAATCTTTTAAAAGCCTTCGTCGAAGCCTGCCTCCAATTGCTGTCGCAGACGCTTACACCAAGAATAAGCAGTCTTATTTTTCATTTCTAGGTGATATCCCATTACGTCATTTGGTATATCGTGTCCACCCTCTACCTGAGAGCATGAAACCGCTTGTCTGGGATTTCGGTAGTCTCAGCAATGAAGTGGAATTCAAATATTCAAGACAAATCATTGACAGATGTGTAAGTTTATAGTCAATTCACAGTCGCAAAGCGTAATGGGTAATCAGGACCACTGTGCGCTAATGACGACTTGCAATTGGTCCCAAGTTTTTAAAAATTTTGAAAATTATTGCGTCTAGCATACAAAAAGCCTTTATTGAGGCGCAATCAGTCCTGGTTACCCATGATCCATTTCGACTGTGAAATAGCCTATATTTGACCCTTTGCTAATCACAGTACCATTTTGACTCGAAAACATTACGTAAACCATAACCAGCTGACAATTTGATAAACCATAGCACAAAGGATAGTCCGGGTGAATATTCATCCTGTGCTTTGAAATTCTAAGCAAGCAGAAATGAAAACAAGGCCGGTGTGTTAAAAAATAGCTATATTTCGTTATAAGCAACGTTGACATCATTCAGGCATTCAACATTACGTAATACTCCAAAAACATTTCATAATCTCAGCGTCATAATTACTTTTATCGCGTTAAACCAAAGGTTTATGGAAGGGAACAGACGAAACATATGAGCTTTGTTTCTTTTCGACGATCATACGGTGTAATTAAAATTTAGGATCGGGAAAGGTGCGAAAATTTTATATGAAAAAAACTAACCGTTTTCACTTGATTTATAATTTCATACTGATTAAGCCATCAGAGTGTTATTGTGCAATATTTTAGCCAATCAGAAAGTTTTGAAGAAAACAAAGGTACGTTTTTATGAAGGGTACAGTGAAAATATTTACCGGTTAGGATATTGGGCTGTTCCATTAAAAAACCATAACAAGCCCCCCCCCCCCCCCCCCTGTAAAGGTGGACGAACCTTTTCAAGTCAAAAAGAAATATTGAAAATGTGTGGATACCCTCTGGAAAATAGCAGAATTTGCAAAAATACCCTTCGAAAAATTCTTTTCATACCTGGAAATTTAAGAATGACTGTTTACCCCCATGGAAAAATGAAAACACCCCCTGGAAATTTTACTTGGATTATCCTCTGGAAATGTTCGTCCACCACCTGCATGGATAAAAAATAGAATGGCCTATTAAATTAAGTTTTCATTGAAGTTAAGAAGTATGGCAAATTGAACATTTTGTTAAAAATTGATTCTAATACATATCGGATTTTTAAATCTTCCAGGTTGGCAATGAGCAGTTACCGCGAAACGACAATTTCAAAGATGTGCTTTTGACTGTTCTGACAAAATCACAAGAATACATGAGAAGTAAAAAGGTAATTAAATCTTTAAAATTTATTTCATACCATATCTTAAATCTTAAATCTGGACTATAAAAATCTAAATTAGCGGTATTCATATTTTATTTTATAACATTAATTTAAAAACAATTAAGGTTTATTAAAAAAATTACAAATAGCAAAAACTAATGAAGACAAACACCAAATAAATCTTAGTCACAGCATACCCTGCAGTTTCAAAGGGGTCAATCAACTTACGATGGGGCTGGTATATACTGTCTAGAAGAATCATTTCATTTCGACATTCAGCTTTTTTCAGTCATTATCTAAACAAAATATATTACGTGTAGGAGACTTCTAAAAGGGGGAGAGTGAATTATTTTTATCATTCGAACAACTTTTCTTAACTAAACGTTCCCTTAGCACTCCAAAGTAAAAAATACCCATCTTTCGCTTACTAATCCGGCCTAGGTTCACACATTCACTCAACTTTCTATTCACTAATTCAAACTTAACTAAAAATTTCTGATGGTAAATTGGCGATAGCCCACGCTAAAGCAGAGGAACGAAGAAGAATATAAATTCACCCTTTGATGTCCAATGTCGGTTTTCCTTTCTCTCTTGCTAAGTTCTTCAAAATTATTGGTTGCGTGATCAGGTGGAATTCTATAATCAAAATCCTCAAAAATGTTCTAAATTTTAAGTTTCAGAGATTTAGCTTCTCGAAAGAAAATTCTCCACTTATTGCTAGAAATAATTCACTCACTCACTCACTCACTCACTCTCACTCTCTCACTCTCTCACTTTCTCTCTCACTCACTCACTCACTCACTCACTCTCTCTCTCACTCTCTCACTCTCTCTCACTCACTCACTCACTCACACACTCTCTCACTCTCTCTCTCACTCACTCACTCACTCACACACTCACTCACTCACTCACTCACTCACTCACTCACTCACTCACTCACTCACTCACTCACTCACTCACTCACTCACTCACTCACTCACTCACTCACTCTCTCTCTCACTCTCTCACTCTCTCTCACTCTCTCTCTCACTCACTCACTCACTTACTCACTCACTCACTCACTCACTCACTCACTCACTCACTCACTCACTCTCTCACTCACTCACTCACTCACTCACTCACTCACTCACTCACACACTCGCTTATGTGTTTCAAAAAAGACCACGACATTTTTATAAAGGTCCATAATCAAAGTATGAAATTGTAGCATCAGTTGGTTTATACCATACGTCTCCAAGATAAACGTTCATAGTTGAAAGCTCAGGTGGATTGTAATCGAAATGATAATAGATATTATTATCGATCTGAACTTTGTACTTATAGATATTCGTTTCTCCCGCTTTTAGTTTGTGCTCGATTCTTATATGATATACTTGGCCAATTGTTAAAGAAAATGTCTTTGCTGCCCTATAGTAGCCTCCACCATCTAACATCTGATCAAAATAAATAACCAGGCGTTGTGCACTATTTCTGGTCCAAAGTGCTGGGAATCGAGAACCGTACCCGTTGATGTTTGTGCCAGACGTGAAATGGAAAATATTGTCGTTTGTGTCGGGCAGTGTTTTCCCGGGGACGTTTCTTGAATTAAGTGAATGAACTGCAAGCTTTATTTCCACATACCATTCTTTTGGCCAAGTGCTAGTGGTCTCAATAATGCCATTGAACTGTGGAGAAAACCCTAAAAGCCACAAAAAAGATACAGCTCAAACTTCAATGATTTAATTAATATAATTTCCTGATTTTACTAAAGTAAAATTTGGTGTAAATGTTAAATCTTTGGGTGACTTAAGGCTTGGGTACACGAGAAGTTTTTTTGGCGTTGGTGCAATGCAGCATGCTCCATCCCACCAACCTGAAACGTATTCTCGTGTCTCCACCCCATTTTTCCTTTAATAACATTTGTGTTTCTCTCACTTTTGTCCCTGGGACAATCGAGCAAAATTGATCAATTTTGCTCCATTGTTTCAGGGACAAAATCAGTGTGTCTTTTGGGAATTTCCCTCACTTTTTGTCCCGTGAAACAAAAAAAGAAACCATGAGACACGCACTTTTTTCTTGTGTTGGTGGAATGAAGCATGTTGCATTGCACCAACGCGAAAAAAAACTTCTTGTGTCCCCAAGCTATTATTCCTTTGTTTTTGTTTCTTTCGAGTAAAGGAATTGCTTTAACTTTAATTCTTCGAGTGTAGTTAGATTAAATTTCACAAAATTTAATTAAAAAATGCCCTTGAAACAGTTTTTGTCTGAAATTGTAAAATTGTAAAATTTTGCGTGGACTTAATTTCGCGAGTTAACGATTTCACGGAATTCATTTCGGGACAAATCTGAAATTCGTGAATTAATCCGACTAAAGCAGTTTGACTAAGAGGGTTGTTTTATACTCAAAAGTATCTTTTCATTTAGAGTAAAAATAAAAATTCGCTTTACCCACCTTTGAGTTTCTCTTGACCTTGAACAAACTTCAAATTTTTAATCTGGCCTTTTATTGGTCTTTGGAAATTGCCTGCAGTGAAGCAATGAACATTGGTGAGTTCTGGTACAGCATCTTGCATGACTCGATATTTCTCAACCCCGTCAGCATGCCAAATAATCATTGATCTTCTCGGACCTATTCTATAATGATTGATCTCCAGACTGTACCATTGGTTCAATTGAAAAGGAACATTTTTGGACTTTTGGATCTGGCCATTATGAACATGCATCGCGAATTCGTTTTTGTTCGGCAGAGTTGTTATAAGTGGAATACGTCTTGCTGGTCCATAAGACTCCGACGGGTCGGATGTCATTCGGAATATTTCATTATACTCAACTCCAGACCCCTGATGAACAATGACTTCCAGGGTAACCCTCCATTCTTTTCCTTGAACTGGTACAATGTTGATGAGTCGGTTTTGTTCAGGGATAAATGCTGATGATAAAGAGAAAGGAAATTTTATTGTGCAATGATACAGTGGAGTCTCTTTAACTCGAACTTCATCTTAATTCGAAAAGGTTTTATGGCCCATACAGTTAACAATGCCTTTACGCTCCATAACTTGGAATTTCACTAACTCGAGCAAATTTGAGTTCCTCTTGCGTGTTCGAGTTATGGAGACTCCACCGTAATTGTAAATTACTTTTCATAGATATTTATACAATCAACACTCTATTATTAGAATTTTTCTCAATTTTTTTTCCGAACTAAGATATTGGTCCCTTTAGGTGGAAAGTTATATGAAATCTTCTCTCTAATTCGAAAAAAAGTTATTGGTGATAGAATTTTTCCGCAATTTCGCTCCTCTATTATAACTTTAATTTGAAAATACCTTTGACATCAAAACACTATTCTTCCCTCGTCATTGGATTAAGATTCACCAACACAGACCGCATCCCCTCTGATATTTTGATATAGGGGATGTGTTTCGTAAAACTTAAACAACATAATGACGGAGTAACTCTCGGATTGAAATTTGAAATTTCGAATAACGTTATTTGAGCGTTAAAACAACGTTGTGTGCCAGCTGGGCTATCTCAAAACATATCAGAGGAGATACGTGCAGCTTAAGATTGATCTGGTTGTAAAAACAGCTTTAGATTTACTTAATAAAAATTCGAAGCAATAAAGTGGTCAACAAACCTTCTTCCATTTCGAATTCACTTTTAGTTGGAATGACGTTGTTCACCTAAAATGAAGGGCAGAAGGGAAAATTGCTGAGAATCTTAGGCGAGGAAAATTTCAATTTGGCATAAAATAGATATAGAAATAAAAGTGAAATTCAGCCCTAGAATTCTGCTAATATGACGGCAGAAACTTTATTAAATAAGCTGACAATACAATTCAGTAAATCAATGGGTAAATTGAAAAGCTTCAATCAATTTGGAAAATTGTAATTTGGACTCGATGAAATAACTCGATTTTTATATCTTAGGGTTGGTGTTGTCCGTAAAATAACTAATACACTCGGTTTTCCTTTATTAAAAACAACCTTTCTGTTCTCCTTTTACCCATCTCCTTATGGATATCATAAATTCCTTACAAACCAACCCTAACAAATCAAAATAACTGAACGATGTAGATGTTACCCTTGGGGCCTTTAAAACCCCCACTCTTTAAACCCGTTTAGAATATCAAATTCAAAGTTGAGTGACATTTTGCAATCTATCCGTACCAATCCGTTATACAAGTTACATGTTGTTTCTTTATAAGTATATAAAAATCCGAAAACAGGCCCAGAGATGCTTAGGTCGAAAGCTTAAAGGCTGAAAAAATGCTTGAGGGATGTTTATTATATCCCAATACTTAATACTGCTTATATACTGCTATACTACTATAGTACTGCTTATATCCATACTACAAAGTAGCTTATACTTGTTTCATAGGCTCGCTTAGCATATGCTTAATTTTTCCCCATGTCTGAGCCTAGATATGCTTACAAGTGCAATGCTTATAAAAAACAACAACATGTATATCTCATTGTGGATCAAAGGGACATTAAAGTAGTAAAATGTAAACATTGCGCGAACCACGTGTCATTAAAGAGAACAATTAAAATCACGTGTCCAAAACAAACTTGCAAACCAATTAAAACAATTAAAATCAGCCATGTTTGTTTTGATTTTCTATCTGGACATGTGACATTTGTTTTGATTTTGTATCCCGCTGCATACGGTTTGCTTACAAATTTCGTCAGTACTTTTATGTCCCTTTAAGAAGATTATTTAATTTAAAACTTCAATGCTTGTTTTCGCTGCTAATTTCTCTGGTAAAATAAAGGTCCACTATATATAAAAAGAAACAAAAACCTACCTTGCTTTTCTTGAAATATCTCCATCCACGAGCATCAACCAAATGAGAATCTCCAACACCTTCCAATGGTTCATCAATCACCAGACAGATCTGGTCATCACCATGGTGATTTACCGAATGGCAATCATCAGTTAATGTGCAATGACCTACACATTGTACCTCACTTAAACCTCTCAAATGAAGATATTGGTTATGGGCTTGAATTTTTTTGTTGTCCTGTGGATCCAAGAATTTAGCTTCTTTTTGCCCTTGTACAAATACTACATACCCAATTATTATCAACAAAAACATTTCCCTTGAATTTAAAATCTTCTTTCTTCAAATATGATTCATTTTCTTCTTCTGTCATCGTCAAAATTTCGTGATTTTGTTTGTCAATATTCTTTTTCTATTCCTGGGTTAAATTTTTCAAGTTAAATTTATTTTGTACAAATGTAAATTTTAATGAATAGGTTAAAAAATCATTTCATGTTTTCTTTTCATTCATTATGTATGATCTGGCATTTGTATGATTTTGTGATTTGAATTAGGATTCATTTTTTTGGGGACCAACCGCAAGCTATTTATCTTCATTGAGCTTTCCCTTCAATTGAACTGAATTCTTAAAGTTTTTATTTTTACATAATTGTTCCCCGTTTCATATCGGGTACATATTTCATATCAGAACAGTGTCTGTCTATTGTTATATTATGCTGATACAAGCAAAAAGTTGTTGTTCTTTTCCTCTTTCTGAATAATCTTGCTCCACATCCGTGTCAATCTAATGTGAAAAAACTTGTGAATTAAAATTGATGAGTAAGCAAACGATATCACTCTTATTAAGAAATAAAACCTTTAAAATTGTTTTGAAGAAAATTTCAACTATGATAAACACCAAATTATTCTAGAACAACTCTCCACAGTCATGGCTGAATTTTAGGAAAATTACTCAATATGATCTAAAGATCTAAAACAAAAGGATGGCTAATCTGGGAAACGCTGTAGAAATTTTCTTCTGACAGGCTTAATCTCTGAAGGTTGGGAAAATTTTCACATTCTTGAAGATTTAGATTACGTAATTAGCCAGACCGTACAACCTTTTTTAGGATTGTCAGATGAAAATTACGGGTAAGGGCAGTTGAACCCGACTTGAGATGTGTTGCATCAAAGGGTAGTTATCATTCCTCTCCGATGAACGATGGAAAACGAAATTTTCTTTCATTTTTTTTTCAATGCCAATGGGCTACTTTCTAAGGCTTATAACTTTCTATGCAATAATTTTATGTGAAAAATAATCATGTTGGTAGTTTTACAGCCTGCTGAAAGATACCTGTTAATTTATTTCATTTTTTGTATTTTGCAGAACGAATGCAGTTTCGTCAGTCTGAGAGACATTGAACGTGGAGTTTCAGTGACGTCATGGTTTTATCGAAAAATGGATTTGTTCTCGAAATTCATCGTCGAAGATTTACAAGAAGACCCAACAAGATATCAGGTAAAGACTTTGAATCTTATAAAATCAGTGGTGTAAAGATAGACAGGAGACCTGTCCTGTATTTTTATAATCTGATATATACGGGTACCAGCTGTGAGGCAAATTTCTGCCTCAAAAAATTTACAGTGGGAAATTCGAATTTAGCGCTGTCCTCATTTACTAAAATAAAAATCAAATTTCGGAACTTGCGCTTTCTCTAAGAAAGTGTGACCAGTAAAAGAGTAACAAAATTTGATTGGCTATGTTTTCAACCGTTATTAGGATCTGGGAAATTCAAACTCTCAGCCCAAACCATGCTATATATTTCGCCATCCGTATATAAAATAAGAAATCATAGCATGGATCTCCAGGCTAGTGTAAACATAGTCGAATAATTTGACCAAGCATTTGAATTTTCATTTTTCAAACATGTTTCGAAAAAATCATCATCAGTGTTATTGTTAGTTAGTTCTAAAATAAACAAATAAAATTTATATCATTTTGTTGTTATACTGTATACTTTAATGGGATGGAACTTTCGCGGGGGTTAAATTTCGCGGTTGGGCCTATCCGCGAAATTCAAGACTTTCGCGGGGACTTAAGTTCGCGGATGAGGAGCTCCCTGATATTTTCGTGTAATTTCGCGGATCAGGGTTAAATCTAAATTTTAAAGTGATTCTAAATTTTGCAAATAGAACTTCTCTTAAAATTTTGATATGGTAGTGTGCAAAAATTTTAAAAATAAAGAAGAGATTTCTTTCAAAGCAGGGTTTGAGTAGTCTATTTCGCAGACCTGTCCTGTCTCTTTATCTGTCCTGTTTTGAAGCATCAGACATCGTTCGAAAGACAAGGATAAAAATTCAAAAGTATTCACAGGAAGACAATGATAGTGTCCTATTTACCATTGCGGGACGAAAATCTGCGAAATCCGCGAAATTAATCCCGCGAAAGTTTATCCCATTTAATTTATTCATAGAATTATATTTCACAGGTCTATCAACCTCTACGAAATAATTTAGATTTATAAATATTGTCTACTTCTTCATCTGTCGTTCAGTCATCAGAAGATATGGGCAGAGAAGACGTTGTTTTGGTCTTTGTCCTAGGTTTTCGAACTAGGCGAAGGTTTGTTCTAGGGCTTCCTCTTACATGCCAAACGAAATCATCATTTTTTAAATTCATTTTATTCGCCTTTTGGCACATATCTTTAATAATTTTTCTTTCGTTGATGGTGAAGTCGTCTGTAATGCTAAAGCCACCAATTTCATTGAATCGTTTCAGCTTATGCAGATTTTGCATTATCCGTACTTTTTCCTCTATACTTTTTAAGATCAACTTGATTGGACGCCAATGTAGCCCTTTTCTGTTTTGTCCAATGCGATGATGGTGGGACGGTTTGATATCTTGGACGCCAATGTTACCTAGTATACCTTCAATATCTATTCTGTCTTGTTCCTGTTGTTCCTCTTTGTTATCTACCTCTAATTCCACCATTCCATGTATAATAAAGTCTGTCTCGAAATAATTTGCAGCTGGAGACAAAAACGGCTGTAACTTTTGATAGAGTTCGAATCAGGTTGCGATTAAGTGCTTGTTAAAATGATATTCGTGAGTGGAATATTATCAACTAAAAAAATTGAGAAAAAAAAAGGAAAATGAAAATGAAAAATGAAGAAGAAAAAAATCAACTTTTTGTAGAAATGTGGTATAATTACCATTTTCACAGGAGTGATTCTTCAATCTTAGATCATCATCACTGTCAAGAAAAATTTCAAAAATATTCATTCAATCAAAAGATATCAAAGAAAGTTTATTGCTGGTTGACTCTATAAAATAGTAAAAACTTGTAAAAAACGACAAAAAAACAGCCTTTTGTCGATCAACCAGCAATAAACTTTGCTTGATATCTTTTGATTGAATGAATATTTTTGAAAATTTTTTTCACATTGATGATGATCTAAAATTGAAGAGTCACTCCTGTGAAAATGGTAATTATACCACATTTCTACAAAAAGTTGATTTTTTTCTTCTTCATTTTTCATTTTCATTTTCCTTTTTTTTTCTCAATTTTTTTACTTGATAATATTCCACTCACGAATATCTTTTTAACGAGCACAAAATCGCAACTTGATTCGAATTCTATCAAAAGCTACAGCCATTTTCTTCTCCAGCTGCAAATTATTTCGAGACAGACTTTAATATTTCGTTTTCTTGATTCGATGTCTCTGTCTTCATTCTTGTTTTCTTGTTGGTGTTCTCTCACTGCTGATTTGATATTATCCTTGTGTTTCTTAGTTATTTCAGCGTATGTTTTTTCTGATGATTTTTCTATGTAATTCGTCGTTAGCTTTATTTCTTCTTTTATAATCTGTTTGGTTTTTATTTCAAAGTCAGCCATCTTATTGGTTAAGATGTTTTCGATATCGTTCTTAAGGCTGCGGTTCTTGGCTAGCTGGTTGTTGAGCTTTTTAATGACGTCGTCCTTCTTCTCAATCTCCCTCTGCATCATATGATACGAGTTCTCACCTATTTTACTCATTAGAGATCGTGTTATCCGCACGCAATTCTGACATAGATATTGTTCGTTATAAGTGTTGGCAAAAATTAGCGGTAATTGTGTGCACTCGTAGTGTACCATGCGGTGGCATTTTCGGCATTTTAGACGGTTTTGGTCATCGTCATCTGAGCAGGAGGTGAGAGTGCATGTTTGGTTTTGTTTAGCTTCTTCAAATGGTTGTTTTTCTTGCTTTTTGTCGGTTTTTTCGTTCATATTTTTGATTTTGCTAAATTTCAACCATTTAAGTAGTGTGTATGTACAGAAATCAGTCAAACATCTAGCTTTTCAAAGTTTTTTGGATATTATCAAAACCCCCCGCAAGCGTTCGTTCCATGAATACTCTTCTCTCAGAGAGAGATAGAGAGTATATTCCCCCTAGAATGAATACTCTTTAAGTACTGAATAGAGAATTCCTTCTTTTCATTCCAAATGACGGGTACGCCATGGAGGAGAAATAATTCCAAAAAGCCCAGCAAAGCTTTCAGAGCTATCGGTAAAGGATCGGGCATTCTTATAGACGCAAGTGTTCCTTAAGGGGTCACAAAGCCGCACTATTTTACAGGCTCTTTAGTTGGGGTCAAAAGATTTTTACCGATTTTTGGACCTACCTCCGGGTACCCCGGTGGATTTTTTGGCTAAATGATGCAAAATGGCAATGCCCAAAATGTGACGGAGCCCTATTTTCAAAAAAAATGCCGGAAATATGCCGAAAAAACTGTTTTTTGGCATTTTCTCGAGATTTTTAGAGATCATTTGTTTTTTCTGATTTTTTGCTGAATCGTATTAACTTTGCTGAAAGCATGGCCGAGTCCAATTTTTGAGAAACATTTTTTTCCGGCCGAAAATGCCGGAAATATGCCGGAAATCGCCGTTGTTCTGGATTTTCATTGGACTTTTTCCTTATAATTGGTTGTTTTTTCATTCAAAAATATTATTAATAGCAACGTCCACCACCAAGCATGTTTCAATTTTCAATAAAATTGATTTTTCTAAAGCCGGAGCTATTTAAAAATCGCCGGAACAACCTATTTTCGCCGGAAAGACAGTATTTCTTGAATTTCTCGAGCTGTACTTTATATTTTTTTATGAAATTTTGCACAATTATGCAAAATGTCAATACCTAAAATGTGACGGAGCCCGATTTTCAAAAAAAAAATCTGATTTTGAATTCACTCTATATAGATTGCAACGGAGAAGTTGAGGAAATCGTTACTACTCGCAGTAGCTGTCTGTTACATTGCCAAGTTGGACGAACGTGCGGAATTCATTGAATATCTGAAGGAATTTTTCACCGGGCCGTTTGCTTTAGAAGATGATACCGCTGATGTTGAAAAAGAAATCGAAAGGTAACCTTCTTCTCACTACAGAACTGCAATTTCGTTTGAGGATAGTACAGTTCATTTTACATAATTCAACCCCGCCCTTTAACTGTGATACCGGTTGATATACGTTTTCCCAGAACATAATTTACTGAAGTGTTGTTTTGAAGTGTAACTCCCCCTGAAATTTTGGTTCCTTGTGAAAACGGGAAAACCGTCAGACATAACAAACGAACGAACTCATGAACGACGAAGAGTGTTTTTTTAAGATTTGATTGATAGATTTTCATGAGAATTTGAATAAATTGTATTCATTTTAATTTCTCTTCTTGTCTTAGTTTGATTCTTCTTTAAGTGTAACTTTCTTACTAGATTTCAGAAGATGTTTATCGACCACTTGGACTTAAAAGACAACATTGCAAAGAACAAAGCACTTTGTGAGAATCTTTTCATGATGGTAGTGTGTATCGAGTTAAGAATCCCTCTCTTCATTATTGGCAAACCCGGCAGCTCTAAATCACTTGCCAAGACCATTATTCAAGATAATATGCAAGGGAATGCTTCGCGATCGCCATTCTTCAAAAAATTCAAAAGGGTGAGTTATCAGACTGATCTCTAACTATTTTTCTGGATTCCCATACGAAAGGATGAGTATCTAGTTTTAAAGCAAGCTAGTCCCTCATCTTGTTTCGATTCTGCTCGTCAATAGTGCGATACGTCTGAACATAGTCTTAGTGATTGATTTCTAACTATTTGACTGGATCGGGTTTCCCAATTGAAAGGAAAATTATCTAGTTTTAGATCAAGCTAGTCCCTCATCTTGTTTCAATTCTGCTCAACAACAGTACGATTTGAATGTTTTATAATTCGAACGTTCGAAAATCTATGGTAAATTAGAAAACAGCATGGTGGACTAGCCTATTTCAAAACTGGACACACTTCCACAGAATATCTATGAGCAGTTAGCCTTTCTATAATCAGTTCCAGAATACTTGGCACAACAGGGAAATTCCCCACGAAATTTTATAACCACAAACGATTTGCAAGTGCTCTTAAGTAGGTTCGAAAGGTAGAGTTTTAACTCTGAGTTTTAACGCTAGACTTAATATTAAATCCCTCCCAGATCGAAAAATTCGATGAAGTCAAGCTGAAGGCCCGAAATAGACATTCTCGCTCGAACTTCAATCTTCGAAAACTGGTAAAATGGCCAAAATTGCCAATATGTTATGGTACTGATTGTAGTTCGTAAATGAATATGATATCTGTAGTCTTACCACACATGTACGATAGCGGCGATAGCGGTTTTGTTTTTGATATAACAGAAATTGTAGTACGGTTCATCTTCTTGTTGATAGTCTTTAGCTATGAACCCCCGGTGGGGGATATGGGTTAGCGGATGATGGGTATGTGCGGACGGGACCTCCGAAAACCGACCCTTAGAGAGACTGATTTTTGCTGAAAAGGTGACCCACAGAGAGACTTTTATGAAAAGTTTTCTTCGATTTTTGAAAAAAGTGGTACCTGTTTACAATTATTTCACTTGAAATAAAAATCTTTTCCTAAAATTGTGAATTTTCCGACCCTTAGAGAGACTTTGAAGGGTGAAAAAATCGATCCTTACCGTCCGCACATACTCAACACCCATTTTTGCCTAAGTACAAGGTTCCAAATAACGATTTCAATGATTGTCCGGATGATTGGAGTAATTTGGGTCGGACAATATCCGACCTTTATTTAAAGCCCTGATCAAGTGACCTAACAGAGAACCAACTTTTTTTACCAACAGATTAACATGACGTCATACCAATGTAGTCCACATTCTACGTCCGAAGGAATCATTGGTGTTTTCAACCAAGCAGCAAAATTTCAAGAACAAAAGATTCTTGATGAATATACATCCGTAGTAGTTCTCGATGAAGTTGGTTTAGCTGAAGATTCACCAAAACTACCACTAAAAGCTTTGCACCCATTGCTTGAAGATGGTACTGATGGATCTGAGGATTTAACCATTGATGGTTCAGAGGCTAAGCACAAACGTGTCTCCTTTGTGGGAATCTCAAATTGGGGATTGGATCCTGCCAAGATGAATCGTGGTATCTTGCTCTCACGATCACTACCTGATAAAAAAGAGCTCGCCAAAACAGCCAGGTACTTATAACACTAATGAAATGCAGAAATTTAGGTTTAATATGCTGTATTCGAACTCATACATTAGGAATATCGTTTGTAAATCTTTTTTAGAACTAACTGACGAATGCTTGAAAGAGCAAACTTTAAGTATTAGGGAAAAAAGTTTCTCCGTTCATTTCTATAACTATGATAACGCTCTACCAGGGTATTTGAGCACTCTTTTGAATCTAAAGTCAGTCATACAACACAAATTTCAGCTTATAGAGAATCGGCAATTTCCTCGTAGTTAAGGCGGTACAGTATGCTAGAATGAAAATGGGTTTAAAATGCTGTATTTATTTTTTTTAAATCTTTATTAAAAGAATCAGTGTTTTTCTTTGACCAATCGCTAGTTTTGGGAAAAATGGTCTAGAAAAAGCACTGTTTCTTCAAATAAAGTAAGTCGTCTGCTGTAGTTTTGAGCACTCTAATTGTGGAGGGAAATTTACAAAGACTCAAGTTTTGTCAAGTTTGAAAATTGACATTAAAATAAAACTAGTCCAGTTTGTTTCCACTTTCCCGATTTTTATTAACACTCCTTTTTCCATATAATAATTTTCCAAACATTTCTTTTAAGACATGACCCATTTTTAAGTATACACGCTTTTGTTAAATTAAGTGACTTATGGAGCCGCCATTATGGAAGCAAAATGTTCGATTTGCGTAAGGGATCTCCACTACAGACTCGAACTTTTCCTTCCATAATGGTAGAAATTACGTAACTTAACAAACATCAAAAATTTCTATATAATTCTTTTTCTAGAGAGATTTGTACTGGTAACGAAGACATCAAAAGTAAAATTTCACCCATCATGGAGCCTCTTGCTGGAGCATATTTTGAATTATACAGAACACAAAAAAACACTCCGAAACTGAAGAAATTACAAAAAGAGGAATTCTTCGGGCTTCGTGATTTCTATTGGTAGGTTTATTATAATATGTATGGAAATGATTCTGTTTCTTCTGACCGCCCGTAATACTGACCACCAATAGTACTGACCACCAATAGTACTGACCGCCCGTAGTGCAAAAGTAGAGCATTCCGCATCGGTGCGCCATGTTGTCTTTTCAATCCCTGGCCAAGTCATAACGAAGACTTGTACTTAGTACACAAAACGGGACTTGATGCCTATTTGGCTGGTGCTTAACAATTAAAGAGTGGGATCAAGGGTAAATGGAGCAATCCAGAGAAAAAGAGTGGCGCTCTCCCCTACCTTCGGGTGGATAGCTATCATGAGAGGAGCCTTAGAGTGGCCTCCGACTGCGGTCGCAGAGTTACTTACTTACTTACGTTCTCTACTGACTGGATAGAGATATCAACACGGCCATTCCTTCTCGATTTAATTTTAATCTTTTCTGACAAACAAATAGTTATTTAAGCAATTAATCACAATTGAAGTCTACACAACACCACTCCATAACTCTAACATCGAGTGCAAATTTAAATATGAGTTAAGGGTATCTTGAGAGTTTTGAAAAAATCCGAGTAAAACCTGTTAATAAATTGAATCGTATTATATAGAGCGGTTTTAAAGTAGAGCCAGGCTTTAAAATTTATTTTTGATGGTTCTGGTTTTTGTTTTTTATGTTTTTTTTCTTCATTTCTTTAGTTTGGTGAAGATGGTGTTTTGTTTTGCCAAAGCATGCAAGGGAATGCCGCCGTTACAACAGATCGAACTTGCCGTCAAAAGAAATTTCAGTGGATTGGAAGAATTAAATGCATGGGATTTCTTTCGCCCCAAACTTCTTCATTTGGTAAGCATAAACAGTGTTTTTAATTACTTTAGGCGTACAAACTTTCGCGAGCAGAAACTTTATGCCAAATACCACTTTATTTTTGGACAAGTACCAACATTTTCATCATATATATCTTTTGTTCAATTTCCTTTAACAGTACCAGGAAGATGAAAGACCCGCCCAAGAAACGCCCACATTGGAAATGATCCAATCAAGTATCAGGACAACTTGTCCATGTCTTCGATCAAAGGGGCTGGAAACGAAATGTACAAGCAGCCGTTATTTGCTGATAATGACTGAGAATTATTCAGCCCTACCAATGGTGGAAGCCATGTTGCAACAAAATGGAGTTGAACCAGATGTCATCTTTGGAAGCAGTTTCCCAAGAGACCAAGAATTTACACAGGTATCGTTTTTTCGAGGTACAATGGCCAAGCGGTCAAAGGCGTTTTTGTTCAAACCAGGGATTCGCGGTTCGAATCCCCGCTCCTTCCAATGTTCCGTTCAGTTCATAGATAGCCAAGCTGACTGGTTGTGGACCCCGTGAAAACAATCGAAAGACTGCCTAAACTTCCTAGATTACTGGGCTATCCACGTTAAATATCGACTCAATCTATTTATCTATCTAACCGAGGCTGTTCTTGTCATAACACTGTTAGAGGAATCATCAAAACATACGATATACTAACAACCTATTTTCTTTCTCGCTTTTACATGGCAAACTGAAGACCACTCAAAAGCCTGTTATTTATAGAAGGTTTAAATATTAAATCATTTGTTTAAAGCTTATTTTATATCCCATAGCAAAGGGTCCCAGAGGTTCTAGAGGACCTAATTTGTTGTTCAGTTGACTTTTCTCAACTCAAACAAACATGGGGAACACAAATTTGTTCAAGTTATGGAGCAAGGTCTTTAAAAGCATTGTTAACTGAAGGGAAAGTGTTCGTGTTAATGTGACATTCGAGCTGTAGAGCAGTAGCGTAGCCAAGGGGAGGGGGCAGCAAAATTTGTGTTGGAGAGCAGATTTTTATGACACAGTAATTATCTTTTAATATTGTGAATAGATAATTACAGTGTCATAAAAATCTACTAGTCTCCTACACAAATTTTGCGCCCCTCCTGTCTACGCTACTGGTAGAGGTTCGAATTATGAATACTCCGATGTATATTAATAGCATTATGTTTTCCACTTAGGTTTGTCGCGATATCAACCGTATGAAAATTGCCATGGAAACTGGAAAAACCATCATTCTCTTGAACATGGAAAAACTTTATGAAAGTCTTTATGATGCACTGAACCAGGTGAACTATTAGATCTTCTGTAGTCTGAGAAGCATTTTGCGTTAGAGATTGAGCATTTTATTCAAACAAAGTTAAGCTACTTATTTACGACGTAAAATCTGTAGTTTCTTTTTAATGCAACACAATAAATTGAGGTCGAGATTAGAACTGCTTTACACTCAAAGTTTCACGCAACTTTTCGTTACAATCTTCATTCAAAAATTCTAGTTTCATGATATATTTCTTCTTCTTCTAGTATTATGTGTTCCTTGGTGGTCAAAGCTACGTTGATCTCGGTCTTGGTACTCATCGAGTCAAATGTAGAGTCGATGAAAAGTTCAGGTTGGAAAATTTCATTCAATTTTCACTTCAAGGGGGGGGGCTTCCGGGAATCCGGTATTTGACGGAAAAAATGATTAGTACTCCAGTATTGAAAAACCGAATTGAGGGTAATCTGATACTCATCAGAACATTTTTGGAAAGTTATAGATAATTTTTTTTGTTATAAGAATACACTTTATAAGAATGTCCATGATGAAAATGGCCAAAAAATTAAGAATATGCTAAGAATATCACCATCATAGAGTTTTGCTACTCAAGCTTTTTAGAGCATTTTCAATTATAAATTGTCAATTACTGTACCCCCAAATAAGTCCCCATTTTATGCTTGAGACGTAATGTACTAAATGTTAAACACTGTTAGACACTGTTCAACGGAATGATCAAAATATCGCATGTTGGGATAGAGACAGGCTACCGGTATCCCGGTTTTTCTGACCCTCGGAAGCCACACCTCCAGGGGGTGTAGCATTTCACAAACTCGCAGAAATGTTTAGAAGTTTCAACTAAAAATGCGAATTATTTTGTTTTCTTTTTCAACCTTCCCTGGAAATTCCCTCACACTTCACCATGGTAATAGTATTAACGAGAAACCCCCTGGTGCAAAATAACACGATGAAAAAACTCTATGATAAATCGATTTGAGCAATCTTTAGACAGTGAAACTGAAAATCTGACATTGTTAAATTTGCGCCATTCCGAGAAAACTAATATAATGGTTGTATTGATTTTTTTTCCAGATTGATCGTGGTAGCGAACAAGCAAGTGGTTTACGAGTTGTTCCCAATCCCCCTGATCAATCGACTGGAGAAGCATTTCCTTATGATGACGTCAGGTCTTGTTGGCGAACAACAGGAGATTTCAAATCAATTGAAAGAATGGGCAATTAACTTTTCAAGAGTCAAGTCAGAATCGTATGTCTATAAAACAAACTTTAATCCACCCTAGTATCACCTAGTCTACACAAGAACAAGTCTTAGGCTCGGCTCTAGGCGGTCACTAATGACCCTCGCCGGGAATTTGCCTATTAAACATTTTTTAATAAAAGAAGTTAATAGTCAATAGTGATTTCACAAATAAAAAGATGTTTTTGTTTTTGTTTAAACACAGCTAATTATACCCAACATTCTCCAAGCCTAGAACACACCACACACCACAGCCGCCGTTGCGTAAAGGTAGAGCATCCAGCTATGGTGCTCAAGGTTGTGTGTTCGACCCCCTGCTGGGTCATACCAAAGATTCCCAAAATGGTTCTAGATGACTCTTAGCCCGGGGTCCACTTAAAGCTTTTTGATAGACTGGATGGCGCGATTAAGTGGCCCGGTAGTATATGGTAATATGCTTTTGCTTTTGCTTTTGCCTGTAAAAACAGTACGAAGCAATGTTTTTATTTGAGAATAGGGCATTGCAAATCTGTTATTGATGTTTGTTTCTCATTTTTGATTATATCTTTCAACTCCAAGTAGTTTTTTTGTTATTTGGATTTTAAACATTCTTTTTCAAAATGGCGACCTCGCCAAACGCTCCTAGTCTACTTCACTGGACTCAGCGTCATCAAAAATTATCAAAAAGCAAAGTTCAGCCAGAAGTAGACTCTAGTCTAGGTGACTCTCTGATTGATGCTCAGCAACTAAAAAGACGAATCAAGGGTAAATTGAGAAATCCGGGGAAAGTAGTGGTTTCCTCACCTATTTTTGGATAGACAGCCAATAAAAAGTGAACCTTCGGGTCGCCCTCGACTGCGGGTGCAAACTTTCTTACATACCACCACCTTCCGGGCTAATTTCGATCTTTCTTTTTTTTACTAGTGAGAAATACTTCACGCCGAGTGACGCGTTCATTGGATTCACTGAAGACATGTGTCCTTCTATTGTTATGCAACTCTATCAAGAAGATTCACAAAATGTAAGTCATAGTCTAGTGAGTGTCTCACCGAAAAATTCTCCCCAGTATTTTGACGCAAAATCGAGATTTCATGTAACTGCATGAGCTTCGAAAGTTTAAAGTGATGTCGAAAAACTGAATATTTGGAGCCGGAAAACCTGGGCACCGAACTTTTAAAAACGTCGCAAAGTAATAGGATTATTGCTATCAGAAATTTCTTTGCAACAACCAGTAAACTTTCTTTTAGGCTAATCTTTAAATTTTCATGATTTTGTCAATCAAATATTCTTAACCTACCTGAATGTTTATTTTCTAATTTCAAAATATGCGCTACTTATTCTTCTAAATGATCTCAAAACCGGGAACCCCTGTGTATGGCACTTACGCCTCAGAACACCCTGTCAATTCTCATTTATGTACCTAGGTTTTCGAAGATGGCAAGAGAGTGCTGATCAACATTGCGACTCCGGATTCGATATTCCGGCTTGGTAAATCGAGGTTACAAGATGAAAAAGACGAAATATTGAGTATCTATTTCGACCAACAACAGCACACAAGTCTCGCCGAATTTCTCAATGTATTTTTGGAATCGTCATCGTCAAATATGGAGGGGAAAGCAATCAACCATTTCATTCAGGTTTGTTTCAGTGATTAGTTTTGTTGAAGGGTTGTCGCCAAGATCCTTCACTTGGAAAACCTAAAAAAAGATCCAAAATGAATTTTATCCCATGTTCATCTAACATAAACAACTTTCAATGTTGGGTCAATTATTGGAATATTGTTGGATAAGAATGTCCCGAAGTAGGGAGCCATGAAAATTTTTGATATACCTTATCGGGGAAAACTTCGTCTGGGAAAAGTGACGAAATTTTGGCCAAGTGACGAATATTTTTCCCCGACGTAAATTTTCCCCAGCCTTAATGTGTTTACCAACTACCAGCAAGTGACGAATATTTTTCCCTGACGAAAATTTTCCCCGACGAAGTTTTCCCCGATAAGGTAGTTATCTTTTTTCGTTATATCTTTTTTTAAGGTGACAACGTTTTCAAGATTAATGTCCAAACCAGAGGAAGTTAGCGACTCTTTAAACCATCGCATCTCGGTCAAAATACTTGATATTGTGAAGTACCCAACAGAATTTGATTTCCGCAAAGACCTTGAGTAAGGATTGCTTTTCTCAACCTTTGGGAGAATCAATTTGGAACCTTACTGCCCGTTCCCCTTTACTGATAACAAATTTAAAGCGGAAAGGGCTAGTAGATATCTGGATTTTGCATAAAATTAAAGGCGATTCTTGGTAGAATTACCAAGGAGTTCACATGGCACTATTGGATTTCCTTTGAGAGCGAGAAATAGCGTTGACACCTAATAGAAATCAAGGTTCAATCTATCGAAACGAAAGTTTTCTCTTTTTTTGGTAAGAGCTTAAAAGCATTCTTAGCCGTCATATATTATAATAGATTTAATATGATATTGCCTGACGTGTCAATTACAATCGAAATCAAGTGGGATGTTGTTCAGCCAAATATTTATATCAGTTTCTAATTATTTAATTAATTTCATTATATTAATTTCTACAATACTTTTTTTTTGCAGAACAAGCCTCAAAGAAAACGGCGACGATCCTTGCGTCATTATCGTCCAACATACCGAGACCGATAGAATTGATCGTGATGTTGTAGCGTGTGCACAACACATTTGTCGTGAAACACAGCGAAAGTTCAATTGCCACAACACTTTCTTTCTTTTCCTGGTAAGTGATTTATATCTGCACATAATACGCGCTGTTTTTTTATTTAACAATAATTAAATCGTAGTTTAATTTCAAATCGTCTAAATCACTTATTCCGCCTGCGGTACTACCGGGGCGTCCCGCCTGCAAGTAGCCTTCTCACTTGGTTCCATGCGATATTGGCTATACTCTCAAAGCACAAACAAGGTTTAAGATGGCGGTTAAATTTTTATTTGGAACCAATAGATTTTTGCATGAGGCTCAGTTGTCTTAACTTCTTCGAATTTCTAAGATTTTAATATTCCTAACGTTGTTGGCTTGCTTTGTTCGTAGATTTCGATTAGCCTAGTTAACTAAGCATGTATTTACAAGGCTAAGAAACGAGGCTTATAGCAATGAAGCGTTTCCAGCGCTTTAAAGATTTTTTTTATTTACGGATTTTTATGTTTGCCTTGGATCATTACTAAATCAAATCAAACTAGCTTAGATTTCTAGGTTAGTTTATGGTCAAATTTCTGTTACAAACAATCAAATATAAAATTCGATTAAAAGAAAAATTACAAAATTACGATAGTCTTTTAAGTCTTATAATTTTTATCTTGTATGGAGAAAGATGGCGTCGAGAGTAAAAAAAATCTGTGATGAAAATCGAGTATAATCCCATCCAAATCATCTGAGACTTAAAAATTTCACGTTTCATTGAACCAGTTTTTTGAATTTGATATTTGATACATGTCACTCCACTAGGTTCAACTAAACACATCGTTGAAATCATCAGTTGGTTATCATTCGTCTTGGATATGCACCCACATTGATGACATCAGGAATAACAATTTCCCGTTCATGCGACAATGTCAACAACCTTTAAGTTCACTCTTCCAACCACCAGTGTCAGACACGATGCTGGCTACTGTTAAAAATAGCATTCAATCTGCTATGAAACAGTTTAATAATGAAAAGAACATGGACTTGGATAAGGTTTCAAGGAAAATTATATTGATTCAGCAACGCATTGGATCAAATGACGGTAAGTTCTCTGTAAAAGGTTTTGAAACAAAACAATCAATACTAAAGTCCTTTTCAAATTAGTCTGAATCGCTGACCTTTATAGATATAAAAAGAACTTAAATGATATTGTCTCAGTTTACTCTGCTTTCCCCCTCCTACCCAGTTGTACGATTTTGAAGTTAAGTTTGCCCCCAGTTTATTTAACAAAAGATTAAATTAGCGTTTATCGTTTAATCGTCAACATAACCTGTACCTCCTTTAGCCCGCTTACAACTGAGCGTTCAACCATTTGTAGCGCTACTTCTTCTCTGGTCCGAGCGATATTGGCTAGCACTCGAAAAATCCAAGATGGCGTAGGTGAACTAGTCGAGGAGAAAATTTTTGCCGCTCTTCCCTCCTACAGATATTGATTGCGGGCAACCCTTTTCTAATTTATCACTAACAGGGGACTAATTTTCCCCAAAACTGATTATGGGCTAGCCAAATATTTCAATGCCAGAACTTAAATGATATTGTCTCAGTTTACTCTGCTTTCCCCCTCCTACCCAAGTTGTACGATTTGGATACTGAATGTTTTTTTTCCTCTTCCTGTTCCACATCCTTGTCAATTCAACAGGAAAAAGCTTATAAATTAGAACTGATGGGTAAGCAAACGATATCACTTATCTAAAAACAAAACCTTTAACGCCTTCACGCCTTTTTATCTTATAGAACTATCACTTGCTTTCATTGAAGTCACAATGCAATATATGCAGAATATGATCGCAAGTCAAGAGAGTCTCATGGTCAATGCCAGTAATTGGATGCTTGGTGAAGCAATCAAAGAACAAAATCGATTGAACTACGCCACATTCCAAGCGTCACTTGTCTCTTGTATCGAAACTAAAGTTGCCAACATTTGGGCGCAATTCTTGAATTTGATTGATATCAATGACAACCTTTTGTTATTGGAGATGGATGATTACCAAGAGATCTGGATGACTTTGATGAAGATTGTGATGGGAGAATCTAAAGGTTTGGACAATGTAGACGAGGTACCAAATGCACCACCATCGAGCAGAATGGTGAAGAATCAACACGAAGGAGAACCTGGTGGTGGTATCGTATCATACGGTTTCCCTTTTTCAAGTTATATTGTCAAAGATGTTGAATCGAAATTAAAAGCAAGTCAAGAGCTAAACAATGGTATGTTTATTTTTATTATCTCAAACCTTCTATTTCCTTTCTCTTGTTTAAATGTCAATTTTAGTAAAAACAATTATGATGAATAATGACAATCAAAATTTATCGATTTAGTTGAAAAGTATCTCCATTGGAAGTGTGACAATAACCATATTTTAAAACTATATTTACATGGAGAATAATTGTCCAATTCGTTTGGAAAGTCATTGGTCAGCCTAAGCTGAGCATTCAAATAGGTAAAATTTTCTTCCATCACCATCATCATAAGACGGCAAAAAAAAAATCCGATTTCCCGATATTTGCACGGATTTCTTTTCGAGTAAACACCGGGATAAAAAACGCGCGCGATTGCATCAGCCATTGGGATTATTGCATCAGCTTCTTTTATCTCCCGAATAATGCGCTATCTCTGTATTCATGATAGCATGATTTTCTGCTAAAAATGTATTAGCTTCCCAATAAGTTGCCACTACAGTTGTGAAAATTAAAAGAAAGATCTGGCTGGCTTTGCTGGAAGGGAGAGGATAATTACAAGGTCTCAAAAGAAGGTTGTCTACTGCTCATTCCGACATCGACTTTTAACCTGACTGAAATTCGAGCCGTTACTAGCAACCCTGCGGGGCCCAAGGTGCCGAGTATGCACCCGGCACAGTCACAAGCCGTTACTAGCAACCCTGACCCTACCTAACTGTTAGTTAATCAATTCCAAACAACAAAACCCCCGGAAAATTTAAAATGTCGGAATGAGCAATAGACAACCTTCTTTTGAGACCTTGTAATTATCCTTTTCCTTGCTGGAATGAGAATTTGTACACTTTTTTCAATCATCAAGGTGAGATTTCTTTCCTGCCTTTTTTAACAGTGTACTGGCTTTTTATTAGTGTTTAAAAAAAGATAGCAGCAATTGTAATTTTACCTCAGTTGCATAAGCTACAAAGAAAAGATAGCATAAGCTTGTCTGTGTTCAATATCAGACAAGCAGCTACAAAACCCAGAGGTTGCATGCGAGCTCCTTGCATCCTCTTACAAAGCTTATTAAACCTACTTAACTTGCTTAACCTGCTTAACCTTGAACCTATTATATCTACTGAACTTACTGTATATATACAAACTATTATTGAATCAAATTAAATTGACTATTATAATATTGAATTGTGCGAAGGGTAATCCGCACCTAGAAACTTGTGCGAAGGGAAATCCGCACCTAGAAACTTGTGCGAAGGGAAATCCGCACCTAGAAACTTGTGCGAAGGAAAATCCGCACCTAGAAACTTGTGCGAAGGAAAATCCGTACCTATACAAATATTCATATACTTCTTTATAAAACGTTCCACGTTACTTTTGCTAAAGCTTACAGAACTGCAATATGATATCTATAGAGGCATATCGTGTGTGTATAGGAAGTTTTGCTCTAACAGCTCAGAGAAATGTGAAAGGTATTTCTAAATCTATTAAAATTGGTTCTAACCTTTCAGACAATGCTTTTACTAAACTATTGAAACCAATCAGATTTTTAGCCCTTTTTGCACTTCTTTTCTTTGCAATTCCTAAGTCGTATGAGACAACTTTTTTTCAGACACACCTAGATTTTGTCCATCTTTCAAAAAATGGTATTTTTTTTCAATATCCAAATGCAGCGTTTAATTCAGGAGATCCAAACCTTGCTTTTCTCAAAGTTAACTATACCCTACTATTATCAGGTGATATTGAACTAAACCCAGGTCCAAGAACAACTAAAGAAAACAAAAGTGATCAAGGGTCTGCTACGTACATTGATTTTACAGACGTGACCAATTATCAAGTATCTAAAGCTGTTTTAGGTTCCTTTAACCAGGCTAACATAGATTTATTTGGGCAAACCGCAGGAACACAATGTAGTGCAAATTCTTTGTATGCGATATTCTGGTCTCATTTTCGACGTGTTTCTATTTGGAAAACTACAGACCTAGATAGAATTTTAATTGAAGGTGATAGGTTGTATAAGTTGTTGAATACAAATGATTATTTATCTGTCGATGAAATGCCACGATTTATCGAAACTAATGGTATTATCACTGAACTTGACTTTTTAAATTTAGAGACTGGCGAAGCTAAACTAATAGATGACTACCCCATGCTTCAAATTCCACTGAGTACTACTCAAAGTCCTGAATTTAATACCTTAATGATTATTGGTGGTTTTACTATAGCTATTATGAAAAGGTCCCAATGTTTCTTTGTCTTTGATTCACACAGCCGGGACAGCCGTGGATTACTAGTTGAAAATGGAGATGGAGCTTCGTGCCTTTTAAAGTTTGATAATATTTTTGAACTTGAAAAATATGTTAAGTTTTTTTATTTAGAGTTTCGGGAAAAAGAATTTCAACATTTTCAAATCCAATTTATTCAAATTAATGAATCAAGTGAAGAGCTAAAAAGGATTCTTCAACTAAGTTATTCTCGATTTGTAAAGAAAAATTCCAGTGCGACACCTAAAAAAACGTAAAAATAATTGTGCTGATGGAAATACTAGAAAGCGACAAAAAACACGTCAGCAAAGCAATCAAGCCTATTATGAAAAAAACAAAGAAAAAATAAACGAAAACAATAAAGCCTATTATGAACAAAACAAAGAAAAAATAAATGAAAACAATAAAGCCTATCATGAACAAAACAAAGAAAAAATAAATGAAAACAATAAAGCCTATCATGAACTAAACAAAGAAAAGATAAGTGAAAACAATAAAGCCTATCATGAACAAAACAAAGAAAAGATAAATGAGAACAATAAAGCCTATCATGAACAAAACAAAGAAAAGATAAATGAAAACAAAAAAGCTTATCATGAACAAAACAAAGAAAAGATAAGTGAAAATAAAAGAGTTTACTACAAAAGAAATAAGGAAACTCTAAAAGAGAAGCAAAAAATTAATGCTCAAAAAAAAAAATCTGCTAAGCAGTCTGATGACCCAGTGAAAAGATTCCAAAAAATTATATATGAAGGTCCTTTTTACATATGCGTTTCTTGCCACAGATGTCTATATCGACGTTCAGTTGCTAAATTTTCTCCTGAAAAATACAACATGCCAGAAGACGATTATTGTTTAGAAGTAATTTCTTTCGATGGGAAACTGTATATTTGCAGAACGTGCCACAATAAGCTCAAAAAAGATAATTTACCATGTCAGTCAGTTATTAAAAACAACCTAAGCCTTGATGAACTACCAACTGAATTCAGTACTCTTCGCAGACTGAAAAGGTTTAATTTCTCGTAGAATTTTATTTTAAGAAAATTGCAATAATGCCAAAAGGTCAGTTTCCCAAGTTAAAAGGGTCAATTTGTAATGTTCCAATTGACATAGAAGATATTGCTAATACCCTGCCAAGAAAAACTAGTGATAATGGTCTTGTCATAGTTAAACTTAAAAGAAAATTAGAATATAAGGGACATGTAATTTTTGAGGCAATTAGGCCTGATTTTGTTCAGCAAATGTTAAATTATTTAAAAGATAAACAATCCTCTTTATCAAGACATAGTGATTGATGTCAGTAACATTTCTGATGATGAAACTATGGTGGGAAATAATACAGATGTTACTAGCATAATTACAGCCAGCAATGATAACGAAGAAATTTCTGATGAGGGTAGCAGAACCAAAAATGACACTTCAGTTTTAGAACTTGAGACGACAGCAAACCCACTCGACTTGTTTCGCTCAAGTGCAAATGAAACAACTCTTATGTCCCATACTCCCACTGAAACAGAAATAGATAATGAAATTTTAACATTAGCACCTGGTCAAGGGAAAAAACCAATTTCTATTTTGAATGATGAAAATTGTGAAATGCTTGCCCCTCCTCATTTGTTTCCCAAAGGTAAATTTGGATTCAACGTTCAACGCAATGTTAAATTGAGTCCCTCAAAGTACTTTAACCAACGATTATTGAACTATACTCAAAAATTTGCCTCTGATCCAGACTACATATTTTTTGCTAACTCTGTGATTCAACAAGTCTCTTTGACCAGTCAAATAAATGTTGCCATGAGAAAAGTTGCAGCCTCTAATTTAAATGCGGGAATGTTAAGTCAAAATTTCAAAGAAACAGTGAAACAATTTATTGCAAATGACAAAGCCTTTGCTTTTATGAGTACAGTTTAAGGAACTCCAGCATATTGGAAAAAATTTCAGCAAGAAGTTTTGGCAATGGTTAAACAATTAGGGCCACCAACTTTCTTTTTGACTTTAAGCTGTGCTGATCTAAGATGGAATGAATTGATCTCCATAATTTACAAACTCAAGGGTCAAAATGTTACTAACGAATTTATTGAGAATCTTTCTTATCATGAAAGGGTGTGATTTGTTAAATAGCAATCCTGTTTAGTAGCAAGGCATTTTCAATATAGAGTTGAAGTATTTTTTAAAGAAATTGTTTTAGATGGTCCACTTGGCAAAACAACTTATTATGCTATTCGGGTTGAATTTCAAGTACGTGGAAGCCCTCATATTCATTCTTTTCTTTGGATTTTGAATGCGCCAACATTAACTCCGGAAACAAAATCTGAATACGTAGAATTTGTTGATAAAATAATTAAAGTTTGTTTACCATCACAACAAGAAGATCCAGAATTGTTTAACCTGTAAACCTAAAAACCTATCAATTACATCGTCATTCGAAAACTTGTCGTAAATATAAAAATACGCCTTGTAGATTTCATTTCGGCAAATTTTTTTCTGAGAGAACTATTGTTTCAGAGCCTTTGCCACAAGAATTGCCACAAGAGCAAAAACGAACAATACTGTCACTGAGAAAAGAAGTATTAAGTAAAGTAAGGACATATATAAATGAAAATCTTAATCCAAGTAAAAGAAATTTTTTAACCCAGATGCTGAAAATTTCAGTCCTGTTCCAACCATAGATGAAATACTTAATGAATTAGATATTCCCAAGAATGAATATGAATATGCTCTGTCAGTATCTGAAGATGATGATTTTCACCTATATTTGAAGCGTGATTCAAATGCGTGTTTTGTAAACAATTATTTTACTGAGGGTCTGAAAGCTTGGCAAGCAAATCTGGATATTCAGCCTGTATTTAATTATTACAAGGCTGTTACTTACATGTGTGCATATCTGTCCAAAACTGAAGATGAAGTGTCTCATGCTATGAACCAAGCTGTTCAAGAAGCATTCGAAAACGATTTAGACAAATATCAGCAAATGAAATCTATTGCGCATGCTTATGTTTCAAAACGGGAAGTATCGGTGCAAGAAGCTGTATATCTTAGCATGCCTGAATTATGGCTAAGAAAGTATTTCCAGGTGTAACCTTTGCAAACACCAATGTACCAGAGAAAAGATTTAGAATGTGCCTTAGTGAAAATGAAATAAGTGAGCTTCCTGAAGATAGTACCTCGATATTCAAAAAGAATATGCTAGACCGATATTGTGATAGACCAACCAACAACTATGCTAATGGAATTTATGTGTCTGTTTCAAACATGTGTTATGCTGAATTTTTGAGGTTTTATAGTATCATGTATGTAGAGAATAAAGAAAATGATTGCCAGCCCAATGAACTTGTAGATGATCTAGTTGAATCAAATCATCCAACAAAGGGTACCCAAATATTGTTCCACTCTTGTCCAGTCGAGATAAACTAAAATGTCGTAAAGTTCCATTAGTACTCCGTCTTCATGAGCCAAATAGAAACAAGCACCCCGAAGATTATGCTCATCATCTGTTAATGTTATATTATCCTTTTCGTAATGAAAAATGAGTTACTCTCTCAGGAACACAATTCTTACACACAGAAAACTATTTGAACCAGGTGTTGTAGAAATGATTGAAAGGAACAGAGTTGATCCAACCATATTCTGGTTTAGTAGATGATGCATTAGTAAGGTTTAGAACTGACATCACGCTCAATATGAATGACTTTGAACAGCAGGAAAATGATGAAACAAATGCTGAGCTTGAAAGTAATACTGCAAATAATAATGATGAATCAGATGATGAAGCTAATGAAGACACAGTACCATTTAGGGCAGCAATACCAATGGAATCTATTTTGCTTCCTGATAATGAAATAAATACTCGTATAAGATCTCTTAATCCTCAACAGAGAGAAATTTTTGATGTAATACACAAGTGGGGAAGAAATTTTGTAAAAAACCTGTCTTCTAAAGATCCTAAAATTGTAGACCATTCCATATTTTCTTAACCGGTGGCGGAGGCGTGGGAAAAAGCCATTTACTTACAACAATTTATCACTCATTGTCTAAACTTTTAATGTACAGAGGAGGAGAACCTACTAAACAAAGGATTCTTGTGCTTGCCCCAACAGGTGTAGCAGCGATCAATGTCAATGGAACCACAATTCACACTGGTTTGATTATTCCTACAAAAAAGCTATTTCCCTTGAATGCTATGTCAAAACAAAATTTGCAAAAAAAACTTGCTTGCGTTGAGATTATAATGATTGATGAAATTTCAATGGTACCTAGTCGCTTATTTCGAAATATTGATTCAAGGCTACGTGAAATATTCAGTTCTGATAAACCTTTTGGTGGAAAATCGGTCTTACTTTTTGTGGTGATTTGTATCAACTCCCACCAATTTATAGAGATCCAATTTACAAAGCTGATTGTTCATCTATGCAAAGTATTGTCGGATTTGAATTATGGAGAAGTTTCCAAATGGCAGAATTGACTGAGGTCATGAGACAGAGAGATGATATTGATTTTGTAGATCTATTAAATCAAGTACGTTTAGGTGAACTTGATGAAGAAAAAAGAAGAACTTTTAAAATCTAGATTCATTACAAAAAGACAGTCCAGACTACCCTGCTAATATAACTCATATTTATGCAGAAAATAAGCCAGTAGATTTATACAATTTGCAAATGCTTGAAAAATTACCGACTGAAAAGCATCTGATTCTTGCACAAGATGAGGTACCAAAAAATCTGACAAGAAGTGATTTGAATTTTATTGAAATGCTAAAGCAAGAGATACAGGTGGTCTAGCTCGTATTATTGAAATGAAAGTAGGTGCTCGTGTTTTGATATCAAAAAATATTGACATTGCTGATAGATTAGTCAATGGACAAGTTGGAACAGTTATGAGATTCAATTTGATTGCAATAATAAAATATCTGGTTTATATGTAAAACTTGATGATGTCACTGCAGGTAAAAAAGGATCCAATTTGGATAGTGTATGTAGAGAAAACAATTGGACTTTGATCGAAAGAGCAGAATCTACCTTTGCGACTAGAAAAAATAAGCAAAAGTCACCTATGGTTAGAAGAACTCAATTTCCACTGGTACTATCTTATGCATGTACTAGTCACAAAGTCCAAGGGCTAACACTTCAATCAGCAGTCGTAAGCTTTGAATTATTTGGTCAAAGATATTTCAATGAAGGTCAAATGTATGTTAATTTGTCAAGGGTAACTGACATAAACGGACTATTCTTAATTGGTGAATATAGTAGAAATGCTATCAGAGTCAACACTGAAGCAGGGCTTGAATATGAACGTTTGAGAAGAAATTGTTGTTTGCAAAAGGTTCAAACTTTTTCATCTGTTTCTACCTCTCCCAAGCATTTAAATATCTCCCTTCTTAATATTCGCTCGATGAATAAACATGCTGTTGACCTAAAAAAATCTGAAAATTTAATGAACAGTGACTTGTTATGCCTTACTGAAACTCAGCTATCACCTACAAGTGATACTAGTGGAATTGATCAAACATTAAATGGTTTTAATATTGAGTATAACAACAATTCAATTAATCGCTTTCAAAACACTGCATGTTGCACAAATTCTTCAATTCAAATTTTAGAGTGTAATAAAGCAGCAGGTTACACATTGATAAAAATTCAAAAAAGAGACGTTTAGTAGTCAACCTATTAGCCTTTTAATCTTGTACAGACCACCTAATTCTTCAAGAAACACTTTTCGTGAAGAACTATTGCAACTGACAAGTTATGATGATGTAGACATTATTGTGGGAGATTTCAATATTGATGCACTAGATCCAACAAATCAAGACCTAAACGAAATACTTTCTTCATTCAAAATGATAGTGAATGAACCAACTCATCTTGCTGGTGGCCTTCTGGACCATGTTTATATAAAAACAAGTTTTATTAGCCAAAGAGAAGTGAATTGCTTTATAAAGGATATTTATTTCTCCGACCATGATGGAGTTTGTTTCGCTATTGTGAGTGATTCTTAAATTGTTTTGAACTGCTTGGACTGCTTGAAATGCTTGATATGGGGGGGGGTGTACAGTTTGGAGGGTGGGATACATAAGGGATACAAAATTATTCAAGAGTAAAGTTTCTAATATTCATTATAAAGTCGATTCAGTACATTTATAAATAAATAAATCACAGCTTATTCTGATGAATTTTGAATCCCTTACGTATATCTATCTTAGAAAAAAAAATCAAAACTGACAATAAGGAATTTGTCTTAAAAAGGTTTTTAGTGCCTTTAAAAGGAAAGAAATTTTCTTGTAAATTTTAATCTTTTGGATGGTTATGAATTTCTTTAAAACGTCACTTGTCACTTTTGAGTGGACACGATACTAGTTACAAAAGACATTTTCCTCAGTCACATAACTTTTTATAATTTTATGTACAGTATTTTAAAAATCTGGATTTTAAGAATTTTTTTTTATCAAATTGGAATATTAACTTTGTACATTCTTTATATTATTTTTAGTTAAAATTTGAATTATGATATGCATTAACTTTTTAATTTTTTTTTTGAAAATTCTTTTTATAGTATTTTTTAATCAACTCATCAATTTATACAAAATTTAGAATTATAAAATTAACAAAATGAACAATACAAATAAAAACCCTGGACTAAAACTATGTTGGACTGAACTGGAATATTATTTGCGTGTTAATCGTTCTGCTGTAACTAAAATTATATGCTTGGCTGGAGAAAATATATGGTCATTTGTATGATATGATGCTGGTAATTTGTTAATGGTTTGTTGTAGTATTAATTCCTGTTACGTAATAGTGTTGGTAGAATGAGGCAACCTAAAAGAAAAGAAACAAATTTTTGATTCATTGGCAACTTGGAATAAACATTGATTTCACACCACCAAATTCAGCAACTCTAGATGCTACAAAAGTCACAAAAACAAGAGGTTAGTAAGACTTGATAAACTTTGAGAAATACTACTCGAGTACTATACTTCAAAGTCACAATTTACGATTCTCTGCTTAAAAAAATTGACAAATAGGTATATTCTTAACAATGGTTGGTATTTTTACAGACAATTGGTATAAAATCTATTGAAGTGGTTATCAATTTCTGAAAAGAAGTAATTTATCACACGTTTTCTCTGAAAGAAAATACAAATAAATACATCGGGGTGTTTACTTCCTTTTAATTTTATATTTTACTCTGTTATTTTAGATATCAATCAACGATCAATTGTCAATTGGCTGTCATGACTCGTAAACAATTGTCACTGTTTTACTCCGAACTCAAAGTCGATGCTACAAAGTACATTCAGGTAATTTAATTAAACCTTACAAAACATTTAAAAACCTGAAGGCTTTTCTATTTTCTTACATAAGAAACTGTCACATTTGCTGAATGTCTCCATTCACCAAATATATCATCAGCTTTTATTTTTATTTTTTGTTTTCTCTACTAGATTATATACGATCAACAGTAGTTTCATATTGTATTCGTTTCAATCAATCGGTATGCTGTTCATTGTCAAATTGTCGTCGAAGAAAAACCAACGACTGGCGACCATTTAAATTTTGTTCATAATAGAGTTATTTGTTGCTGATTTTGAAATTCATAACGTTTCTTCGCTCAGTGAATGAAAGTGATCAAAATGATATCATAAGTGTTAGCTATACTTGTCCATTAACCATTTCGTACTGCATTGTTTTGTTTTGCTTGATTATTGCAAAGATGCTGCTGGGATTAATATAATGAACTATTATTTGAAAAAAAAACTATTTCTATTTGTAAAAGTAAATGGTCAGTCTATGTGACCTGTCAATTGAATTTTTGATAGAATCTTTGTATAAGTTTATAACAGGACATATCTAAAATTTTGTGATTTGTCCCTAAATTTTTACTTTATCTTCAAAATGTTAAAAGTTGAATTTAAATGCTTTAGATACGGAATGTTAATTTTCTATTCAATCTTACTACTAGGAGTTTTGAGTAACCTGAAGAAACATTTAGGCAAAGTGATTTTCTAGCTCTATTAAGTTTTCCAATTTTGCTTGATTCTTTATGCATCTAGTCCTTCCTTCCATCGCAGCTATTTAACTTCTTTACAAACTATCCAACTAATAATTTAACTATATTGGCTGACCTTCCAGCCTCGGCTGGTTTATTTAAGTGTCATTTGTTGTCAATATTTGGGGTTAATGATTTGTCGTTTAAGTCTTCTAAATAACATATTTTGATATTATATTTCCATTACATATAATATTTTCATGTTATGAGTTGTATGTTACGAATGCGTTTACAGTTTTCCGGTCTGTAATTTGTATGACCTGTGACCCGTGACCAGTGACCCGTGACCATTGACCTGTGTTTTACACTAACCGCAATTAACGTGATCAAAAATGTGTGTGTTGTAAAAATAATTACCTCTATTCTGTATATATTCTGAATCCGTTGCTTGTGTTTAACTTTAAAAATTCGGGCAATTTTGTAATAAAAATTTCTGTTTTGTATAAAAACAAATTTCTCGGTTTGTTTTTATTTTAGTTTGTATCTTTGAAAGACCCCATGAGATTTAGGCAGGGTTGTCGCTGCGCCGTCCGATTTAGGACCACTCACGGTAATTATTAGTTTATCAGTATAGACCTAACTCTTCATACAAAAATTACGGGAAACGCATGTTTGGACTTTGTACCCTACCGTGAAAAAGGGTAACTTGCATCAGTGGAGGCTAACATGCATATACCCCAATTAACAGACCAACTAGAGCAGTATTACTTCTCTTCAAAGTGTTGTCATGGAAACATAATGACAAAATTACTTGACAATAGAAAAACGTACCTTTGATCAGAATCACTTTTCTTTTCCCACGACAACATGTCACAAGCTTCGAAGAGCGTGATTGTAAATGTCTTTTGCCTGCTCTCCTCTGCACACTCTCCCCCGTTTTCGCCACTTGTTTAAAAAAAATGTCAAAATGGGGTGGTTTCCATAAGGTTGCGTACTTACTTTTTTTTGCCGCCCCTGTCTCTCAAGGGTGGCTGAAGGGTGGTGAATATTTTACCGAGTGGATGGGGAAACCAGGCTCACATCTATCAGCCAATCATATTTTGGACTAATGACGTAATCGTGACTTATTCTTTTGAAAATTCTAAATAACAAAGATGTCAGATTATGAAGCGTGTAAAAGTGAGGTCATTTGGGAAACACAATTCATGGTAATTATAATTATCTTTCCTCAATTAATTACATGTTTTCTTAAATTTGATTTTCATATTACAAGGTGAGAAAACCATGACCAGACAAGTCTGTGAATTGGGGTATATGCATGTTAGCCTCCACTGATGCAAGTTACCCTTTTTCACCGTATGCTGCACTCAAGCACTTAAGCCAAAGTCCCGCAAAGGCGGGACAAAAATCACTTTTTTGAAGTTTGCAAAAAAACGCCACATAGAAGATCTTTCAAATTCATTATGTGAATAGAGCAGTAAAAAATACAACTTTTCTATTTTTCCTTTTTTTTTGCAAAAGTTCTAGGAATAAAAATAAAGGGATAATGATGATTGAATACTATCCATTGATGATATGATATGATATGATATGATATATTTCTTTTTTCAGATCTATTTACATTTAAAAAATCCTAAGCGAAAAACAACCCTAAGAGGCTTTCGAGTTCGAAAGGATATATGGAGTGATAATGTACAAGAGATACTAACTAGAGAAAAGAAAAAAACAACAAAAGATAAACAACAACAGGAGATACAATACGAAAATATTTACACTTGGTTTGTGGATGATAATAAATGCGGTTGAATAAGACACTAGATGGGAAATTAGTTATCATTGAGTAATTTTGATTTGAGTTTTCGAGCAAACACAGAAAAGCTGGTGGATTTGAGATTAAGACATTGTTGATTCCAGAGATGTGGACCGTAAAATCGTATGGGAGATGGCGAGTCACCAAATACCAAAGTTGTTAAAGAGTCATTAGTAGGCTGACGGGTACCAAACCCATGAGATGGCTTACTAAAAATTGTGTTTAAATAGTCAGCTGATAATTTGTTTATATGTTTAAATATGAGCTTACCACACTCTAATTTGTATAGGGAGTTAACTTTTAATGTATTGAATGTCCCAAGATTTGATTTATTGAAAATTTTATTGATTTTATTTGTTATATTACTTATTTCACAATTTAACTTACCTATTCCCTTGGTGCTCGGTGAGCCCCAGGAGGTTATGCAATATTGTAAATGTGGATTAATAAATGAATAATATAATGAAGTTATATAAGACGGTGAAACTAAATGACTCAACTTACGTATGAGGCCTGAGCCTTGTTTGATCTTAGTTTTGACATGATCGATGTGAGCTTTCCAGTCCAATTTTTCATCGATAAATACACCTAAATACTTTGCAAAGCTAGTTCTCATTACCTGATTGTTTGATATTGTAATAGTGAATTTTCCAACCTGTTTTTTACCTGAAAAAATAATAAAACAAGATTTTTTAATATTTAGGGATAGCTTGTTGTTGGTCAGCCAGGTTTGAACAAGCTTTAACTCTTGGTTTACTAGTTGCTCAAGGATAACAGGGTCTTCGTGGCTAAGAAGAAGGGAGGTGTCGTCTGCAAAAAGTGTAAAGGAAAATTTTGAAGAGGATAGTGGTAAATCGTTAATGTAAATTAGGAAAAGGGTGGGTCCAAGCACTGATCCCTGGGGTACCCCGAATTTCATTTCTAATTCATCAGAAGCTTCATTACCAATACTAACAACCTGCCTTCTGTTTGTGAGATAGCTTTCAAACCATTTGTTTAATGGCCCTCTAATTCCAATTGCATTGAGTTTTCTTACCAGGATCCTGTGGTCGACTGTGTCAAATGCTTTAGCTAGGTCTAATAATATTGTACAGCATGTTTTATTTTTCTTAAGTTCTGAATGAATTTCGTCTGTCAACTTCAGAACAGCATCTGAAGTAGATTTACCTATCTGGAAACCAAATTGGTTCTCAGATAATATTTTTTTATCAATCAGGTAGTTTTTGAGTCTGTGATTTACGGTTTTTTCAAATATTTTGTCAAAAATGGGTAATACAGAGATGGGTCTGTAGTTGATGATGTCATGCTTGTCTCCGTTATTTTTAAAAACAGGGGTTACCCTAGCAATTTTGAGTTTTTCAGGAAAGATGCCCTGTGATATAGATTTATTGATAATGATTGTGAGAGGTGAACAAATGAGATCACCAATATTTTTGATTACATAGATTGGAAACTTATAGAGATCTATGGCTTTTTTTAAATCTAAATCGTTAATGTGTTCACTGATTTCGTATGTTTTAACTGGTTCAAAGAACATGCTTTGATTTTGATTTTTTAGAGCTGTTAAAGGGTCGTCACCAGGTAGCATTTTTTTGAGAAGATTTGGTGCTACTTGTGAAAAATGCTGATTGAAATTTTGTGCTATTTCATGCTCTGATGAAATGTGTTTTTTACCACGAGTCATAAATTGTGGGATAGGACTAGAAGTGTTTCTTGAGAGGAGATGATTGACCTCTTTCCATATTTTTTGGTATTGTTTTTGAATTTTTCGAATCTTTGTTTTTGATAGTGAAATTTACTCCTCCGGATTTCTTTATTGATAGTGTTTCTGATTAATTGGTAATCTTTAAAGATTTCACGGTCTCCAGTCTGCAAGTATATGCCATAAAGTTCTTCTTTTTTGGAGCTTTTTTTGAGGATAGAATCTGTCATCCATGGTTTGTTTAAGCGTTTTTTTTGCTTTTGTGACAGAGGTTTGACTGGGCAATGCATGTCAAAAAGAATCGATAGGGTGTTGTGGAAGAGATCGTACATTTTGGATGGATTATTCATCTTTTTAAGTTTATTTTCAATGTTGGTTCCAATGAGATCTTGACGAAATTCAGCAATGTTAAAGTTGTCAAAGTTTCGTTTGAATATTTTTTTGATTTTTGGTTTTGATTTTACCGAAGGTAGTATAAGAAAATTTGGTAAATGGTCAGAAACATGAGAGATGAGATTACCACTAACAAATTCACCTGATACATTATTGTGGTATATGTTATCAATAAGAGAGGAATTAAGTTCTTTGTTGAATCTTGTTGGATGGGTGATGTAAGGAAACAAATAATTTTGAAACATGAGATCGACAAAGTTGCTAGTTTCCCTGTGTTTGTTTGTTTTGAGCAGATCAATGTTAAAGTCACCCATTAAAATCATCTGTTTATTTTCTTTGTTAAGTTTTTTGAGAAGATTTTCCATTCTTTCATTGAAAAATTTGATTTTATTACATGGGTGTCTGTAAATGACCCCAATAACATAGTTGTTCAGCGTTGACTCAGTTCTTATTTCAACAAAGATTGATTCACATTCAAAATTCTCACCTGATTTAAGCTCTTTTTCAAGGTCTTTTCTTCTGTGGAAGGTGATGTCATCTTTGATGTATGCAATGACTCCTCCGTTTTGTGATGAACCTACAGTTACTTCAATTGGATGGTAGCCAGGCAAGTCTTGTGCATTGACAGGACTTGTAGGTGAATCCCAGGTTTCAGTCAGACCTATGAAATCAAACTTGTGAGGAATTTTAGATAGGAGTGTGTTAAGCTCATCAAAATTTTTGTTATAGGAACGGATGTTGGTGTGGAAAAAAGATAAGTTATCATTTGGATTTAGCAATGAAGACATTTTAATGAATTGATTAATTTCATAGTAGTTAAAGTTAATTTCAATTTCATTCTCATGACTTGAGGGATCAGACACAGTGATTTTAGGTAAGGACATTTTTAGTTCAGAGATCTTTTTATTAAGTTTTATTTTATCTATACGTTTAAGGTTAAGTTCAGTTTCATTGCTTAGAATTTCTGGTAAGAGATGGTTATCATTTACACAGTTGAATGGAAATCTTAAGCAGTCGTTACATGACCAGATGGAACGGTTAATGTCATTTAAAGGGGTAGATTTAATACATTTTTTATGCAGAAAGTGTTTACCCATTTTACACTCAATTTTATCATTGTGTGCAATGGCTTTATTACAACAACTACAATTATAGATTAGGGTGTTTAGATTGAGTGATGAGTTGAATTGATCGATATGTGCATTAGTAACGTGGCTAAAGGGGATCAAGTCAGAGGTGCAAACAGGGCAAAAGTAGGGATGATTATTGTTAGATAGTTGAGATAGTTGACGTTTTGTGATTTTAAAACATTTGGCGTGAACCCAGGTATTACAGAGTTCGCACAGTATACAGTCATCAAGACAGAGTTTTCTGCACTTATGGCAGATAACTGATTCAATGGTAGGGATGTTCATAGTTATAGATTGTTAAGATCTGTGATTGACTTGATAGATATTATTTCAGACTGTTCATTTTTTCTCACCAAGGTTACACCATTTACTGTCCAAATGTATTTAAAACCTTTAGGCCGGAGTTGGTTTCGCGCAGCCTTGAATACATAGCCATTTTGTCTTGTTAGACTTTCATTTACGTAGATTTTGTTGTCGCAACCTTTGAAATTAATGTCCTTTACAGTTTTACCCTTCAATTTATTTCTATTTGAAAAAAATTGGTTACGTGTTCTTCTTGACAGGAATTTCACAATTATGGGAGCATTAGGTTCTTGGTTTGTTCTGTGACTAATCTCAATATCATTGAGGGTCAGTTCAATGTTCATTAATTTTGCCACATCGATCACTATCTTATCCGTATTTTCATTTTTCATCTTTGGGATACCACATACGTCTACCATGGCTCTTCTTCCGTACTGCTCTAGATCATTGTTACCAGCGTTTGATTTGTTTGCAATAGTTTTTACATCACCCAGGGATTTTGCGTTGTTTTTGATATCAGCTTTGTTGTTATTAACAGATTTGATTAAGGTAGCAATGTCTTTTTCAAGTTTCTTTATAGTTTTTTTGTTGTCTTCAAATTCAGTGTTGATCAGCTTTTGGGATTCTATTACCCCATCTACATTTTTCTTCATTGTGTCCATGTTTGATATTATGCTAGTGATCTGTTGGTTCGTTTTTAGATAGTTTTGTTCTAACTTATCCGTTTTGGATTCAAGGTCACTAAGTTTTTTCAGAATTTTTTGGTTTGATTTCAGGATGGTATTGTTTTGGTTGAAGATGTCTCTGAGTGTTGGGGTAGTCGGTGTAATGTAATCATCATCTTTTTTTGGTTCCTCTGCTGTGTCAAAGAATTTTTCGTCGTTGTCGGTGTCATCTTTTTTTGGTTCTTGTGTTTCGTTTTGTTTAAATGTCACCTCCTCGTCTTTCTCTAGGTCTTCCAATTCATTATTTTCATTTTTGTTGATCATTGCACAAGCCATTATTGTTGTTGTTGTTGTTTTTTGTATCTTCTGTTGTTGTTGTTGTTGTTGTTTTTATCTTCTTTTTTTTTTTTTCGTTAATATCTAAAGAACAATGGCCTCAGCTCTCCAAGGCCTTATACTCAGTGACTAAATGGAATGAGTATTTTTGTCTCTTTTCTCTCTTTTGTCGATGTCCCGCGGCACTATCGCAAAGCTAGAATTGCTTCGCGTACTCTTCGCTTGAGAAAATGATTGACAGATTGAAGTTTTCACCCGCGCAGGAGTTCGCGGAGCGTTCTCGGCTCAATCCTCGGACCGCGCTAAAAATGGTAGACTGAGCTGTGATAGATCATTTCGATGTAAGTTGTTGGAATGTTTACAAGGCTCTTGACAGAAAATCGTTTGTTTTATTTTCAATGATGACAGTGCGGTTATTAATTTTGTTAGATCTGACAAATTGATGTTTGTAAGTGCACTTTATAGTTTTGATTCCCATTGAAGAATCATATTCTGGTTTTCATGTTATTAGATGCTGTTTTAGAGCTTTAGGTCTACACTGTTTATGCAATAGACAGATAGACTGTCACTTTCGCCAAACAATATTCAAACATGGCTTTTTTCCTCCCAGCATTCTTGCCTATAATTCAATATGGTGGATGGAAAGGTGAAAAGGTCTTCTATGAACAATTTCTAAAAATACACCGTTTAGGAGTGTCGACTGCGCACGCGTCAATCCAATTTTCCATTGTTTTGATTTTAGCGATCTCGGAAAATTCACTCTCCTCCGTAAAAAAACGGTAGGTAAACATCTGGTTCTCATAAGGAAACATAGCAGAAAAACGGTAGGTAAAGAACTCCTTTTAATCATAACTTCTTTTCCTCTTGATGAATTTTTGTGAAATTTTCAGGAGAGACTTATAAAATTATCATTGATATCATGTTCAAATATCTAAATCATTCTCTTTATTTAAAGGAGAGACAAAAATTCACAATGTTTACATTCCTCTAACCTTTCACAGTACTAAAGTGCGCATTTTTACCTACCATTTTTACCGGGCCTCTGCAATGGAGTACCGTGAAATGGCGAGACTCCTAAACGGTGTATTGAAAAATCTTTTTTTAGCAACAATAGTTTTTAAAGTCGACCAAAAATAAATTTCCAGTGCTCAATATTTTCTGTGGCAAGTTTGACTTTGGATGTTAGATAATGAAAATACCTACAATATGGTTAAGATCTTTTCCTCAATTGATGCTAATAAGTTTAGTGTCAGTGTTCCCACACGTCTCTTCTTCACACCTTCTGAGCTTGGCTGCTTGGTTTTTGGATAAGTACAGTTGAGTTCAACGGTAATATTTTCTTAATTTGGTCGTTACTAAAGTGATTTTCTGGTGAGCCCGACTGACGAATTCATTTGCACTGCCCACATTATGAAAACGAAAGTGGTTGGCTGTTGGTTGGACGGCGGGCGGATGACATATCAAGTGTCAAGGGCGAAAAGACGGGCGTCAAAATCCAACTTTACCTAATAACGTGTAACACAAATAAATAAAACTATGGGCTGAAAATGACGTCATAACTAGGGTTTTCCGTAACTCGGAAAAATAACTCGGGAAAAGTAACTCTAGTTTTCTGGGCCTCTCGTTGGCTGCTTCTGAAAATACCAAAAAGAAGAAACATTCGGCGAGCCATTTGTACGAAATATATGCTGTTCTTTGCCAGGTGGTGGGTTTTTCTTTGAAACTGACCAGCACATCCCATTTTCTAGGATGGCTTGTTTTCTTCAAATTATCTACTGTTCGTACAGGACTCGGGTGAGTTAAGGCATGTCCCAAATATATTTTGCGTGACGCGCACCGCTTCCCATTATTCCTTAACTCTCATATAGAGCTCAAAACAATCGTATCAACGAGAGGATTTCGAAAAGGACTGGGTCAAAAATGAACATTAAGTCAATCTGAAGATATCGGTCAAAAACTGATTTTGACGTTATAAAATACATCGAAAAAACACGTCATGAGTAAGATTCAAATGACGTCATAATTGAAAAACGGCGATAACTTCAATTCTATTAATGCATTCAACATCAAATTTTGACTGGAGTTGTAAATTAACGATTCTGATAAAAAAATTTCAGAATGTTTAATTGACGTCATTTGTTGTCGGGAAAAATTAAAATACGTCAAAAAATGCTGACGTCATCATGAATTTTAATTTTTTTTTTCATGAAATATTTCAAAATAAATAATCAACATCTCCAGTCAAAATTTAGTTTTAATTGTAGTAAGTTAATCGGAATTATCGCCTTTTTCAATAATGACGTCATTTAAATTGTCTTTTTGACGTGTTTTTTTCCGATGTATTTTATAATATAACTTGAAAATCAGTTTCTGATCGATATCTTAAGATTGACTTAATGTAAATTTTTGACCCAGCACTTTTCGAAATCATCTCGTTGATACGATTGTTTTGAGCTATATTATGAGAGTTAAGGAATAATGGGAAGCCACGCGCGTCACGCAAAATATATTTGGGACATGCCTTAACTCACCCGAGGAGAAGAGATCATCGAAAAACAGCAGATAACCACCAGATGATAATTTTTAGATGATCACATATATTCAATCGGGAGGGGGGGTATTTAGGAAAATGGAGGGTACGGTATGTGCCGCCCTTAAGGGTACCTTTTTGGATTTCCTAAAGTCACGCTAAGGGTCAGAAAAATCAGAAAATCCAATTTTAGTCCCACTAAGGGTAGGAGAAATAGGAAATTTCAACTTTTTACTCCACAGAAAGATCGAAACTTGGTCAAAATTAGTAAAATTTGTCCCCATAAGGGTCCAGTCACAAAATTTCCCTTTGTTTTCTCCTTTTTAGTCCCAGTAAGGGTCCGAGGGTCGAAAGTCGGGCGGAACCCCCCCCCCCCCGTCATCCTGCAACCCTAGTACCTCCGGGGAATCAATGAACATATTTTCTAGGTCAGGCAAAAGGACGTGACTAAAAATAGTCGTCAGTCAAAAGATTCACGATCAAGCACTTTGTTCGTCACTTTTTTCCGACGAATTTTCAACCGATAAAGTACTTTGAATAATTTGATCATTTGAAAAATTAGAAAGCTTTCGAAATTATTGCCTTTCCAAATTCTTAGACAAAATATTTGTGTGAATAAATTTGGTAATATCACTATATTTTTAAGATTTTGAGACAAAAAGTTTAACAACATTTTTCCGAAAATATACTTTTAGCTTGGCTCACGATATGACACTTTTGACCTTTTCAAAAAAAATTTTCTTAGATGATTCCTGTCCGCAATTTTATTCATCGCGATATTTTCAAAATTTCAGATCCTGTGATAGTTTTGCCAACAGAAATCTATTCAATATGACACAGTTTCTTTTTGGTAAATCAGGTAGAAATCTACATTTTGGGCACAAATTAATCTTACAGAGATTTTTGGTCACTTCGCCGTTTAAGTTTAATCATTAAATCCGTAGGTCTTCGGCCGCTGAAAAAACCGTAAAGTCAAAATTTCAAAGGTCTCTTCGTCAATTGACGGAAAGAAATTCCGCATCGACGTTCTGGTAAATTCTCAAACCACGCCGTTCAAAATTAAATCGGCCAACCAAGTTCTACTAATTCACCAAAATATAAAAGATTTTAGCTACGAACACTTATTGACGACATACAATGCAACAGAAATCAGTCATACACTTAGTCATACACTAAGTGTATTTAAAAAAATACGGCTCTTCTTCAAAAGTTACAGTCCCTTGAAGTAGGCTAAAAATAGCCAAAAATGGACAAAATTTGGAGCACTTTAACTGTTGATGCAAGAAAGATATAGAGAATCTGAAATCATATTTGAAAAAAAATATTGAAATCAGCAAAGTTTAAAGTTTCGTAAAAGAGTATATTTAAAACTTTCGGTTCAATGAAAAAAAATTAAATTCTTTCATCTACATTTTTGAAATTCTTGAAAGATTTTTTCTTACAGATTTTGCAATTCAATTTTTCCGTATGTGCATCCAAAGTGGTCTTTTCCCACAGATGCCGCACAGGCGCACCACTCGAAAACAACCACTGATTTTCAAAGAGCGTCACTCACAAGACAAAGGGTGGTTGAAAGACTTTACATCAAAGAAGTGTAAGGATTTTAATAGATTAGATAAATCAAGATTTTTTCTCGCATGGGTTCAGGTTAAAGATTCAATTTTTGTCCTTACGGATCGGGCTTAAATATTCTTGCATAAAGTGTCCTATCTCAAATTTGACCAACCTTCAACCAAGATTTTTTTTGAATTATCGAAAGATTTGGTTTACGAAGAATATTTTATACGGCCATTTTTTAGTTCGAATTACTAGTCAGGTAGAATTAGGTCATAAACCACCAAAACCGGGAAACAAATGGTGTAGAGATGAAATTATGCACAGAGGTCCAGACACATGTCAGGAATCACCAAAAAAGCCCCACCCCCAGGAAGATGGAAACACCCTCAAAGGCATTCAAAAAAATATATGGTTTGATATGTTCAGATCAACCGTTGGCAAGATACAGGCTCTGATAAAATCGTTTAAAACGCTTGTTTGGTTTAAACATACTACGCCATATCTTTTCTGAAAGCCCATGATTAGGGCTACATGATTAGCTCGTGTCGACGTTCCAATTTATCCATATCAGTAAAAATGTTGTCGTCATCAAAATCGTCAATTAGACTTTAGAGGTCATATCTTGAGACCACGTGGTCCAAATTTCAAAAGCGACCCATTTTCTCTATCTACTAATCGAGAGGAAACTCCTTGTCTAGTTATTTTCGACATTTGAAAACCATTAAAAATCAGTTATCAAGGGTCCCCCTTGATTAATTGTAGAAAAAGGACGTCTGCCATTACGGATTTGAGGGTGTTCTTATCTTCCTGGGGTTGGGGCTTTTTTTGGTGATTCCTGACATGTTCCTGGAGTTATGTGCAAAATTTCATCTCTACACCATTTTTATCCGGGTAGTTATGCGAATCTACCTGACTATACAGAAAGGTTCGTATAATAGAAATTCGAACTAGAGAAACTTGATTTTCCCAGCATCGCGTGACGATGATCGCGTGTGAATGTATTAAAAAACATCAAACCATAAACATACATGTTGAATCGGTCTTTCTTTGTTCTTAATGACATCATTAACACCTAAAGAAATAAGTTGACACTTTTTGTAATTATCTAAGCAATTTGGTAATTACCATTGATCAAAAACACACAAACGCCGACCAAGCACTGACAATTCAAAAACAATTTTTTTCTGTACATTGGCACTCTGTTACTCTTGCTCTGACTCAATAGACGTCTGTATGACATTATAAAGACGGCTTTTACTGAACGTCACTGGTAAAATTGTACAGGTTGGAGCTGTTTGATGGTACAAATAAAGAAACAAAAGACTAGAAGACCTTTTTCATGTAATTCATCACTTTGACGAACAGAGGAATAACAAGGTAAGAAAGATATAATTTGCTGCTTACATCATCTGATTTTCTTTTGTTTCTAATGTTTGAATTCGAAGTTTCTTGGTATACACTGTGTCCTCTAAACCATGAAGGCCGGAGAGAGGAATCTTTAACCTTTTCTGGACAAGCGAAAGTGATCTTCAAAATTGTGCCGTATTTCGGACGACAGATCTTTAACAATTTCTTTATTTTCGTGCTTTACATTTTTCGAAATCCAGAGCTAATGACTATACCTTACTGTTTTAAATTATGTATTTGGTTCCCTTTCCGTTTTGGTAAGCGCTAAATAAGTCGTGGATGTACACTATTTTACGCGATTAACTAGTTTTTGATTGTTTTCGTGATCATGATAGGGGTAACAACATTTACGGCCATAGCTAAAGGTGCCTTTAAGGGATTACTAAAATTGGGGTTAAAATAAAGTCCATTCGCCTCAAGTGTGAACTCGTCATGTGGAAACCATGTCAGCGCAATCAGAACGATTCCCTTGAGAGCGGTTTCCACATGGGCAAAGAGTGCACACGCAGTGACTTGTCGATCGTCGTCGTTGAGTTGAGATCCTTCAAATTGTCTTGGAAAGCGAGTGATCAGAACATAGACTTTGTTTTTGACTGAAACACTATAAGTTACAAAACGAGTTTTGCGGTCTACCATAATCTATAATAAACGCTACTGATTTTTATTCTTTATTTTTCTTCTCACAATTTTTTTCAAAACGGGATTAACGGAAGATTAGCTTGGGACTGTTACAAAAGATTTTAAAAGTTTAAAGCCAATTTTTCATAAAAAATGTTACAAAAAACAATAAATGAGAGGTCATACGCAAAATTTAACGAGAAAATGGGACCAAATATAAAACAAAACTTTCAAAACAAAATGACCATAAGATTGATGTTTTATTTCTAAAAGCACTAAAACAAAAAATTGATTTTTCGTAAGTTGAGAAAAAGTAATGTCTCCGATTAGCCAAGTTTTCTTTGCTATAGCGGCTCATTTTTCATTTTACAAAAACAAAACGTCAGACTAGTTCTTCAAACAGAGTTAAGTCCTTTTGAGGTTTCGTTTATTTATCAAAATTACGAAAAATCGCCGCTCGCGAATGAAAAAAGATAATCGCGAGACTAAAAAGTGAAGAAAAAAAGAAACTGTACTACAATATTTTTTCACAAATCTTAAAAAATATCAATAGCATGTATGATTTTTTTAATCAACGTATATATTTTATATCAAAAATTAAGCTTTACAATCTCAAAAGCGGTCAATTAGAATTTAAGTGATCAGTCGCTTTAGTCACTTGTTTGACCGTCATTGATCTAGTGTAGAGTGATAGAGAGTCCGAAAATCCTCCTTTTTATTTATTACCGTACACGTTTTTTTAAAAGAACATCCAATAGTTTTAAAGCCTTAGGATGTTCTTAACTTTTTGAGCTTTAAGCCTAAAATGTTTTTAACATGTTCTTAATTTCACCACTTTGTGAGCATTTTTGTCCATTTTCTTAAGAAAAAGAGTCTGTAAAGCCTTAATATGAGTTTCACTGGTCATCAAAGCCTTATGTTCTTAAATAGTTTGTTCTTATAAAAAAACGTGTAGTACAATTTTATTGAAAACAATCTTTTTACCTTCGGACCCTTTTTGACCAAAACTAAGACGATTTTACGTATATAAATTTTGTTTTGAATCTACCGAACCTTACTGAACCTTACGGTATAACCTACAAATGTATTTTCATAAGATTTCGTGTTAGATGAATTCTTCTCTTTTCGATTGTTTAAGAATATAAGATTTTTAATGACCAGAGACGAAATACACGAGGTGCTAATTAATTTAAACCAATTAAATCGATCAAACAAAGACACGTGCCTGTCTTTTAAACATTTTTTTAAATCGAGTAGTCATGACAACCAAACTAAGTTCGGGTCTGGTAAGAAATAGATTTTGAAAAATTTGACCTTTATTCACTTGATTGCAATATTAAGATTGATTTTAAAATTTTCTAGTGTTGGTTTTGCAGGTCCATACCCTCCTCCCATAGTGTGCAGAGGGGTCTGAACCCCCCCATTAATATTTCATCCCCCCCTATAAAGGTATCCCCCCTATTTTTAAAATTTTTTGATCCCGCACCATTTACAGGGGTCCGAGCCCCCAGCATATAATTTGTACTCCCAGTATTGGGGAAGAATTTTGATGAATGAAATATATTTTTCAGTGTGAATTCATACCAATAGTCAATTTTTTTAACCAAAAAGTTACTATCCCTCCCATTTTTATTTGATCCCCCCCTATAAGCTCAAACCCCCCATTTTAACTGGAAAATTGCCCATCCCCCCCTATAAAGCCTTCCTTGAAAACTCGGATCCCCCCCTTAAAAAAGGGGGGGTTCATACTATGGCCTCCATTCATATAGGTTCACTGAGACAAGGGTATACATGGGTACTCTTATGTTCCAAATAAAAGGGTGGATTGGAAAATTTTCGAGATCTTAATAAACGAGGGGGGGAGACCTAAATAAGGTAAATATAGGCCAAAATCAGGCTATTTAGAGCAAAATAAGGGCCTTTTCTTTGACAGCTGAAATATTCTTAAAGATTCATAAACGGGGGAGGGTCCTAATAAGGTCCGGGGGGTTGGAAAATTTTCGAAAAATAAACAAGCGGTTTATTTGGATTCTAAGAGTATGATTTTGATAATTTATTTGATTTCATACTTTATTGATATTTCTAGAGGGGTCAAGACCCTCCTTAGGTAAGAGGACCCCCCTTAAGTACTAGACCCCCTTAGGAAATTCATTTAAAATTTCACACCCCAAGTGCCGCACGTAAACTTTATTGGAAAAGAAAAAAATTTAAATTTCGCATGATTCAAGGAAGATCCCCCCTTATCTAAGAAGACCCCCCCCCTTATCTAAGTAGACCCCCCTTAGGAAAGTCATACTTTTAACACCTCCCTTGCTTTTGGTTCATTAAACCCCAAGAGACCCCCCTAAATGTAGGGGGGGGGTAGAAACTATGGAAGAGGACATTTTTTTGACGATTTTGATCTTCAATTTGAATTGAGTCCCAGCTATCTCAAAGGGGATAGTGTTTATTGGAGTATAAAGATTGATTTAACAATTATAATTTTTTCTTCTTGAAACTCTACTAAGGTTGATCTTCATTAGCACACGCTACGACCACTTTTCAATACATTAGGCTTCTTCCCTATCGAGAAAAAATAAAGCTATTCCATTGGTCCAATATGAAGATACAGACTAAGTTCCCTCTATAAAAACAAGTGATTCGTCATCTATTATGTCGTCACATAAGTATTTCAGTTATAAAATGAAGTTATGTCTAAGTCATATGTAAAATAGAAATGAGTATCTTTAGGCAGTTTTTATTGCGTATTTGGTCTTGAATAGTTTTCTAATTCCTTAGGACTTCTTCCTCTAAACTTATGTATTCATAGGATAAAATCGCTTCCTGAATCTTGAGAAAAAATAGACAAACATCAAGCTGGTTTGCATTCGAATGAGCTTGATCTACAAACACGTCAAAATAACATAGAATACACCCCCCCCTGAGCTTAGGGGGGGGGGCTAAACCATTTTCGCTTGATTGGGGCTGTATTTTTCAAAAAATACCTTAAATTTCAACTTTTAAATACTTAATTAAAACACTTTTGTGTTTGAACCAGCCCGACATCATTTTTCTTCAAATGAGATTTTCTTATAAACAATTTGATTTTGAAGCTTGGTTGCTCTAATCTTCATGATTTTGCCGAAATTAAGTGTAATGTTCAAACCGACAAATTTTAATTAACAGTACTAGCGCTCAGAAAACTGATGCCAAAATTTTGATAAGAAAATAAAACAATCGCGTTGCTATCCATAAAGGTATCTTCTTTATAAAATTGACCGACAAAAAACAACTCAATTAAAACAAATTGAGAAGTTTCACACTTAACTTAAGGTGTGAAGTTAATTAACAAATACAGTAATGTGAGACGGGTTGTAAGTTTCCTATAGAAAAACAAAAAAACTTTAGAGAGATTTTTGAGTACTTTTTTAATTAACAGACTTTAAATAGAGCGGCATAGAAAAGCACATTCGTGAACTGCATAGTGCATTTGGTTACCTAGAAGTTTTTCAAGCGCTCCTTGTTTGGACTGTTTGATCAAGTTTTTCTACTACCGTTAACTCTCGCTAATTCAAACTTTCTACGATTCGAACTCATTTTCAGTTTCCCGTCAAAAAACCCCTCATAAAATGCGTTCTATAATTCAATTTTTCCGTAATTCGAACTAATAAGATTCCCCGTTTGAGTTCGAATTAGGGAGAGTCAAAGAATCAAACCGAATACGAATGTTCAAAAAGTCTTCTATAAACACCAATAGGCAAAGATCCGGTTAGAAAATTGGTTACAAAACTTCACGATTCAAAAAATACCTTCAAATTTAATCAGTACTGGGGAAACTTTCCAAACCACAAAGTTTGTAACCAATTTTGTTAACCCTTGACGTGAGCTACGGTCCTTTTTTTAAGAAAATCGCTAGTTAAAATCTCAAAAAAGTGGATTTTTTTCAAATTTTTTCATTTTTTGCTTGACCATGAAATACAAATCTTATTCTTACGAGTTAGACCAGAAACGACGATTTCTAACTCAAGCAGGGCAAGGGTTAATCCTTGGGATTTAAAATCCCCAACCATCTAAAACCACTTTCCATCCCATGATTATGTTTTATCCCTGCGCGATAAAGATCGTTTTCGGGTCACTGAGACAGGGATGTGATCTAGGAGACAGGGATGTGATCTAGGGTTTGGATTCTTTATAAGAACTTTCTTAACTGATTCAAAATAGAGTTGTTTTACCTTAAACAAGTTCTTATAAAATAAGATAACTTTGTAGGTGTCATTTTCTGGTCTTTGTTTTTGATAGATAAAACGTTCTAAGCCAAACTACTACATTGGTTTAATAGGGCGCTAATTCTCTTTAACTTACTTTTAGCTATACCTACAAGGCCTCATTTTTTAAATAGAACTCAGATTTGTGGGAACTATCAAACAAACTCTGCAAACCCCCTTACTAATAGCAATTCCTCAGTTTGATTACTGACGTTTTGAAGGTTTATTCAGGGGGTTATGAATTGTTTTATGAGAAATCTAGATGATCAGTCAGAGATGAGTCTAAATTTTCTCAAAACAATTTTTTTTGAAAAGATGTTTATTTAAAAATTTGGTTCCCAGCTAGTTTAACCTACATTTTGCGTACTTTTTTACTATGTACTCATTTTGTCAGTACGAGTATACAAATATTAGGTTAGAATCTGTTTCAATAAGTCACTTAATTTGTAGATTATTTGCTTCCGGTAGAGAGAGCCTTGTAAACATTCCCTAACATAAATTCCGATTTAGAAGGTCTCTCGGATAGTGTAATAACCATACTCCTTTGATAATCCGAGAATTCCCGAACAGCTAAAATTCAACTTTCAGCGGGGCATTGTCTATAACAAGGTCTAATTTTAAACTTTCAAATATGATTGACGCGCAAAAATGACGTTAAAGTTAAAAGTATCTAAACAGGGAATGAACAGAATTCTAAGCTATGGTGACTTTTAAGGATTGATTAGTCCGGGTATGGTGATCAATAAATCAAGATGAATGAGAGACAGTGGGCTCTAGCTAACGACAATTTCTAATATTCAAACTTAGGTCTAGTCAAGTTGAGGCTCTCTTGTTGAGGGAGGGTTTGTAGGGGTTCGAAATACCATTTTCCCGTCATAATTTTCGCTAAATCCCGGAATCTTGGACATTAAAAAAACGTCGTCACACCGGTTTTTAGAGGTTAGAATGCCAGAATACTGACAAAAAATAAGGCTAATCACCGTCACCGTCTGATTTTAAGATACTGGTTTCCGTCTCGTAATACCGTACTAAAAAAGGATCAATACTGTCTCACCGTAAAAGTACAACCCCCCTCTTTAGATATTTTCTAAAATTTAAATCTCTCTGAATTCAAACGAAGTGGATTTTTCCGTTCGAGTTCGAATTGGCAAGAGTCAGCTGCGATGACAGAGTGTTTCTATAGCTTTAATCAAAAAACAATAGTAGAAGACAGGTTCTATCGCAGGTTGGTTTTAAAAAGTTAGATTTTCGAAACGATTGTCATTGCAAACCGGTGTTGATTTTTGAAAAATATAAACAAATCTTCTTTTTCTTCAAAAATAAAGGGTTTTTATGAAAGTGATCAAACCTTAATCACTCAATGTCGCTAGTTGGTCGCGAGACTCGACAACTCTTGAGTATCTTCTTCAAAAAGCATTGTTTTTGTAAGATTTTTTCGAGTAATAATTTAAAGAAAAATCACAAGTTGAATATTTTTTTAGTTTTTCAAAGTTTGTTTTAAAGTCTCGAAAACGATTGTTTTGAATAAACAAATTTACAAAATTTAAATAACTTTGGGTAATGAGCCGATTGATTAGTAATTGTTTAGGATCAGTGATCAGAGTGACAAACTTTGCACGTTTAGAAAGTTCAGTTTGATTTTGTTTGGTTTGTATACCAAACATTTATTTGGAAGAAATATTTCTTCAAACAAAATTAAACATTACCTTAGTTTTTATACTCAGTATTATCTTTTAACATTGAAAGTTTGGAAGCAGCTATATCTTATAAAACTGAAAAATTAACAAACTACTTTTTCCAAATCAAAAAAACTGGCTTTTTTTGTTTATAAGGTATTTTGTTTGTGACAGCAATTATTCGCTTCTCGATTTTTATGAAATATAAATTTTTGTTTAATTTTTTGTCTGTGATAATAGAAAATTTGTTTTTCTGGAATTACCAAATGTGTTACTAGGGTAAGGTTTTTTTTGAAAATCTTTACAGGAATAATTCTTTTAGAAATTTAAACGGGCGAAGGTATTATAATCTTCAAAGACACAATGAAATAATTAAATATTATAATATTATATCGTAATACTTTTCTCTCGTGAGACCTAACTTTTCATTGGCTAAATTTTTCAACAATAAATAAATTTTGACATAATTTATTTAACAAAAAAATCTTACTCTCTCTATTTCTTTTGTTCTAAAAATTTCTTTGTTTTAATTTTAAATTTATAGACAAAATTCAAGTGTGGGTATCTCAAAGGGACATTTCTAATTCGACCGGGACATTAGAAGCACTCAAAGAAGTCTACAGGATTCGTTAACATACAGACATACAGTGTTAAAAGGTAAACATTTTTTTCATTTTCCACAAATTAATTTCAACTGAAATGAATACTTTGATATAGATTTTATTTCACTTTTCGCTTCTTTATACAATAACCTTAATTTGTAGGTTGATTTTAAAGGTTTGAGATTGGTTTTCGATTATACAATAAGTTTGAGTAGGAACTAATTAGCGTAAAAAATCAACTTTTGACCAAGTTTGTTAACTAAAACTGTCCCGTTTTCGATAAAAAAACCTTTCTACTTGAAATTAAGATGTGTTTTTAAGAAGGCCCTGATCTTTTAAACGCTCTAAACAAACATAAATTGGTCAATTTATCAAAAAAGTAGGGAATCAATTTGTAGAGCCTATAGCGTTTAGCACCTCAATTAAAATTATTGAAACTCTTAGCGCCTCTTTTGAAAGCGAATTTAGTGGGATGATGAATAAAAGTAGAGCGATAGACACATAGTATTGTCTGTCTGTATGTGGATTTTAAATAAGCGTCATAGCGAGGCTGTATAGAAACCTAGGGTTTTAGCTTAGTGTCAATAAAGTTATTAACTCGCTATAAAACAATCCTGAAAAGACCGTTTACGATTTAAGGGGGGTAGACAAAAGACAGTTCTTTATTATTTACCTAAAAGATATTGCGTTAGGTTTATTTTTGTGAAGTCAATCGCGCGGTCTTCTCTCAGTGTAGTGTTAAGAACAACAAAATCTTGAGAACAAAGGGTTCAATTTTGTGTGAAAAATAAGTATAAAAAAGTATATTTTTCGGAAATACTTATTTGTTTTCATCATTCTCTCTTGTTAGATAGACGTTGTCTTGAGATATCGCAAAGATGCCTCGACCTAGGAAAAGTAGTTATGGGGATGACAAACCACCTTATTCTTATGTTGCGTTATGCGCCATGGCTATCCATAGTTCACCAGCAAAAATGATGACATTATCACAGATCTATAAATTCATAATGGACAATTTCCCATTCTACCGCAAGAATAGTACGCGCTGGCAAAATTCACTACGACATAATCTATCATTCAATGATTGCTTCGTGAAAGTATCCAAAACATCAGAGCATGGTGGGAAAGGGAATTATTGGACTTTACATCAAGATTGTACCGAAATGTTTCAAGATGGATCATTTTTACGACGAAAGCGACGTTTCTTATCCAAAGAAGACGATGACGAACTCTTAAAACCGACTGACAATTTCAAAGACGAAAAATGTAAACCGACAAAAGATTGGGAAACAAAGATGGAACGCGGATATTCGATTCGTCCACATTATCTACCTATAAATTTCGAAAAAAGCGAAAAGAAACTGATACAGGAACATCACAAGAAAATTAAAACAGAGACAATCATACGTCCTAAATCTTTTAGTATCGCCGACATATTAGAAAAGGAGAAACACGACAATGAAGAATTATCGCCGTCATCTTATTACCGTCGCTATTCTCCACCCTTACAGCATACATCCTCAAGAGTATTTTTTCCTTCAGATAAAAAAATCGTTCCACCAATTTCTCCGCACGAGCGCCGCTATCACCCGTACAGTTCTTCCTGCAAATGCTGTGACGACTATCCTTCTATAGCTGCCAACCATTCGACATCAAGCGCTAGACACCAGAGGCATTGGTCTCCACCAGCATACAGGAGAGGAGACAGCCCTCCCCCTCCACCCCTCCCCGCTTACATCTGTCATGAACCTATACCACCTTCCCGATCTTCAATCAAAGAACATACTTTTCATGCGAACTATATCAAATGTGGATGCCACTCTTTTTAATAATTTATCCCTATTGTTAGATAATATTTTCCTAATTTTATGAATAACTTAAGGGCTATCCGACTTTTTTCCGGCTTTTAAACAACGAAATCTGAACATTTGAGCAGGGGAGCCTGAAAAACTGTGAGAAACTTTGAAACAGTTATCTAGAAAAGTTGACCAAAATAAAAGTTATATATTTTAAATATTATTATTTGTATTATATTGTATAGATAATTTAATTATTCTAAAAAGTAAAATTAAAGAGAAAACGACTTCAATTTCAAAAATAAGCAACTTTCAGATTTCTGAATCCCTTTGGCACTGATTCACTACGGTTTGGAAAGTGTATCTGCGCTAAAATTATTCTAATGAGAAAATATCGGGAAATAAACAACCTAACAAAGTTTGGAGGGAATCGGAATTTTGGACCTGAATTTGATGAACTTCGTTATTTCACGAGCGGAACTAAACATTTTTATCAAGAAAATGAGCCGTGTTATCAGCGCCGAGTTGAAAGAAATTACTTTTAGTGACTGGGAAATTACATAAAGGGTCAAACTAGCTATCTTTTGATAGCAACACTAGAGCTCATGTTAATAGCACATCCATGTCTATGTACCCCTTATCAGTGAAACATTAGGTCGAAGAAAGATAGATTCTACTCCGTGGACCTCTACACTTTCTATAAGAAACTTTTTTGATTAAGGATAATTGGCTGACGAGTTCTTATAAGGACGAAATGCATATGCTGCTCTGCCACCCAAATCTCCTGAAAGAAGATAGTTGAACAGAAATTATTTGAATTTCTTCACACATAGCGGAAAATGCGTTACAAATCGTAAAGTTTGACGTTGTCTTTCCTCAGAAAGGTTGAAGATTTACATTTAAGCCAGTTTAAGCCCCAGACTTATTTCATTAGCCCTTCTGGTAACTTTCCAAGGTAAAGTTATCGCACAAAAAGCAAAACTTTGGTGTAAAATTTGTAAAGTAAATATCCCTGGCAATGCTTCAATGCAATGATTCTACAGAATCTACGAAAAAAATCTATACAATTTTGAAACTTTAAAAAACCTTGAAAAACTAAAATCCTTGAAAAAATATAAACCACTTTAAGTAATACCTTTTGTATTTAAGAAGTGCTTATAAAAGTTTGGAAAAACTTTGGGAAAGAAAGATTCCAACTAATCAAAGAACCGTCGATTTAAGCAATTGTTTATGAAAAATGCATGCACATTCGATAGATTCTGAGACACAACAAAACTGCTTGCCAGATTGTTTGTTTATTTTACTGTTTATTTTATCACAATTTAATATCTAAAATGACGGTTGCATCAAAATATATCTGAAGTGAAATGTTTTTATTAGCAACACTTTGGTTGAGATGTAGAGAAACACACCCCTTTCATTTTAGACAGAAAAAACAATAATTTTTATTTGACATTTCCAAGTTTATACCGTTATAATAATTTCGACTTAAAAACCAAAACAAATAGGTAATAAATCAGAATAAATCTCCGGGTGGATGATAGGTACTTACTGTCAAGCTAAAAATGCCAAGAAATATTTTTCTTTTCGTTGGTAGAAAAACATTATTGAGCTTGACATCTTGGTACTGTAAGTATATGAATTTGAAGCATAAAGTATTCGTGAACATATTTTTCTCTTTCTAAAAAATTTGGAATTTACAGTGACAGCTTAAGAACGTAGAGACCTGTTTTTAGGGGGTTTCAGTCATCCTTATACAATCTGAATTCGTTCAATAGTGAGGACTTACCCTCTAGATGGACATTCTAAAATGGAAACTCTGGGAACTGTCCTTGTGAAGTCAGCGATAAAATAAAAGGGCTTATTACAAAAGGAAAGAGAATGGACAATAGATGACACCTTGTGAATTCAAAATTTTACTCTGATAAAGTGATGGTCGTAGCAAATGTCGCTGTCATCAAAACCGGTTAAGTCTGGTTAAGTAGATCTTAAAATGTAATCATAAAACTGCCCTGCAGAAATCCGTATGCAGCTAAAAGCCTAACAGATCTCAGATTGTGAAATCTGTAAATTTTGATTAATTTTGAATTATTTAACACAGAACGAAAAACAAATCTTTTCAATATAAAAACCAAAAAAACTTAGCAAGTGATACAAAAACATACTCAGGGTGTGACTGTGAGTAGAGTGGGCGCATACTCTTTACCCGGACGCTTCCCTACCTAAATCTGACGTTATTTTGGTCCAAAAACAGACAGAATGTCGTTTGAACATCCATTTTGTGACCAAAACTGAAATTTTGAAAAGAAATTAAATCACGAGGTCAAATATCATAGTCAGGGCAAATTTTTACAACTTCTTTTTCCATTTTATGCTGGAAGAATTTTATTTTCTTCGCAGTAAGATATTTGTTATATTTATCACTTTTTGATAACTTAAAATTTTCTTTCGATACATCTTGACGGGCTTTTGATACAATAAATATGTGCAATTTTTTCTTGAATAGCTCAGCTGGTCTTGAGAGCATTTTAATATGATAGAAATCAAACATTTGATAAATCACATAAACTAACCATAACATACCCCTTACCAAATCCTATCAGACGGTTTTAAATAATTTTCTTTTACTTTCATATGTAACAATAAGCTCCTCCCATCTCATCGTCAAAAGTGCTACGAAGTTTTGCAACATTTGTCCAATTTCGTTTTAGCTTTAAACCCTAGTTCCATCCACCATTTTTCAATGATATCAATGAAGGAAAATATCAGAGCCCCCTTTCCCAGTGGTATGCATGATTGGACGCGGATCATGATCTATGGTTTCAACAAGTGTTACCTTAAGAGAAGAAATTTTCGCCTATTTTGCCCTAAAAAGACCGATTTTAGGCGTGAATCTTGAAAATATTCGTGTTTCGTGGAATTTAATTTCGTGGATTTGTCAAAAAACCGCGAAATTAATTCCGTGAAAATTTGTTCCCTTAAGGTATAGGTGATGGATTAAAGTTTTTTGGTGTTCTAATGGCGTGATAAGAGAATATTCTCGGCGTGATGGCGTGATCAGAAACTCTATTGGGGGCCTCATATAAGGACCAGGATAAAAAGGGGGCAAGGGCGGGAATTTACAAGTGAGCATGAGAGTTATCATTTTACAACTTTTAATTGCGGTCGGAAAAGTCGAAACATTTGTCCATTTTGGACGAGTGTCTTTTTGTTTGTTTTAAATTGGAGCTTTCTCAGAAAACTTTGAAGCTGCTGCATAAAGAGCTAATATTTGAAAGTCTCCCTCCCCCTTTCAATCGTTATCAAGGAAATTGACTTCTATATAAATGCTAGATAATAATAAGTGCAGACTTTGACATTTACGAAATTCCTGCATAATAATATCTTAAGTCACGAAGTGAAGGTGTGTGCAATTCAACAGAAACAGTGGAATTAGAAAATTCATGTAAATCCATGATAAATATAGGATCTGCTAAGAACTAAATCAACGAAAGAATTCAAAATCGATCAAGGATCCCGTCAGATTCCCGTGGACCATCAGGAGTCTGGTGCGTAGGGAGATATCTCGTTTCAATGTCTCCTATCTAATCGCTTATAAAAACAAACCCTTTAAACGACAAGTGAACAACTTGAAATCCTATTTGACTTGAATATTAGTTTTTCTAAAAGAAATTTTAAGAAAGCATTTTTTTTCTCGTAAGGCTTGACCAATCTAGCTTATTTGGCAATGCAAAATCTGGCCAGTATTTTTTCGTCAATGCAAGACACTGTATGAAGTTCGTTTTAACAAAGTCTGTATAAAAAAAACCGGTATGGAAGCCTTTTGCTTCTTTCCATTGCTTCTAACTTGAACTTGCGTTGAGTGAGAAATTAATTAATTAGTTTTGCTCACATTTTGAACATGTGATTAAGGCTTAATAAACCAATCCCAAGAGTCGAGTATGGTAACGTGATCAAAAACTGAGCAAATTTTTATCTTTTGATATTAACAAAGGAAGAATCTGACAAAAATTTAAAACAATTTCCAGACCAGGGTTTTTATACGGACTATGGTATAAATTATCATTGCTTTTAATATAACATATTCATAGGGGTCAAGACAACTTGTAGTGACCCAACTGGCTTACATGTTTTTTTTTTATAAGCATAACGCTTATAAGCATATGAAGGCTCAGATTTGCAGAATTCCTTAGCTTAACATGAGCATATATGTCAGCCTAAAATATTTTTCAAGTGGTCATTTTTATCTGTTTAAAAAAGGTTTGGTAGAGGTCAAGTAAAAAATAAGACATTCCACGGCTAGCTACATTCCACTGCTCCCAAAATCTGAGCAAATTTTTACAAAATTTTTCAAATTTCATTAAAAATTTGGCTCGGGGGTGAATCATAAGCATGATTTTTAAGCATATAATAAGCATAAACTATGCCTGGATGCTTTGAGAACTTAAGCATACACGAGCCTGACCAAGGGGCATACACTTGCTTATAAAAAAAAACATGTATGAGATCTAAAGGTCAAAAGTGTTCGACGTGTTCTTATATAGGAAGGCAAAAGATCCAAAAGTGTAAATCAGGCTACCTGAAGTGTTAATCTTAAACGTAATTGTGTGTAGGACTTTTTGTTGGTTTTTTTTTCACTAGAAGAGCAACAAACAAACAACCAAACAAACAAACAATAACAGTCAATAGAAATAAATATTCCATAAAAACAAATGGACGTGTGAGCTCTTAATTTGTTTAATATTTAATGAGGTTCTTAAGATCATCAAATCGTATTGTTTGAAAATATGACTTAAAGGTAGATCTAAATCGTACCAAGATGAACACGTTTTAGGTCTTTTGTTTCCCTGAATATTCCATTTAGTTTGATTTATCACCGTAGTAGGTTTTATAGGTTTAACATAGTTGTTTTTCTAACTTCCATGACTAAACACATAACTGTCTTTGATGGGGGATATGGTTGGAGACAGGTCCAGCAGGAACTTAATGACATCATCGGCGCGCAGGCACCTTGACATTTATTCCTTAATGGGTTTATTAGTTTTAAAACATTCACATTCTTTAGGAGGTTGTTTATGACGTTTTAACTAAGTTGTAAAGACAAATGAACCCTTTCAAAAATTCTCAGAACCATTGAGTTTAAAGCGAAGGGCTAGAGTAAAATCTCTAACCATTCCCAGGCAAGAAAAAGTGAAGCCACTTTTTCCCATTCAGAGTCTAGCCCTTCGTGCTTGGAAGTCAATGCTCATGAACATGATAAAACCCAAACACCCAGTGAAACGGTGTCGGAGGACCGTAAAATCACTTGCTTGAATATCGTAAAACAGTTCTTTTTATCTTTCCATCTAAATGCAGACACGCATGCTTTACTATGGTTTTTATATGAGTTATTACGAGCAATATATTACTCTATGAGATGAATTACAGCCTATTTTTTGGCTTTGCATATACAATTACAAAACCCGGAGGCATCCCATTCCATGCTATACGACACTCCACTATGGTTCCGTTTTCCATTCTTCGCGAATAATTGACGGTACCCCTTTCATCCAGGTATGGGGTGAATAGAAGAATACTTCACTGTAATTGGTTAAAGCAGTAAAATCATGTTGTTGAACCACGTTATATCAAAAGACAACCAAAGAATGGCGTCACCGTTCCCAGAAGAATTTGGTACAGGCTACAGGTAAGATGGTGAAACAGTTTTTCAAATAATTGGTTGAAAATGATGGTAATAAAGATGGCTTTCAATGACAATTGTCGGTTAAGAAAGATGGCGGACGGACGTGTCTGGCGATCCGGAAGGTAGAAGGAAGAAATTTCTGCCGCGAAGACGGAAAAAGCGGAAATTAAAACCAAACATATACCTAAAGATAAGAAGAAAACGTCTCGCCGTATCATTCAACCCATCTTCAGAAGTAACCAGGTCCCGGTGCTAAATAAGGTCGGAAAACCCTGAAGAAAAGACTACCGCAGTCAAGGTAGCAGAAGTGTGAGGACGATATGAACCTCGAAGAAAAGACGCCCGCAGTCAAGGGTGCAGAAGGTCGGTTGGACTGACAGGCTCGAATATTAAGCCCGAAGAGAAATTCTCTGTAGCAAGGAGGTAGACGCGTCTCGCCAAACGAGTGAAGAATCTAGAATACACCATATAAGACCAATAAGTGTTACTTTTCCCACTTCTTCTCTGCGGGGGATGTGAAAAAGATGATGTGATTCTTACAGAGGAAAAGAAGAGAAGGACAACTTGCAACCAACCAAAAGTTCCGATGTTCAGTTTCAATAAAATCAAAAAGGGAGAATTTTTCCTTCACTTCGCTCCAAATGGCTCCAAGCAGATCAATGAAGCTGCTCCAAATGAAGAAAAATTAATAATACCCGACTCTCAGCCTCTACCGGGACAGGATAAAACATTTCCATGCAGACATTGCCCGAAAAGCTTTACAACAAAGGGTGGGAGATCAAATCATGAAAATTCTCACACAAAAAAAAAATTGAAGGAAGTCCCCACAGTTCTGTCAACAACTGTAGAAAATATGACGTCACAAAGTTCAAGTCAACAAATCAAGGTTTGGGCTGATCACACAACAGCTGATATCCAACAAATAATATCTGCGGCGTACGAAGAGATAGTATACCCAACATGTTTCACGTACCATCAGGAGCAGTTGGCAAAGAATACATCAAAGAACTGACGCGTTTGATCGATGCATGGAACAGCAACAACAAGCATCTGAAACCAATTCGCTCAAGGCCATTATGGTAATGCCTTATCTTCTTCTCCAAAAGCCATGCTACATATCATCTGCGAAAAAAAATTCTGAATGCCTAAAAAACGCTCTGGACACAAGGTGACTTTGACTCACTTCTTCGAGAGGCAAGAACCATCCAGTCGATTTTGAAGAAAAACTGTATGAAGACCAGCGCTGAATCGAAATCAAAAAGATTTGCAAAGTTTATCTTATCTGGAAATGTGAAGGCATCCTTACGATTGCTTGATGATGAATCTTCGAAGGGTGTGCTGAGTCTAACCAACTCCACGCTTCAAGAGCTGCTCCAAAAACATCCGAAAGGAGCAGAACCAGATGAATCAGCACTCCTGACTGGTGAAGTACCATTTTGTGATCGAGTCATCTTCGAAAGTATAGATGAATCAAAAATCGCTGCATCTGCAATAAAAACCAAAGGAGCAGCTGGTCCATCCGGAATGAACGCAGATGGATGGAGAAGAATTCTTGTGTCCAAAAGTTTTGGTCGAACTGGAACCGAGCTACGGAAAAGCATTGCTGAAATGACGAAAATCCTTTGTGTGATACAACTTGATCAGGAAGATCGCAGTTTGGAAGCATTCCCTTGTGCAGGCTTATTCCACTTGACAAAGATCCCGGTGTCCGTCCGATTGGTATTGGAGAAGTTCTACGAAGAATAGTTGGGAAAGTCGTCATCAACACCATTAAACCAGACATTTTCACCAGTGCAGGTTCCCTACAATTGTGTGCAGGACTACCGGCAGGCAGTGAAGCAGCAGTACATAGCATGAAAGATATCTTTGAGGAGCAAGAAACTGATGCAATACTCCTCGTTGATGCAGAAAACGCATTCAATTCACTGAATCGAAAAGTATTGCTTCACAACATCAGTATATCTGCCCACCGATGTCGACGTACGTAAAGAATTGCTACCGTACTGCATCAAGATTATTCATTTCGGGCATCAATCAAGAAATCTCGTCTGCAGAAGGCACAACACAAGGCGACCCATTAGCTATACCATCCTATACTATAGGAGTTGTTCCGATGCTCCCACTCATCGTAGACGATAGTGATACCAAACAAGCAGCTTTCGCAGACGATCTTTGTGGTGCTGGTTCTCTTCCCAGTCTTCAGAAATGGTGGGCCAGGATTGAACAAACAGGTCCATTGTTTGGATACTTTCCGAAGGCTTCCAAATCATGGTTGGTGGTGAAAGACGAAAAGCTGGAGGAAGCCAAAGTGATGTTTGCAGACACCAATCTAAAGATCACCTCATCTGGTAGAAGATATCTGGGAGGCTTCATCGGCAATCAAGAAGGGATTGAGAACTCTCTGAAATAAACACCTTGTCAGAGATCGCAAAAGCTGAACCTCAAGCAGTGTATTCGTGCTTCACACATGGGTGGGTACACAAACTCAACTACTTCCTACGAGTCATCCCTGACTTCACAAACGAATTAAAGTTGCTGGACCAAATGATCGACCAAAATCTGCTGCCCATGATGTTGGGGGGAAATTTGACTGAAAATGAGCGTAAGCTAATAAGTCTTTCACCAAAACTTGAAGGTTTAGGACTGCCAATATTCTCAGTCACGTGCGTTCATGAATACGAAACATCCACCACCAAAAGCACGACTTTGATGTTAACATCATCCTGCTAAAGAAGACGAAAGAGCTGATTCACAAGGAGAACCAAAAGAGGAAAAAGTTGTTATTGGAACAACTCAAACAGTCAATCAGTAGAAGAGAGCAGCGATCCGTCGAACTGGCATCTCTCAAAGCAGCATCAAGTTGGCTCATGTTCATGCCATCAAAATCTGAGAACACGGTTCTCAATAAACGCGAGTTTCACGACGCAATCGCCTTGAGGTACAGATGGCCACACAAGTTCCTGCCAACTATATGCGCTTGTGGTAAACCATTTGACGTCGACCATGCCCTGTCTTGCCCCAAAGGGGGTACATAATTGCAAGACATAATGGTGTTCGAGATCTAATAGCAGAGCTCGTTAGAGGAATTTCCAAAGATGTTGAGGTCGAACCTCACCTTCAGGAGCTCACATGCGAGCAGTTGACGGGAATTACAAGCGGTGAGGCAAGACTCGACTTGAGTGTTCGAGGTTTTTGGCAACGCGGAGAACGTGCATTCTTTGACGTAAGGATTTTCAATCCATCTGCACCGACTCACGTTAACAGGGACCTAGACAAAGTCTTTCGAGCCAACGAAAAAGAGAAGAAGAGAAGTTATGGAAGGCGGTTAGTCGAAGTTGAGCACGGCTCATTCACACCCCTAGTTTTTACTCCGTATGGAGGTTTCGGGCACGAAACTTCAAAAGCCATTACAGTGCTTATAAATAAACTCTCGGAAAAAAGAGACATTGAAAGATCCATAATGGGACAATGGGTAAACGCAAAGTTGTCGTTTGAATTACTGAGATCGGCAATCCTCTGTTTAGGGGGATCCCGAAACAATAAAAGAGCATTATTACAACAAAATGAAATTGACAACATTGAAATATATCTAGAATTTGTCTAAAACGGGACTAGACTAGTCGTATGTTTTTTTTTATAGAAAATTAGATTTATTTTATAGGGTGCCGGGAAAGCCTCCGGAGTTATATGATTGTTATAGGAGTGTTTTATTCATGATATGCACCATTGCAATGTCTTCCGTTCCACCCAATAGCTGATTGGTTGAAAGTGACGTATTGACTGATTTTACGTCACTTTCAACCAATGAGCTACTGGGTGGAACGGAAGACATTGCAATGGTGCATATCATGAATATATGGTTTTATTTATATTCAAATTTATACTCGGAATACGTTTTTAAATAAAGATGGCTGATTTGTTTTGAGATTACTTTTCATCATAAACCGAGTGACGTCAAATATATTTTTGTACAGGACACAATTATTTAATTGAAGACATCAGAATAAATGATACTCGAAAAGTGCAGAAGAGCCCACAAAGTCTTAAAATGTTCTTAACTTGTTCTTAACATTTTGGCCATCGAAACCTTATGTTCTTAATTAGCTTGTTCTTATAAAAAAACGTGTAATCGTTTTTCTCTATGTAGGTTTGTGAGCTAAACCTTGATACTTAAAATCGCAAATTGATCACTACAAAGTTATTATAAAAACCGTATGTAAAAACATACTATTAACTGTCATGAAGTTTGCGTAAAAATGGTTTATCAACCCATGGTGATGATAGTTTTGACCTGATGATCCTGAATTTGATCAGGTATCAATTCAAAGTTACTTATCAACATGGTTGAAATTTGTTTTCAAAGAGGACACAACCATAAGAACTGTTCAAGACTTAAAGTGGAAATTTTGAGAACATCTTTATGCTAATTCTATCGATCCTGTATTTTAATTAACAGGTGTCAGTTTAAAGACAGTATGAGGCTGATTAGTTTGTTAGCTTAAGAAAATAAAACGTGTCTTCTACAATTTGCTTACACGGCTTTTTTTAAGGTCGCTACCCACTCAGTATTTTATGGTCGTCGAACAAGGCGCACATCTCGGGCGCTTTCAACTCTTGGTGCGCTTAGGGCAACAGCCTTTGAAGGCTTGATTTATGTAATTTACGCAATATTTAAGCCGCGCGCCTTGTCCGGCGACCATAAAATGCTGAGTGGGTAGCGACAACTTTCTCCCACTTCCAATCATACAAAATAATATCTTGAAGGCCGCGCTGTGCGAGAGCATATATTACGCAAAATCCTTTTGTTTATTCTGCTGTATCAGCATGGGCTGCGCCTATTTATATCATACAAAATAATATTTTTAAGACCTCAAGTTGAGAAAGTACGATGATTTGTTGTAATACATCTATGTTGCTGTAGATGGTAATTCCCGCGGTAATCACCAACTAAGCTTGACCTTTCTCAAGTGATGTACACGCATAAAATTATGACATTTGGTAAAAACTTTGTTGAAATTTCAGTAAAAGATTTTTTTAAATAACACTGGCTACCTCTATGGTATCGATTTATCGTTTAGATATGAAAGTTACGTCATATTTACGGGCAGATTGCCATCATCTTAGTTTACAACAAACTTGGTGATCTTTGGTGACCTCTTAAAAAAACTAACTATATACTTTTATTCTAGCCGGGACCTGATTAAAAGAAGGGTTATTACCGAAAGGAATCTCAAGTGCAAAAAGTATTCCAGTATTTTTCATCGTTTTGTTATAAATCGCCTTTAACATATTTTTGCAATTCTAAGCAATATTTGTGACATGATTGAGATTCTCCGTTTATGACTTTTGATTTATTACAGACCGGAATCGTTTATACAGTGGAGTCTCCATAACTCAAACACGTACGGAGAACACGAATTTATTCGAGTTAAGGAAATCTCGAGTTATGGAGTAAGGCTTATAAGGTACTGCTATCTGAAGGGACTTGTTCGAGAGTTAAGGAGGCATTCGAGTTATAGAGGTTCGAATTTAAAAGTCTTCACTGTAATAGGTGCTGTACGGTAATATATGTTTTATATAATAATGCGATAACTGTTAGATCAGGTTTTAATGTTAGTTTGTATAATAATTATGTCATTCAGAGGTGCAACCGTCCTTTGCCTATCGTAAAAATCTAGTGTGTAATTTCTGTAGTATATTACGTTCCGAAAAAATTAAAATAATCTGATGATCACAATGACAGTGACACTTGGGGCAACCAATCAAAATACCTTAAGGGGATTAATTTTCGCGGGGATTATACTTCGCAAATTTCGCAAGTTTTTCCGAAATTCGCGAAAATTAATCCTCGCGAAAATTTTAAAAACCTTTGGATTCGCGAAATTCGTAAAATATAATCCTCGCGAAAAATTAAAAATCATGATTTTTGCCTGAACCCCTAGGAAAATGAAAGTCAAAAAGGGGCTGATTCGCGAAATTTTATCCTCGCGAAAATTTAGAATTCCCGTCTTCGCGAAAATAAGTCCCGCGAAAATTGAATTATTTCGCGAAAAAATTGTGTCGCGAAAATAAGTTCCCGCGAAAATTAATCCCCTTAAGGTAATTATAAAAATGCCTGGTGGTGAGAGTTGAAATTTTAACTGTTGATGAATTCACTGCTTTTTCACAAAGCAGTGTATGAAAATCGTCAGTATAAGAGAAACTTGGAAATACTAGTCTTTCTTGTCTGAAAGAGAAAACGATAACTGCAGTAGTTACTGCCTTTTCAATAAAATTGAAATCGAGCAAAATCTACCGGTCAAAAAGATTTAAAACCCGGAAATCCCTTCGAAAATAAAGACTATAAACTATATTTTAAACTATAAACACTGGAGCTTTGGGACTTTCAATATTCGCTTATGCAAAGAAAACGATGGCTGTACCAAAATTTAGTTAGTCGCAAAAGTATTGTGTGAGACAGATATGCAATTCCTTTTACTGCAATAAGTGCGATGGAGAGGTCGGAACGGCGAACGGGTAACAAAGTTACAGACGAACAAGCGACCGTCTTTAAGACTTATGGCACCGCTAAACTAGCAAATACAAGAAAGTTTAAACAAAAATAATCCCAGTTATCTCATAAAAAATCACATACCTGATTTATTTGACTCTTTCTTGCCGAGTTGATATAATGACCCCAGTGACAGAATCTTCCAGATTTCAATTCACACCAAAATTATTTTAATTCTATTTTTCACTTTTTTGTATTAATTTTCTACAAAATAAATGTAAATTAATTAGATGGTCAAATGCGAACCATACAGAATACTGAACAGGAAAAGCCCCCCAGTTCTGAACCACCCCTTTAAGCCTACACGTTTTTTTATGAGAACATCCAAAATTCTTAACTTTTTGAGTTTTAAGCCTAAAATTGTTCATAACATGTTCTTATTTTCACCAATTTATGAGCATTTTTGTCCATTTTCACCAATTTATGAGCATTTTTGTCCATTTTCACCAATTTATGAGCATTTTTGTCCATTTTCCTAAGAAATCGAGTGTTTTATAGTCTGCAAAGCCTTAAAATGTTCTTGTAGTAACTTTTTCTTAACATTTTGGCCATCGAAGCCTTATGTTCTTATATAGTTTGTTCTTATATAAAAAAACGTGTATTACGAATAAGGTTAACACCTTTTTTATTAACATCAAAACTAAAACAATCAATTGTATTCTTCCCCAACCTTGAAAATACTGAAAGGTTTGATTGCCCTACCACTTTTAAAATACCATAAAAATGGAGAATAATTTCCTATTACAAAGTATAAAAGATAAGAAAAGTATTCAATCTTGACCAGCTTCATATTGATCCTCTTTCTGATGAATTATCCAACCCTAACCTCCTTCTTCGCTTCCCACAAGTTGTATCCCCCTTAAGAAAGTTAGGGACTTCAAAATATGTTCCTTTTAGGGGCTCTTTGTCATTGTTACAGACATAAAAGCATTTTTTAAAGAAAAACGATGAAAACTAACTTCAATTTTTTTTATATATATCCCTACCTACAATATGAAAATATGTTGGAATATTCAAAATCTAATAAATAAATATAATAATTCTAGGAACATGGTTACTTATGTTTATAAGAAAATATACACTATAGAAATAAATAAAACTTTGGAACACTTGTGTATTTTACAGGAAAAAATACAATCGAAAAAATAATTAAAATCTAGGAACACCTCTGTAATTTTACAAGAAAATATACAATTTGATAAATAGATTTTTAAAATCTATTGAACATTGGAATATTTAACAAAAATATATACTGTTTCTACAGAAAATATTAAAAATATTTAAAAATCTACTAAATCCTTTAAAAAGAAGCTTCAAGTCCAGTCCCTTAAAATACCATAACAATGATTATGATCAGTGTCATCAAAATCGACTGGTTCATCTACATTACATAACACCGTCATTTTACTTAAGATTCCCTTTCCGGCACAAAGATTCCACTTCTACTTTTCTACCGGAAAAAAAAACACAGAACTCTGAGTAGTTGAAAAATGAGCCTCGGAAAGTTAGACTGTTTTGTACTTGAGTAAACTCAATAATTTCCGTACCTTTAGAAGAAAAGCCTTTCTAATCTCATACCGACAATCCCGGAAAAAATAGCGGAAAATTCCCGGAAAAGCCAGGAAAATCTTAATGCGTGAATGGGAATCTTATGTAAAATGACAATACTCTCCAATCATCTTACAAACGTCCCTGGATACGACCTTTAACCGATTTACCAGCTTTAGTTGCTTTCTTTTTAATAGTTGTTTTGGCTTTACTTTTCTTTTTATTTTCGACAGCTTCGTCGTAACTTGGTGGGTCGCTGTCATCATCGTCGTCATCGTCATCATCAGATTCTTTTTCTTCTTTTTTCTCTTTCTTTTTATTCTTCTTCTTTGATTTCTTGGATCCAAATGATGGTAACCTTGGTAACAGCGGTAAAAGAGAATAGATCAATATAGAGCATTATTAACTGGTTGAAGTAAAAGCCGATCAATACAAGAAAATACGCTATTTTGATTGGTTCTCTAGCGGTCAATATAATACGGTAAAGCCCACTTCAGTGCTTTGGTCAAACTGACGATGATTTTGAAAAGGGAAATTTGTTTTATAGAAAAGTTTCGTCGGTTTGAACATGGTTTAAAAAACTGACGTTGCAACGACTTCTCATAAGAAAGGGACGTCAGAATAAATCAAAGAAAATATTGGGTAAAAAAGAAACATGGAAAATGAGTGGAAAATGTATTTTTAAATATTTCCTATCTATATAGGAAATATTTGTTAAAACGGTAATTTTTCTCCTTCTCCTTCTCCTTCTCCTTCTCCTTCTCCTTCAAGTCTAACGCCGGTTTTGGTCAATTTCGTGAGTTTGTACATGAGTCTCTTTTTAGATCAAGCTTCGGCGGTAAAAACAGTAGGATGTTCTTTTTTCGAGGCGGCAGACGTCATTTCTTCGAGAAACGTCTGTGGTAAATATCCGTACGGCGCTCTATTCTCCTTGTCGATCGGGCAACGTCGGCCATTTCAGAAGCGTATTGTTGATCGTTTCTAACTGTCAAAACAAAGATGGCAGAAAATAGACAACTTTTGCTCTTTCGCTACTTTTCTTTGCTTTGGTTTTTATGCTTTGATGAGTTGAATTGGATCATGATTTGTGTACGATTGTCACAAGGAATGGTCGATAGTGAACTTTTGTTAATATTCCTTTCTGGATTTGAGCTGGAATGAGCGAGAGATGATACACTATGATACAATCTCTTGGCTTGGTCTTGGAAAAACAGGACATTTTATCAACTTTCACAAAAAACTAACTTCAATTTTGCTTGTATATTTACATAAAGCGTACTAAGGCAAGTGACTGTGAATAAATCTGACCATGTTATACCTGAAAAATTACATATGTACTTGCAGTTGCAATATGAAAAAAGTTTGCATCCAACGAATGCAATGCAATGCCGCCGACACAACAATGGGAATGGTTGATGAACTGATTTTAGCTAAAAATTTAAACATGGAGCAAAATTGACTGGTTAATGATTGAATTTCCCTTGGTTTTTTTATCTACAACAATGAATTAACTGCTGGGGTTAGTGACAGTTAGTGAGAACCCGTTGCGGTTATAAATTTCAGCTTTTAAAGCTGATAACCGGATCCGGAACACCACGGCCCCAATATGAAGAATGTTATGTTATACTTCTTAAAAGGTTTATTGCATTGAATATGGATGTAAATAATTTGAAATCACCTCACATGTACAATTAAAATTTTTCTTGAACTTGGAGATTTTCTTCCCCGCGTGCATTTTACAACGTGGAAAACTTTAGTTGTGAATCTAGAGATCTTTTGCAATGTGTGTTTTAAACGTGGACAATTTTATCATGAATTTGGAGATTTTCTTACCGTCAACTGCTCCAGCTTGTGACTATCTGACAAAACATGGGACGGCAATTTGGCCACCATTTCACCGAACCTCCAAAGTCATTTGATTTGAGTTAATGAACGACGTATTAAAAAAATGGCAAAACAATGGAGCGTTTGGCGTGCGATCTCTAATTCTCCAATCAGCGCTATCAGTGAAAGTTATCGTGACATGTTATGAAAGGAAGTACAGTATGATTGATAAACTTGGTGGAGTTATCAAAACAAATTTGTTGTCAAAGAGAATTAGCAAGTTAGTGAAAATACAGACCAGATATCAAACAGTCCCATGTTTCGACCAATCATCCCAAGTTAAAGCAGTTGACAGTATGTACATTTAAAACGTGGAAACTTTTGTCGTGAATTTGGAGATTTTCTTACCGTCAATTCAAAACGTGAAAAACTTTTGTCGTGAACTTGACATTTTAAAAACACATGCATTTAAAAAATGAAGAAAACTCAAGTGATTTCCTGGCCTGACAATTTATTTTATTTTCTGACATTTTTTTGGAAATTTTGATTGTGACATTTTTTGCTCTTGCAGCATGCTTTAGGAAATCATAAAATGGCTTCTGTTAGGGGAATTTTTTCCTATCGACATTCTTTCAGATTATGAAATTTTTTTTTTGCATTCTGTCGGAAAATATGAAATTGTTTCCCTGTTTTGAAATATTTTTACTTTTTAACACATACATTATTTCAAAAAACTCCAAAAGTTACTTTAAATTTTTACATTTTTTACAATATTTTATATATGAAAGTATAATGCAAAATATTTCATCTCATTTTGAAAATATATAAAATTTTCTTTGGTTTTCTTTCTGTGAAATATTCTCCTTTTTGTCATTCTTTCATTTTAAATATTTGCCCTTTTTGGCTATATAATATTTCTGGAAATCAGCGCATGAAATAATAATTATATAATCAGGTCTTTTGATGTGTTCAACAACACTCTACTTGGGGGTGCGACGCCGGGTGACCGCTAGTATTTAATACTAAAATCCATTTAAAGTCCACATAACGAGAATTAAAGTTCCAGCCAATTTGATTACTGCATTGCTGTTCTCAGTCGGGTTCAGCTTGGATATATTCCATGATCCGTAGCTTTGAACCTACAGTCATCTTATGAATAATCCTGTAAATACTGGCAATAACATAAATGGAATTTTGAAATTCTTAGGGACTTGTGTTGCTTGATGTTATCTGAGATTTAAAGCACTTTGAAATCTTTTGTGGAATCTTTTCTTATTATTTTAACATTTGTAAAGGAAATATTTATCCGCATCTTTGCGGCTCTTGTTTTTGCTAGAAAAACACAAAGAATGTTCACCAGTTAATAAACACAATAATATAACTGTTTTCTCGGTCAATACCTAAAATATTGACCTTATCCTGCGCACAGACTTCGGCTGCGGTCAATATTTTACCGTATTGACCTCCAAACCAGTTATTATTGTATTAGTTATTTTCAATAAATCAAATTTCCTTTTTCAAAATCATCGTCAGTTTGACCAAAGCACTGAAGTGGTCTTTACCGTATTATATTGACCGCTAGAAAACCAATCAAAATATCGCATTTTCTTGTATTGATCGGCTTTTACTTCAAATATTGACCAATGTCAAAAAGTTCGGGACAATACTTTTTCATTATTGCCCTCACAAACAGTTAGTATAGGATTGATAATAATCAGCGAAGTCGATATTTCTACGTGGATAGCCCAGTAATCTAGGACTTCCAAGTCTTTCGATTGACTTCACGGGGTCTACAGCAAGCCAGCTCTCGGCCAACAGCCAAAACGATCCTCCTCAACAACCTTCATAAAACTTTTTTGAGATTTTGCGATTGATCGTTGGATTAAACAATGTTTATGAATACAGTTGACTCTCTCTAATTCGATCTTGAAGGGACCAAAAGTTTTCTTCGAATTAGAGAGAGTAATTCATACCACTACCCAGCTGAGGGGACCAATATTTTAGTTCGAATTACAGAAAGATTCGAACAATAGAGGATCGAATTTAAGAGAGTTACCTGTATGTTTTTAACTTACAGTTTGGTGACCTTGCCAATGGGAGCTGCCTTTAGGAAACCTTTACATATCAACGGTCCACCACAGTTGAAGAAAACACATGCCCCAATAGCCAATACAATTATCGGTATGATATATTTAGCAAGACCGAATATGCCGAATATACTGCTGAATATACCGCCAAAGAAACTACCAATTTTTTTAAAGATACCACCAAACCAACCAAACGTTTTACTCCACCAATTATTGGTATTAACAGTCTCGTGTTGTTTGGGGTTAACCCAAAACTTGCCTTCTTTCGTTATACATTTCACTCCACCACCTTCTTCACACTAATAATAAAAAAATCACAATAAAAAAAATAACAAACAAATAATAAACAGAGCACAGACAAACTAAAGCATTAAGAGAATGAAGGGGATGCGCCAGGAAAGAAGTTTCATGTTTGCCGAATTATTTCTATATTTACTATCCCTTGTTTTCCCAAGTATATACTAAAAAATGGTAGATTTATTTTTGCAAAACGACGTTTCAAAACGTTTTTCTTGGATATAATCTCGCGAAAAGACCAATAAATGAGTTGAGGGTGACAACGCCCTAAGAAAATTTAGCATTTATTTCCATGAAATTGAATCTTGCGAAAATTTATCCGACTAAAGTATTCTTAACCCTCTAAGTACCAGTGTCGAGTATATTGGATATGGGCTATATAGAAGGGCGAAGTCCTCCTGTAATGCCTAGTTTGAGTTAGAAATCGTCATTTTTAGTCTAACTCGTAGGAATTGGATTGTGCTTCATGGTCAAGCTAAATAAAGTTCAAAAGTGAGTCTTTCCAGCGAGATTTTGATTTTAAGCCAAAAAGTAAAAAAAAAAGCAAAAATTTGACAAAATCCACTTTTTTGACAGTTCTTTGACATAACTAAATTGGGCGGTGCCCAAAAGAAAGAGACTCTAAGCTATCCAACGAGCTATGAACGTCCGAGCTTCTAACTCCTTCTAGATCCGGAGATATAAGCCTTTAAAGTTTGACTTAGTGATTTTCTTAAAAACTTAGGATCGGGACACTTAAGAGGTCAATATTCATGATGTGGTTGGCAAACGATATCATCCTCCAGGATGCAGGGTCTTTAATTTCCCCCATTTTCCACTTCCCTATCTTGTACCCTGATTTTCTGACTACCGTCAACTGCTCTAACTTGGAACTATCTGACAAAACATGGGGCGGCAATTCGGCCACCATTTCACCGAACCTCCCAAGTAATTTGATTTGAATTAATGAACGGCGTATTAAAAAATACACTATTTCTCTTTCGCACCGAGTAGGTTTTTAAATAGAAATATGAAAAAAATCCGTATTGGAACACACGCGAATGTCTGAAACGAAGAAGATCAAATTAAAGCCGGTCCCCACTTTCGTGTGAAATGAGCGAAAAACTTTTTAACGTTTTTGTAAGGTCATTGGTCGGTTGAAAATTAAGCAATTCCATCATTGGTTAAAATTGACGTAACGGTTGAAAAAAGTTGAACTTCCTTCATCTTTTTTTTTGTTCATGCGAAACTTTTCTATGGCGAAACTTTTCTATGACGTAATCTTTTCTTCAGGCAAAAAAGGTTGAGAAAAAACTGTCATCCATTTCGCGCGAAAGTGGAGACCGGCAAAACGATGGAGTGTTTGACGTCATTCGCGCGGCAAGTTACACACTCGTTATCTGTTAATCCCATCGGGCGATAGGTGGTTAGGCGGCAGCCGTTTTCTAATTCTCCAATCGGTGTCCGCTCATTTTGAATGAAAACAAAAAAGTTAAAAAGGGCGCGCTATCAGTGAAAGTTATAGTGACATGTTATGACAGAAAGTATGATTGATAAACTTGGTGGAGTTATCGAAAAAAATTTGTTGTCAAAGATATTTAAACAGTAAGTGAAAATATAGGCCAGATATCAACAGTCCCATGTTTCGAACAATTGTTCTAAGCTAGAGCAGTTGACGGCATCTCAAGTGTTTCTACCTGATTTTAAGTATTTTTCTGAAATTTAACCGTACCGGTGAAATAGGTCTCTACCCGATGCCTAACCACTTGCATCAATGAAACATGGCAAAAATCCGTCGTTTACAAATACGCGTTTGATTTACCAACGCCTAACCGCTTGCATCAATGAAACATGGCAAAAATCCGTCGTTTACAAATACGCGTTTGATTTACCAACCTTAATCAAGACAGCCCCCAACCCTACCTTTTCCCCTACGGGATCCAAAGTTAAGCCACAGGGTATGAGTGCCCCTAAGAAGAAGGCCTTCGGCATCATGTTATGACTCTCGAGCCCCAACCCTAACCCTAACTGATAATAATCGAGCCCCCGTCTAGGTACAGAGATAGAAAAAATTTGCATCGTAGAGGATGATATCGTTTGGCAACCACGTGATGCACTCTTTTCTTTGATTGAAACCGATTAAAAACTAGGCCGCCATTAAAGGTAGCATGATATTTGTATTGTTCAATGTTTCTGAAGCAAGGACCCCGGAACAAAATATCAAAAGAGTTACACAGAAATTCAAATGCTAATAATACAAGAAAAAATAATTTTATTGGAATTATTTACAACAGATTCCCATAATAGAAATTTTATTCAAGGTTTAACGTCACGCCTATTGTTTTGTGGAAAGATTACATCATAAATGTCAACAATATGGTAACCAAGGTGCTAAGCTAATAGTATAATTTTGATTTTAAAAAGATGTATAAGTTTAGTTGCAAACAAACTTGGTAAAAACATGATCGCCTTTACCGAAGACTTTTTGTTTTGAGGCAATAAAAACATTTTGTTATCAAAGGCAAAAAAAAAACATCTACGCTATTCCCAAGAGCATTTAAAAATGACAATTTTTTTCTCTTTGTTTGAAACGCCTTTTTTATCAAACAATCAGAAAATACTATAATCTCATTGGATGCAACAAGCGAGCTGCAACGAGTTGTTTGCAATCAGGCGTTCTTATAGGTGTAGTGAAAACTTGTTGAACAGAGGTTAGACACTCTGGCTAAGAATATGGAGACATGTAATTGAATAAGATGAAAAAAGAATATACCACGCATCTGCAAGTCGTCTGTTCACACATGCACGGTGAACTAGTATTAAATGTGATATTCCTTCCAGCTAGTTTTGCTCTTCTTGCGTCGAACAAAGTAACTAAAAAAAATCAATGAACTGAAATTTCTTAAAAAAAGGACTCGCAAAGAAAAATAGAATTACCGCATTAAAAGGCTGATCTGATTTATCGTCCTATCTGCTTAATATCTAACAAAACAAAGGCTTGCATGGAGGTGTTCAAGAAGTAACCCATTACTTTTAGGCAGTAATTTTTGAAACCCTGTACTTATTGCCTAAATTAGATTAATTAAGGGTTGAAAAATATTATTAATTTGAGAATTTGACCAATTGTAGGTATTGCTGATACAAGCTTACGTCCAAATTTAAGCATCAGATCAGTTTATGCTGAAAGTGCTAGAGTTTGGTTAAAATACGAAACAATCTGTAAAATACCAACAGCACGGCATACTGGAAAAGCTGGGGAGGCTGGGAGGCTACTCTATAAATAAGAACAGGATGAGAACAATTTGAGGCCCAAAGTACCAAAACAAAATAAGAACAGCTGAGCCTCAGCAAAATTTTACTGGTTCTTATAAAAAAAGCGTATTTCAAGAAAAAAGTACTAGTTTTAGAGGATGAAGTCTACTAGCCTTTTTTATCTAACAAATCAGCATACATGCTACATGCTGAATTGACTTACCTAGAGATCAATGTAATAAGAAAATAGGAAAAAACTGACAACAATAGAAAAATGTCTGACTAAGAAAACAAGTTCATAGCACTTTCCAATTGTGAAATATCATTTAAAATAGGTCGAGAAGTTGATCTTATTAAACCCTCTAATAGATTATGGTCTGTAAAATAGCAAAAAAATAGGTGACTACCAATAAGATTTTAAGTTAATTTGCATTGTCACTATCTATCACAGGTCAAAAGTTGTTATAAATTATCTTCTGGTCTGTTCGTTACTGGATTAAAACGATGAAAGTTTTTTCCCCATTAGCATTATCTATTCAGGGGGGGGGGGGTCGATAGTAAAATCTCAGACAATAAATTATGAGTAGTAAAAGGATTTTTACGAATTTTTACATACCACCACCCAGACTCGTAGTATAAGTATTTTACTACCCTGGTAGTATAAGTTTTTGGGACAATTTGTCATGTCAGACCACCTATTTTTTGGTTGCTTTTCGGACTTTACAAAAAAGATAAAAAATGATTATTTCTGTGACACACTTATTGCAAAAATTAATGTTTTGCCCTTAGATTTAAAGTCTTTTTAATATTGACAAAAAATTTTGAGAATTTTTTGTTTGCAGCAAAGAACTTTCCAACAGAAAATTTCTTCAAATTATTTCAAATTATAAAAATTCGCGATTTTTTCAGAAAAGTCATCCAAAAAATTAAAAGAATTACAAAAATAGCTAAATAAAAAAAAAAAAAAAAAAAAAAAAAAAAAAATAAGATGAAAAAGAATATACCACGCATCTGCAAGTCGTCTGTTCACACATGCAAGGTGAACTAGTATTAAATGTGATATTCCTTCCAGCTAGTTTTTGCTCTTCTTGCGTCGAACAAAGTAACTAAAAAATGAATGAACTGAATTTCTTAAAAAAAGGACTCGCAAAGAAAAATAGAATTACCGCATTGAAAGGCTGATCTGATTTATCGTCTTATCTGCTTAATATCTAACAAAACAAAAGGCTTGCATGGAGGTGTTCAAGAAGTAACCCATTACTTTTAGGCAGTAATTTTTGAAACCTTGTACTTATTGCCTAAATTAGATTAATTAAGGGTTGAAAAATATTATTGATTTGAGAATTTGACCAATTGTAGGTATTGCTGGTACAAGCTTACGTCCAAATTTAAGCATCAGATCACAGTTTATGCTGAAAGTGCTAGCGTTTGGTTAAAATACGAAACAATCTGTAAAATACCAACAGCACGGCAAACTGGAAAAGCGGGAGGGGGAGGCTGTGAGGCTATTCTATAAATAAGAACAGGATAAGAACAATTTGAGGCCCAAAGTACCAAAACGAAATAAGAACAGCTGAGCCTCAGCAAAGTTTTACTGGTTCTTATAAAAAAAGCGTATTTCAAGAAAAAGTACTAGTTTAAAAGGATGAAGTCTACTAGCCTTTTTTATCTAACAAATCAGCCAACATGCTACATGCTGAATGGACTTACCTAGAGATCAATGTAATAAGAGAATAGGAAAAAACTGACAACAATAGAAAAATGTCTGACTAAGAAACCAAGTTCATAGCACTTTCCAATTGTGAAATATCATTTAAAATAGGTCGAGAAGTAGTTGATCTTATTAAACCCTCTAATAGATTATGGTCTGTAAAATAGCAAAAAAATAGGTGACTACCAATAAGATTTTAAGTTAATTTGCATTGTCACTATCTATCACAGGTCAAAAGTTGTTATAAATTATCTTCTGGTCTGTTCGATATAGCGGGTTACTGGATTAAAACGATGAAAGTTTTTTCCCCATTAGCATTATCTATTCAGGGGGGGGGGTCGATAGTAAAATCTCAGACAATTATGAGTAGTAAAAGGATTTTTACGAATTTTTACATACCACCACCCAGACTCTTGGAAGAAGTATTTTACTACCCCTGGTAGTAAAAGTTTTTGGGACAATTTGTCATGTCAGACCACCTATTTTTTGGTTGCTTTTCGGACTTTACAAAAAAGATAAAAAATGATTATTTCTGTGACACACTTATTGCAAAAATTAATGTTTTGCCCTTAGATTTAAAGTCTTTTTAATATTGACAAAAAATTTTGAGAATTTTTTGTTTGCAGCAAAGAACTTTCCAACAGAAAATTTCTTCAAATTATTTCAAATTATAAAAATTCGCGATTTTTTCAGAAAAGTCATCCAAAAAATTAAAAGAATTACAAAAATAGCTAAAATGTGCTAATTTTACCAGTTTTAACTACCCAGGTAGTAAAAATAGTAGTAAACGTCATTATGTCTGAGATTTCACTACCGACCCCCCCCCCTGGTTGGGAGGTCGTTGACCCCTCATTGGATCGAGAATTCTATGGGGAATAAGTTAGGAGGCTTGAGTGTGACTTTGAAATTTGGTTGAATTTTTAGGCGTTCTCACTTGATGGCGTCATCAAAACAGGAAAAATACGATATCTCGCGATTGGAAAGGAGTTAGGAGGTGGTTGTCCCCTCATTGGATCGGAATTTCTATGGAGAATAAAGATGGGAGGAGTAACAGTGGGTATATAGAAACTTTCGAAAATAAATTTATTCACATTGAGGTATTTTGGGTCCGATGACGTCATCAAAACCTGAAAATTTCAATATCTCGAGTTTGAGAAAGAATTAAGCAATGGTTGACCCCTCATTGGATCGGAAATCATCGAGAGAATCTTTTGGGTAAATGACAAATTGATTTCAGTGAAGTAAACAATTTATTTGACCTTTCGATGACGTCATTTAGGGCACAAATGACGTCACAAAACATTAAGTATGCGATTTCTCGAACTTCAATCAGTTATAAGTGATAATATTTCGTTCTTTGGGCTTAGATTTCAAGCTTGTTACCCTTCCCCACCATCCAAAGGGCTTTTGATGTGTTCAACAACACTCTACTTGGCGGGTGCGACGCCGGGTGACGGCGTTTATGAAAAATGTGTGTAACGCAAGATGGTAGCTGAGCTGTTATTCTCAAATTTTGCCAGGGGGTTGATTCCAGTATGAAAGAGGAATTTCGTGCAAAAGCATCATATTGTATTTCGAAAAAGTAGTTGATGATACGTCGTGGTTTTAATTTTGTGTTTAAAATTTCATTTTCATCTACGATTGAGCGCGAAAATTAGCACTACCTTCCGATAAAACCCCCGTCCAAAAAAGGATTTGACATTCGAATCGAAGAAGCCCCTACAGTGACTATTTAACGAAAATAATTCTGACGTCAATTATTTAAAAACCATGTGACGTAAATCTTCGAATTTTAGAAGGCGTGGCACTTTCTAGGAAAAAAGTTAGTAAAATTTAATTCTTTAAATAGTCAATACGCAGGTAAACAAGCTAGATGCTGATTGGACCTACCTGAAAGTTAGATAGCAATGCGAAAAGAAAAATGAAAAAAATCAGTCAGAAAATATAGCGTTTAGCGAAAATACACAACGCAATAAATTCATCATTGATTGTTGATGGGGGAGAGGGAAGGGTTGTAGGGAAAAAATAAATTGGAAGTTCTGGTTGCAAAAATCAGTTTTATTGACAATTGAATCATGCTTGATGGTGAAGCATTGTTATCAATAATGTTTTTGTGTGAAAAACATAGAAATATAAAGAAATAATCCAATGAAAATCTGCAAAAACGGCGATTTCCGGCATTTTCAACCGGAAAAAAAATTTTCCTCAAAAATCGAACTCAGCTATGTTTTGAGCATTGCGAATACGCATCTTTCTGCAAAAAATCAGAAAAAACTGAAAATGAAAATTCGAGAAAATGTAAAAAAAAAACAATTTTTCCGGCATATTTCCGGCATTTTCGGCCGGAAATGAATTTCTTTCGAAAATCGGGCTCCGTCACATTTTGGGCATTACCATTTTGCATCATTGTGCCGAAAATCAGAAAAAACTAATGAGCCAATCTCGAGAAAAGCAGGTAACAGACGGAAGAACGGACAGACAGACGGAAGAACGGACAGACAGACGGAAGAACGGACAGACGGACGGACGGACAAAGGTTAATTTATAGGACCTCCAGGTAGGTCCAAAAACGGAGGTCTTCCACGCGAGAAGTGGATATAAAATGTTGTCCCGTAAGTTTGGATATGCCCATGATTTTTTTGAAATCAAAGTATTTATTATTTGGTCTTTTAAAGCGCGTCATTTCGCCCTTAAATTCGTAAATACAGCATTATCTTCTTTTCCATTCTTATGCACTGATGATACGTTTGACACTCTCAATTTGACGTTTTACTGCTTAATAAAAGTTCCAGTTTTCGATTACTCTCGGGTACCTAATAGCCACCCCCCCCCCACTAATTAATTTTTCGAAATTTTTCCACCCAGGATATTCTTATTCCAACCCCCCCCCCCCCCGCTTATTAATTTTTGGAAAATGTTTTTGAAAGTTCCCTCTTTTGTTCTAATTCTGCTGTATTAGCCTCCTTTTCAAAATTTTCCACCCAGGACATTTTTATTCCAACACCCCCGCTTATTAAGTTTTGAGATTTTTTCCAACCCACAGAGGCAGGGTAACTAACTAACCCATAGGGTACTACTAACTTGATTTTTTACTAAAATTTTGTTTAGTACCACCCACCCATATTTAGTACCGGGTACTACTTCATTTTTGCTGTAAAAAAATAGGGACACCACCCCTAAAATCTTAAATTTTACAGATTAGACCAAGAGAGGGATACTATTGTTAGTTTTTCAGACTGAAAATTGACAGATAATTCAAGCAAATTATCAATGATGGAGTCAGAAGCTTTTGTCCTTTGATTTTCATCACACACTTCTTGACCATTTTGGAAGTTTTGTCTTCAAAACAATCTAAAAATTTCTCAAAAGATTAAAAAAATTTGTCGATTAAAAAAATTTCAAATCAAAAAAATTAATATTCGAAAAAAGTCAAAATATTACAACAAACTACTTTTTTTATTGAAAAACAGCAAAATTCTGTGAAAAAGTACCCAAATAGTATCCTGTACTTGATTGAAGAGTGAAAATACACACCCCCACACCCAAAGTAGTACCGGGTACTAACTTTTTTGAAATGCAAAAGTAGACACCACCACCTAGCTATGGGTCAGTACCCTGTGTCTGTACCCCCCTGGAAAAAGTAATGAAGTAAACCCTATTTTTAGGCAGTTTTTGACCCAAATTTGCCCTCTAGAATCGGGCTCCGTAACATTTTATGTATCACCATTTTGGGTATCACCATTTTGGATCATTGTCCAAAAAAATCAGAAAAAACTGATGAAACAATCCCGAGAAAATCTTGGAACAGAAGAACAGACTGAAATGGGCTTATTACTTAGGACCTCCGAGGTAGGTCCAAAATCAGCTAAATTGAACGAGTAAATCCCAGGAGGAGGGGGTGTACGGTATGTACCGCTCTTAAGGGTACATATTTTGGATTTCCAAAGTCCCGCTAAGGGTCGGAAAAATCAGAAAATCAAATTTCAGTCCCACTAAGGGTCGGAAAAAATAGAAAATTTCATTTTCCCCTGAAAGATCGAAATTTGGTCAAATTTGGTCAAATTTGTCCCGCTAAGGGTCGTAAAATTCCCAAAATTTTCCTTTGTTTTCTCCTTTTAAGTCCCGGTAAGGGTCAATAATCTTAATCATCCTGGTCTATAAAGTAAGTATGTTTGCGACCGCAGTCGAGGCTGACCCGAGGGCGACCCTAAGGCTTCCTTTTCTCTAGCTGTCTACCCTAAGCGCCAATCATTTCTCCACTTACCCTTCAATCCGTCTCTTTAATTGCTGAGCATCAAGCAGAGAGGCATCAATTACCATTTTGGGCTGGGAATCGAACCTGCTTTACCTTCATGCTACGGCCGCTAGAATCGCTATAAAATCGTCTATAAAAAGCCAACCAGACAAGTAGCCGAACTAAAATTCTTTAAGCCATCTCCAATTATCATTATTATCTATCACAATCATATATTGTCAACCTTAACATTTGAAGGAGGAATAAAATTCGCGAAAACTAGAAAACTCGGAAAGGGTATATTGCATACCTTCACATTCAAAAGCCCCTCCTTTAAAGCCTGTTGTCATGAGACTGAAACTAACAGGGGTTGTCTTTTGAGCATAAATAGACATTGATCGTTCGCCTATCATGTGCAATCCTTTGGTACACTTTTCAACGGTAACCTAACAAAAAATAGAAGAAAGAATGTAATGATTGAATCAAAAAGTTCCATTCAGTGTTCAAAGCAAGCTTTTTCATCTAAGAAGGAAAATGGATTTTATCAGAGGAATGTAACGAGATGAAAAACAGCTTCTTGAAAACAATGGAAAAACGGCTCGTCATATACCAGGTCTCTTGCCCTTAAGGGAGTTTATGTCGAGTAAATAGGTTGCTTTTGTTATCGCTATGAAAAATCTGCATAATTAGCGTGTTGTGACAAAATTCTTTTGTTTCAAGCCTGATTATGCGCAAACTTTTAGGGCTCATATTTTGGGTACACCTCTCCTATACGAAAAGGTACCTATATCTTCTTGATCAGAATTTCCTAGCGATTCTACAGATATAACCGCATCATGACCGCACCATAATATGGAAGCTAGAGCTCGAGAAAATTATAACTTCATCTTGATTTTACTCGACTTCTGACAGTTTTACAAGAACCAATTTAATATCATTATGTTAAAAATTTATTTTGCTATACAGTACATTGGTAAAAATATTGCTCCTTATTTTCAAAAATTTAACTAGTAATCGGCTAAAAAGGAAAAACAAATTTTCATTTTTATCGTCAAATCATGTAGAAACCGTCCGATTTGTATGGCGAGCCGTCTTTTCTGGACTTTCATTTAATGACCTAATCAACCTTTTTTACAATAGAATTTTCAATAGAAGTGATCGTTAAACTTTGAGTAATCAGAAAAGCTGTTTTTCCATCTCTTTACATTCCTCTGATTTTATACAGTAAATTATTAGCACACATTCTTGAAATGTTGGTGAATTATGCAGAATTTTGTAATTAGAAGCATGTACTCTGCACCGTGTGATAAAGTATTACTTAATCGATAGCGCTTTTTATTACCCCCTTGTTGCATAAAATATACGTCTTTGAAAAATCAAAGTAAAAAGAGGGAGAATTCAAATTACGATTTTCTGAATACTGTACATGACTCATAGTTGTGTTTGGACTCGATATTTTTTTACGGACACCCTGTATGTTTCATACAACAGAATTTGTTCAAAATTTTTTTACTCACATCGGATAATCGTCTGTTAGGCGTGAAACAGAATGTAATGTTTTTAATTTTTTTAAAGAAATATAATTTTTAAATTGACCCAAGACAATTTAAAAAACAAAAAAAGCCAAACAATTCCAAATTAATGCCATCGAAAGTGAAAACACCTTATTAATAATATTACTTACAGTAAATTCTGCAGTAACATGACCAGTGTTCCTAATTACAACACTCATCTTGCCATTTCCCGAAGAAGCTTCAAAGTGATCTGCCTGGGCACGGACGATCTCTCCAGTCGATCTAAAAGGTGACAAAAAATATTTTAAATTTTTTTTACCATATTTCTTCAAATGTTTGGGTTGCGGTGCTGCGTATTTTTTTTCCTTAGACGGACGGAAATATCTTTGATGGTCGGAAATATCCTCATGTGATGGTCGGACATATCTAAAACTTTGATTTTTTTAAATTTTGGGAAAATTGATGGTCGAAAATATCATCCTGAGCTTCTTTAAATATGCTTTGTCAGCATATTTTATAAAGCTGCGGTGCTCGTCGAAGGTTGGCGCTATATAGAAAAGGTCCTCGTTTTTTAAATCGAACAAAATAACAAAGACCTTTAAGGAACCTCAAATATTTATCGAAAACAGGTAAAGATGAATACGAAAATTTCGAATGGCGTCCGTTTCATATATTCTTAAAATAATTGATTTTTTTAGCGTACTATAAATTTCGGTTGCAGTAGATAGTGAATGATAAAAATCTATAAAAATGACGTTAACAGACAGTCTGTACTTTAAATTAAAGAATTCTTGTCTTATACCTGCTGTAAATATATATGACGTCATCAGCACTAATTTCTAGTGAGACAATGCTATTAACAGTTTCTTCCAACTCATAAGCAAATACTGATTTATCCGTTTCTTTATGTGTCTTCGCTCCAACAAACTTTCCATGCTGTGCAGGAAACCAAAAGGGGCGTTCACCACGGTCAACTCTTGCCTAAAAACGTACATTGATTTATAATTTATCACAGGAAAAATTGAGTCAATCACCTAGGTGGGAAAATTACATACACCCCGGGTGAATTTTTTACACGTTCCAAGGTGTGAAATACACTTATTCACGCCCGAGTAATCTGCTCATCTTTCCAATGAAATTACTTTCTGAAAACAGGTTGCGGTTATTCTTTACAGGCTGTAGAGGCTCGATTTGTAGTGAGTACCTCACTAATCATTTTTTTATTCCGTTTCTTATTGAGTTCCACTTTGGCCATTTTCTGAAAAAGAAGCCTTCCAGATGTATTGACGCAAATTCGATTTCTTTGCTACTGTAGGAGCTTCGAAAGTTTAAAGCGACGTCAAAAAATCGAATGTTCCAAACAATCGAAAAAGTCGCAAAGTGAAATAGACGTTACTGCGTAGGAAAACAAGCTACTCGATTTGATGGCACAGTACGAGTTTTGGAAGGTCGCGTGACTTTCTGTTAACATATTGATTTTTCGACACTGATTAATTTTGATGGCCGTCCTCTATTCAATAAACAGCCGCTTGAAAAAATCAATTATTGATGGGATAAACTTTCGCGGGTATTAAATCTCGTGGGATAATCAGATGGTCTGAGATTTTAAGAGTACCTGCTCTTATACATGAGAAAACGCGATTCTCCAAGTAGTTTTGCCAACTGACGAGTCTGTGTTAAGATATTCCACTTTAAAATTTCAACTTGAGAGGTCCGCGAGAGGTCCCACTGATTTTTTTGAAGTTCCTGAGAAGTCCGTCGGACTTGTCGAAGGTGAGTTATATTTCATATTTTCTCTACGATAATCGATTATGTATATTGAACATTCTCCACTCAAAATAGGAATCATCATAGTTATATGTTTACATCATAAAGGAAAAATGATTGGTATATATCTGATTATCCCTTTAACTCCCAATGGAATTTAGAAGGGCCTCATCCGCGAAATTCAGTACCCACGGAAAATTTGAAATCTTTCTTCGATCCGCGAAAATTTAAATTTCTACCGTCATTTTTTTTGTTCATTTGAATTTTTATCCTTGTCTTTCGAACGATGTATGATGCTTCAAAATAGGACATAAAGAGACCAGTATTTTTATTCAAAACTGCAAAAAAAAGAGGTGACGAATTGAAAAGAAGAAAGAACATGGTTTTATTATAGAGACTCTGGATAAACATCGAATGAAACAGTGGAGAGCGAAGTATTGTATTTCCATTGTTTCAGAAAACAATCGATGTACAGACTTTGTCCGCAAAGGACAACTGTCATGGCGACTCGAAGGACTCTGATTTTTGAAAAATGATTAATACTTTTATTTCTAAAAAGTTCTCTAACTTATTCTATTTGTACTTTTGGTGGCCAAAAATTTGAAAATAAATTCTAAAATACCAAGCGGTTACATTTATGAAATCTCGTGTGAGTAAAACATCATCAGACGAGTAAAATCAAACAAAATGCTTATAATGACACAATTTTGAATTGGGAATATCTTTCTAATAATTCTCCGAGAAAAGCTGAGAATGACATATATTAGATGTGAGTCTCATAGCTCTACTATGGTATGGAAGTCTTTTGGTGGCACGTGGTGGCACGGTGGTTTTTTTTAGCTTAAAGTTTAAAAAATTTCTGGTGTCAATATTAAATTTCTTATACAAAACATGTTTTTGCATTATTCTCGCAATATAAAACGTCATAACGATATATCATTAGCAATTAACTAGCTGAGTTTGAATCTCAAAGGAAAGCTTAAAGTCTCTTTTGGGAATTGTGTAAGTGCTCTTTGATTTGATGAGGAACTGCAATAAAAATACTACGAAAAATCATTTAATGGTGGAAGGAGGGTAAACAATATAACAATAGCGTTCAGTTTGAGGTCATTAAGTAAGCCATTCAAGGTTCAATCGGCGGGCGGTATTGAAAGGTTTTGTGACTCAAATTGTCATACCCGCTTTGCGTCGGGCCCAAATGACACTATCGGGCGAATAATCAAACTACACGGGCAGAAAATAACAACAACGAACGAAAACTTAACGCTATTACTATTATTATCCATATCGGACATTCAAACAACGTTTCTTTCTAGCGTCAACCAAGTCTTTTCGCTTCAATGCAATGTCTTCGACAAATTTTTAGCACCTTGCGAGCGGGCCGCAAATGACCAAAAAGTGACGTTAGTTTAGTCTCTTCGCTTCAATGCAACGACTTCAATCCAATTACGAGCGGGCCGCAAATGACGTTATTGCCCTGTACCCGGGCGGTTAATAATATTTCAGCCCTCTGATGCCTGGCGCTTTAGTTTTCTCAGCGCGGGTATGATAATTTGAGTCACAAAACCTTTCAATACCGCCCGCCGATTGAACCTTTAATGGCTTACTTAATGACCGCTATATGGATAATAATAACGCAGTAATGACTGCAGACAAGGCTTGTACATGAGAAATTGGCAAAAACCAGCCAGCTGTTTTTCCAGTGTCTGTTGTAATAATTCCTTGGAAAGAAGTATCATTTTCATCAAGGAATGTCCAACATTTTTCTCAGGGTTATTTTTGTAGGCAAAAGTTCTAGCGATGAAAACGAATGAATTTTCGCACAATACCACATCAAAATTTTGAGAGGAGTTCTGTTTGCAAAATTTGGAATCACTTTAGAAAAGTTAGATTTAATCCTGATCCGCGATTTTACGCAAAAAATCAGGAAACTCCTCATCTGCATAACTCTTGGATGGGAATTTTATTCACGAAAAGTTTATCAAAACATATCAGAAGGGATACATGTGAAATGTAAAATATAATTAAGTATAAAGTAGATTATTTAATTGTCGAAATAAGCGAGACGAGCGACCACAATCGTAGACATAAAGCTAAACTAAGAAGGTGGCGACACGCTAAAGACAAACAAACAAACATTAACTCCTTAAAACCTTAAAAAACTACTTTACCACATCTTCATCAAAATAATGTTTGGGTTGATTCCTCAAGCAGCTATAAAAAAATAAAGATCGTGAAAGATAAGTTATATTTTTATAAGAACATCCAGATCTTTTTAAGCCTTTGAATGTTCTTAACTTATTCATGATATGCACCACTGCAATAACTTCACGTTATGCAACTTTTCTGTTTTTGTTCCACGTATTGAGTGGAAAATTTCAAAAGTTCTCGGAAGACTCTCCAGTGGTACATATCATGAATTAAGCCTGAAATATTTCTTAAAATATTCTTAATTTCAACATTTTGTGAGTATATTTGATAATTTTCCTAAAAAAGAGGGGTTTTTACAGTCCTCGAAGCCATAAAATGCTCTTAATTTGTTAAAATTTGGGCCATCGAAGCCTTATGTTTTGTGTAATTTGGCCATTTAAGGACATTTTTTCTCTATTTCAAAAAATTATTAAAGTTTTTTTTAGATTTTTAGAGCTAGAAGATATAAGGTACTTGAAATTAAAATAAATTGAAAAAATAATTACAAAGCGTCCTCCCCTTTTTAAAAGGTGGCATTTTTTACCCAAGAAAACTAGAAAAGGATTGGGGAAATTATTTCGGTAGAAAAATTGCTTTAAAAAGCCAGGGGGAGAAAAAAGTCTGTGGAAAATCTTTTATTCTTCTCTTGCCAAGTGAAATAGTTAATATTTAGGTTGTTACATCAGAAACTTTTTATTCTTTTACAAAACGAACTCGTTATTTTATTTATTTTATTCTGTGGAAGTTTTTGAGTACAAACACGGTAAAAGATTTCAGGGGGTTCGAAATATTAGAGGAGGGACTAACAGTGGGTTCAACTGACAATTCCTGCATTAATAACACGCATGCGTAATTTGTCGTTCTCTTAGACCACATGTAGTTATTTCCCGTGATATAAAACAAAGAGAAATGAATCGCTAGGGTGGTACAGTCAAAATGGCAAAATATGAAATTTGTCGTTCTTTTTTGTCGTTTTTTTATGAAATATGTCGTTCTTTTGTCTATTTTTAATAATGCAGGAATTGTACTTTAATCGTAGAAATTTTAGCGAGACTAATTTTAGCGTTTTAGCGAGTTTTCCCTATTTTCGCTAAAATAAATCTCGCTAAAACGCGCCGAAATAACAGATCGCTAAAATTTATCCGCGCGAAATTTTTCTGATTTTCTGAAAGCTGATTCGCTAAAATAAATCCAGGATGTTTTTTCTTTAATTTTTTATCATTTTGTTATCATTTTCATAATTTTTTCAAAAACTAGTAATGGGGGCACGTAAATTTCCAAGTTTTTCTGTTCTTAGTCAAGAATTGTGTTACAAACACATGTGACTATATTGATTTTTGTATTAAAAAACATTATTTTTTTCTTCAAAATCATTGCCCTCGCTAAGATTAATCCACGCGAAATTTTTGTCAGATGAGTATTCGCTAAAATTTATTATCCACGCGAAATTTTTTGAAATCGTGATTCGCTAAAATAAATCCAAAAAAAATCAAGATTTTCCTGACTCGCTAATATACGCTAAAATTAATCTCGCTAAAATTTCTACGATTAAAGTAAAATATAGCCTCTCCTAAAAGGGGGGAACGGAAATTTTTTCAACTAACCTCTTCTCAACTTTTTGCAGAGACAATACATATACACTTACTCTCCCTTCAGCTGATGACAACCAGGTCCCTGACCAGAACTTGCTTGCACTCTAAAACTACGAAATCCGACGCCAATTTTATTACACATTCCATTTTGTACATCTACCATATCCCGAGGCATGACTAAGTATCTTGATGCGCCGTGCTAAAATGAAATAAAGATAAAGAAGAAATTCACGCCAACTTTTGGTTCTTTGTGAGACCACTATATTGATTTTTTTCCATTCAGATGTTTTCCTGTTTAGCACAACAACTCTCTGATACCTTTCATCAAGAAAGCTGGACATTAAGGAAAATATTAGTCCAGTCATCCCGTAAGATTTGAATTTAAAATGCAAAATTTCTTGCCAAACCAGATCGAATGCCTTTGAAATATCCAAAACACCCCCTGGCATCCAGAGTAATGATCTTTGTCATAATATCATGTGAAAACAATTGAGAAATGCAGGAATCACTCTTTCAAAAACATTAGATAATAAGAATAGTATTGTTTCCACTTTTCCCCTGCGTCGATGTATACAGTATACCGATATATCGACAATATGCCTTATCTCAAGAGTCATCCAAGCGCATCTTTGTCCCTGAACTACATGCTGAATGGACCTACCTGATATAGGTAGTCGAAAGCATGCCGAATAATGATGAAAATATTCATATGAAAAAAGATACATGGCGTTATATATGCCCAAATACGAAAATCCGATTTTAACGGCCAAAAATATTTTCCGGGAAAAACCGTTTCAGTTACTTTTTCGAGTACTTTGCCCTTTTTCTTTGTGCAAAATTTCAGAAAAAAAAATAAGAAAAACTGATTGGAATAAACCGCTGTACATAATTGCTGTATTTCATATTTTATACGTAAAAATACAAGACCGCGTCATTTTGACGTTAGTCGTGGAAAAAATCGATATGTGAGTAGCCCTTTACTTGAAAAATATGTTAACGATAAGTATATGTAATCCCATCATGAATTGGGAAATAATTGCACGGGTGATTTTTTTGTTTTTAATTTTCTGAGTCCGAAAGGGCGATGAAAATTCGAAACAAAAAAATCACGAGTGTAGTTTTTTGAATTGCACGAGTTATCATGTGATTACGAGCTAATCGCACAATGATTTTCAGAACTTCTTTTTCAGTATCATGAAAACAATGAAAGGAAATTAAACTGAAAGCTTTATTTTTCTCTTTTTCTCTATGTTTTCCTTTTTGTTACTTTTATTTTAGACAAAGGGGATTTCCCGGCGAAATTTTAAACACCACAAATGATTTTAAGCGCCTTAAACTACAGTTGGAAAGTAGAGTTAAGACCCTAGGATCTCAGGATTTAAAATTTTCTCGAATAAGGCTTGGAATATAGAAGCCACCGAACCCCTCTAAAATCGAATTATTCAATGAAAGAAAGTGGAAGTGCTAAAATAATTATTCTCGCCCGAACTTTAAATTCTGAAGAACGTTAAAATGCACTAAAATGTCAATATATTCCGGCCATGATTGTAAATCATTCTTTTCAAAACAACTGACGGTAAGGCTCGCAGAGCCAAGTTCAGAATATATTCTTTCCTGAGAAGTTCCATACAAGCAGCCTGTGATAGTCAAACAGGCGTAATATTGCATGGATTCAAGCTTCAATACGAAGGTGGAGTTTCCTGGACGATAATTTATGATACCACCATGGCCAAGATGAGGCAGGATTTGTAGATGGCTAGACACATTTAAGATGTTGTCTTTCTCTCTCGGCCCTGGGTTAGGCTCAATATCTCCAAAAGAAGTAAGCTAAACTGAAAAAATAAAGTTTTAAATCTTACTGAGCCTTTTATAACCCTGAAAGTTCCTCTACTAGACTCAACTAGACTATTTAATAGAGTTTTTTTATAATTGACTTTTAAACTTTTCACATTCGGGATACATGTAAGTAGTAAGCCTAACAACATTAAGGGAAAACATTTTAGTAAGGGCATTGGTTGCAGCAAGAGAGAACTTTTTTGATTGGTGAAAGAAATATTTTGTACCTTCATTTGATCATGGTCAGTCGGACCGGTGGTGGCCTTCTTCGACAAAAATGGTACAAGTAGATAAAAACTTTGAAGAACTGGGAGCGCTGTATTTGTTTGAAAAGTACCGACATAATGAGCAATGATCTAAATAGAAAATAGTTATCAAAAAAATCTAATGATTGATTCTAGCCAGGGTTTGTTCTTATTCATTATCTCTGTCCAGCAAGTAGACAAGAATTTGTATTTTTCAGTCAACAAAATTATTATCAAGGCTCTCAAGATTTCAACCAGAAAATATATATGATATAATAGACACCCTGAAGGTTGATATTCTACAGAACAGTCCACAAATTACACCTAAAATAGACTGAAAATCTTCATTTGTAATTTGACTGAGGAAGAATCCTTCTTTATATGGATGCTTACCCTACCATTTTTTCCAACACCGGCCTTTCTTCTGGGACTTAAAACGATTTCACCTCCATTGACCCACTTTACTACAGTCTTATTATTTTCGACTGTTGTTTCTTGATCTTTAGCTCTTATGTGAATTGTGAAATCTTTATAAGATGGTCTAAAATAGTGGATAGAATACCTGAAAAAAATAACATAAAAATACTAGTTAATGTTTAGTTGTGAAATTCTACGAGAATGAAGCGGAATCGAGCATTTTTACGTTCCAGGTATCAGATTCACACACATTTGGACAGATAAAGTTCCTTCGGCCGCACCTCTATAGCAACCACCAAGCGCCCTCTTAACGCCCAATAGCGCCTTCCACGCTCCACTGAACAGCAACTTAACAATTGCTGTCCAGCCCTCTTGAACTTTAGTGTTATTTCGGCAGTGATCGGCAGCGGACCATCAGGGTTGTAAAAGTATCCTTATATTTATAGTTAGTATTGCAGAGCGTTGTTATTGTTAAATAATCTAAATGTATTGTAACTACATAGTCTCACATCACTGTCTGTAGATAAGATTAGGTTCTGCCCCCCTAGGTTCTAAGCTCGTCCCTTTTGTAGTCCGGTCTCACTCACCCACTGGGTCTTATTCGTTTGATAGGCCGTCACAATAGCCGGCAGCACAATATCTTACAAAATATTTTATCACGCTATAACCCAGCGTTTGACGACATCCCCGATCGTCAAGGCCGCGCTCATCGAAATCAAAACGGTAAAATAAATTCAGATTCAGGTTTTTTGGAGAAGAGCTCGTTGTATTATCAATCTTTCGCAAAAACTAAAACCCGCTTTCCCGTGGAAAAAATACACAAAAATCCAAAATTTGTGAATCGACTATTGAAAGGGGTAAAGGGACCCACTGACGTCATAGATTTTGGAAAAACTTTAAAATACGATATCTCGAGTTCGAAAGGGAGTTTGGAGGTCATTGACCCCTCATTGGACCAAGAATTTTATGAGGAAAATGTTAGTAAAATAAATCAAATTATTCATACCACAAATCATCGTGACGCATACAATGGGCAGAGGATTGAGGGTTATTAGTTAAAAACTGGCAAGCCACACCTCCCCTTTGGCGATGCCTAGCTTGTGATAACGTATAGTCCAGTTTATCTGCTAATGAACAGATACAGCAAAAGCCCTGAAAATAAAGAAAATGAAACCAATGTTGCAAAGTCATGTTATTAAGCATTGGGAGGGGCACTTATTCGAATATTGTTATTGATTGAATAAGATATTGAGTAGATACTTGTGTCTTAAAAAGAAAGAAAGTCATTAAGAATAAAATGATAGAAATTGTCAATTGGATTTTTCCAATCTTTCTTTTATTCATCCTTTTTTGAAAAATCAACCCTTTGAAACAGATAGGTTTAAGCAGATTCCGAATTTGTTGATATGCGAATTTCTGAAATAAAAAAATAAGCGCCCCGCTCGAATAATCGCCCTGCTTGAATAAGCGCCCCCATTAGAGCCTGGAAAATTAAATAAGCGCCCGGAAACTTATCCCAGGATTTACGGTATTTAGTTAATGAATCAGCTCATCATCATAACCAGTCTGCCTTTTTGTTTGTTTTGATTTGCACAAGTTATTCATGCATCTTTTATCGTTCTTGCAGCCTGAGACACAACAATGATCATTTTTCCCCCATCTTGATTCCACCACAGAGTTGAATTATTTTATTATTTTGTTTTTGTTATGTTTACATTTAATTGACATTTTGTATCGAAGGAATCCCCGTCTGGACTTTGCCCCGCATATCACGCAAAATTTGCTCCGCCTACAAAATGGCGTCGCGAACTCCGAAATGGCGTATTGTAATTCGTGTTATGGTGAAATACATGTTTTTTATAAGCCTAACATTTATAAGCATACCGAGACCTGAATTTGTCTACATTTGCGGCGAGATCAAAGAAGCTCTCTCATTGAATTGTGTAATTTTTCGTGTTGGATTGGTTTGGTGGTACTTTTTTCTTTATTTTTTTGAATTTTCATTTTTTTCAAAGTCATGTCGGATGAAATGTTGGATCGGTTTGCCCCGGCCTTGTTTTTGCTTCATCCAACGCAAGTTTTTCCATCAAACATTTCGGCGAGATCAAATAAGCATGTTACAAGCATATTACTGATCTTGCTTTTGAGGTGTGTTAGTGAAATTTTGTTTTTCTAATAGATATTTTTCCTATCCTATTTTTCGGAAAAAATATCTAAAATATCTCTAAGCATAACTGAGCTTGTTTCCCCAAAAACATATACTTATAAAAAAACATGTACACTGTTAGGGCCAGGGCAAACCAGTCCAACATTTCATCCAACATGATTTTTCAATGTTGGATGAAATGTTTGATGGAAAAACTTGCGTTGGATGAAGCAAAAATCAAGGCCGGGGCAAACCGATCCAACATTTCATTCGGCATGACTTTGAAAAAAATGAAAATTCAAAAAAATAAAGAAAAAAGTACCACCAAACCAATCCAACACGAAAAATTACACAATTCAATGGGAGAGCTTCTTTGATCTCGCCGCAAATGTTGAATGAAATGTTTGATGGCGATCAAACTCCGTCCTGGAAAAAAAACCGAGTAATTACGGAAGAGGTCAAGTACCGAACAGAAGAGTGCGACAACAAAGTCGCAAGAATTCGAGATGCCAGTCCAATATCTACGCGTGAAGCTATGAGTGCCTCCTCGTCGCTACGCTCCTGCGGGGGCAATTAGTCTGGAGGGATCGTTTTATAATTGTTAATGATGAATTTATTTAAATCCCGGCATTTAGACCATGTTAGCCCATCCATGTGAACACCTTTCGGTATGAAACGCCTTTAGAGTGTAGAGAAAGCAGTGGGAAGTCTAGCGCTTGTTTCATTTGAACCCTTCGAAGTCATGGGAAAGAGGAAGACATCGACTCCACATGCTGCAGCAGCCAAGAAAAAAACTTTGGGTAGGGTGTATATGATGAAATGACTTTTTTCAGAATTGCACTTTGGACAAATCTTTCTGGTAATTTAATCTATTCTAAGACTTTCCGTGGAAAAATTAATTCAAAATCTTCAAAATTGACCGTTTGCCCAGGGTTTTGTAAAATCGATATTTTCAAAAATTTGCAAAAAACAGGGTTTTTGCCTGAAAAAAAATCCTAAAGCCAGCTGTGTTGGTGCTACAGCCCTGAAATTGGGCCTAAAATGTTCCTTGGAAAAAAGTAGGATTAGAATGTAACAATGATATAGCTCTATCATACATGAAAATTATTAAAAGTAGGTTTTTAGGCCAAAAATGACCGAAAACGCGAAAAAATGGGGTTTTGGCTGAAAAAAATCCTAAATCCTGCTGTGTTGGTGCTAAAGCTCTGAAATTGGGTCCAAAATGTTCCTTGGAAAAAAGTAGGATTAGAATGTAACAATGATATAGCTCTATCATATATAAAAATTACAAAAATGTAGGTTTTAGGCCAAAAATGACCAAAAACGCGAAAAAATCGGGTTTTGCCTGAGAAAAAATCCTAAAACCTGCTGTGTTGGTACTACAGCCCTCAAATTGGGCCCATAATGTTCCTTTGGAAAAAGTAGGATTAGAATATAACAATAATATAGCTCTATCATATATAAAAATTACACAATAATAGGTTTTTAGATTGACCGAAAAAGGCGAAAATTACTCAAAATGGGGATTTTCAGTGCTTTAAAGCATATTGAATCAATTTCTGAAACTCTTTAAGTGATTTAAAGTAATAAAATAGATGTTTCATTATATATAATTTAGTACAATAAGCTATCCTAATGGCAAAATTAAGCAAAAATTTGGGTTTTTAAGGGATTTTTTATCAAAAATACTCCCAAAATAACGATTTTTGAGCTTTCATAACTTTAAAGGCTCAATTCAAGACTTTGAAATTTGGCAAAATTAAAGAAAGCTATTGGAACTGCTATTGGATCAAAAACAAAAAGAATTGATACATAGTGTGCAAGGGGGTTCCAGGTCCCACCTGAAAATTCAGGTCCCACCTTATCCTAAAATTCCCACCTTCAGCCCAGACTCCCAGATCCCAGCTAAAAACAAAAAAAATGTACTAATTCGAGGAACAAAACAAAATTTCTTTACCGTAATATGAAGATGCAATATATTACATATGTTTAACTTTCCATTTGCCTATGACCTACATTAGGGGTAGAAACCAATCAAGTAGTCAGACGGCTTAGAAGTAAGTGTGAGTCGTTAGATATAAGTTTGGCATGAAATTATGGCTAATCCTTGAATAAGAAGTTTTGGGGAAAATTTATCCTGATAACTACAATATTAGTATAAATAAGTGAGGATCGCCTACAACCATAACTGCAGGGAGGGAGGGAGGTAAAATATTTCATCCTGTCAGCTTTCAGTTAGAGCGTCGACTTGAACAGGGAGATGTGATGGCCATTTTGAACATGACGTCACATGGCTATTAGCAAAGTAGACTCAGTTGGCGGAGGGCGGCAACCCAGCCATTCGAATACTGTATATAGCGCTTATCAACATTGGCCCCGGCAAGCCATTTTGAGTGAGGGGGCCAACATTTTGGAAAAAAATGTCGCCCACCTGTTGGGCGACGAAGAAAATTTTTTCACTTTTTACACCCTCAAAACACCTTAAAACGATATCTAATAGGGGAGAATAATAGTTTTTGTGGTTTGATTTGGTCTCAAACCAGCTTAAAATAGAAACTCTTAAAAACGTATGACATGATCTACCAAAAAGTGGGGGGGGGGGCCATGGAGGGGCCAATATATAAAAAAAATATGTCATAAAATCATAAAATCTGAAAATAAGAAATTTTACTTTAACTTTTTCCAAAACACCCAAAGTCCCACCTAAAGAAATTAACTCCCACCTTAACTTGTTTCTCCCACCTAAAACCTGGAAAACCCCAAATCCCACCTGAAAATTTTCGACCCAAATCAGCAAAACCCCCCCACTATTCTGGGGGGGGGTGCACACTATGCTGATAGCCAGCAATGTTGATGAAGAAGATGCAGCCAAGCTAGCAACCAGCAACAAAGTTATCAGATGTGTATCTGCTTGCAAAAATTCCCACCAAGGGCAAATCACTACAATTGAAGAGCTTGACACCCTGGTTCAAGACTGGAATGGTACAGAAAAAGGGCTTCAAAAAGCATTGGATTTGGAGATCAGGTTCAGAAAGTTCACCTTTTATAAAGTGAAGACGGCGTGTCCCTTGTTTAAACAATGTGGCTTAACAGTTGAGCAGAAGGTGAAGAATTTGACGACTCTAATCACATCTCAACTGGAATGTAGAGTTTTAGCTGACATGATGGATCTTGAGAATGCAATCAATAATAATGCAAGCACAACTGACAATGAAGCAGAGGTGGAAGGAGAGCAAGATCAATTGATGGATGGTATTACTCAACACGATGAACAAGAAAATTCTAGAGGAAAAGAAGTAACTGTAAATCTTAAATCTACCTATTCCATGAACCTTTGTGTTTTTCAGGATAAATGAATTGATTTGCCAATCAGAGGAGAAACAAGCACTTAGGTTATCATTTCAATATGCTCTAGATTTCAAAGTTTATGTATCATTTTCTTCAATATATAAGTTAGAATAGTCAGGTAGAATTAGTTGAAATTTCACCACAACCCGGACAAAATTGCCATCAAGCTGAAAATTGGCACAGATGTTCTTTAGGGTATACTGAGTTACCAAAAAAAAAGCCCCATCAATCCGGACAGGGGAGACCACTTTTCCGGACAGTTTAAAACCGGACATGTCCGGAAAATATGTCCGAAAAAAAGTTGTTCAAATATACAAGTATTATATATCAAAAGAAAGATAATTTCAAGACGAACAAAAAATTTGTTTACAAGAAGTCATGGAAATAAACACAGAAAGAGTTATGAGTATCAGAAAAAACCCTACTGTCCAATTATTTTTGAATTATGTAGTAGTATTCCCTATTCTCAATGGCAGCAAATCTCCTTACAGCTTCAAGCCAAGTGTTCTTAGACCAGCTCCTGAGTGCTGGGTGCTGAGTGCTGCCAACCTAGAGGGGTAGTAACTTTATATACGATTTTCGTGCTGCTCAACATCCAGTTTATGGAATGAAGAGTAAAATAGCGTTATAAGGGGACTTTTGAATTAGGGGGTCTTAAAAGAGCTTGGGTAAGAAATTACTATTGAGAAGCCGTTTTATGTCAGTAACATCAGTCCATATCTTTTTATCTTAGCCATGGGAATGTCTTGAAACTTGGTAAATATACTCAAAAGAAGTAGTTAAACAAAAGGGGGGGGGGGGTTTCAGGGGGTACCCGATTCCGCAATTCCGTCAATTTTTTCTCCAATTTCCGTCAAACCGTCTTAAATTGAACCAAAATTCCGTCACCGAAAATTCCTTTGAAATTCAATATTTTTGTCGAAAATTCCGCCAATTTTGAATATCTTTTACCAATTCCGAAATTCCGCAAATTTTTTTGCTAAATTCCGTTTTTCCGCACTAAAATTGTCTAATTTTCCGTCTCCGTCAGAGAACCCAATTTCCGTAATTCCGTCTAAATTTTCGCCAAATTCCGCCACTCCGTCCGAAAAAAGGGCCGATTCCGCTCCTCCGCCAACCATGAAACCCCCCCCCCCACAAAAAGCTTCGAAAGATGTTTTCCAGGTGCTCGCAAGGAGAAAAACGGGTAAAAAGAAGCCGTTTTTGCCTATTTTTGGCCTGTTTTGTCCTGTTTTGACCCTCTTTAACAAATTACACGCTTTAAAGTACTCAAAAACTCGACAAAAACATAGAAAATGTTGGACTTAATCGAGATCGTTAAGGTTACGTTGTCATTATTGGCACTTTTTAACGTTTCAGGTGGTAAAAATGCTATTTTTACCTATATTTCTCCTATTTTGTTCACTTAACTTAGTTCGAGAGCGCGCATCGTCATTCGTCATTCGAAACAGCTTTGACCGCCACAATCGCTAAGACTTAGTAATGAGGAGCAAGGTAAAACAACACTTTACGAACTAAGCATTAAAGCAAAAAAAGTCCGTTATAAGAAAGGTGGGAGGTCGCGAGGTCGTAGGTTCAATCCCTGGTCGGGCCATTTGTACTTGATACTCACTGCTTAATGCTCAGTATTAGAGAAAAAGATAAAGGGTAAGTGGAGTAGTCAAGGGAGAAAGAGTGGCACCTTCCTCCACCTCTGGGTTGATAGCCAAGCTTTCGGGTCGCATTCGAATGCAGCCATGGTCTATTAATACAAGTGCATATCGTAACAAATAAATAAATCATATTCTTGTAAGAGATTACCATGATGACACATTTTTTTTCAATTCGACAAACATTGTGTTGAACTCGTGCAGGTCATTAAAAAATAACCTAGATCTTTATATCATTAAGAAAGAATTGTTGAAAATAAATGACCAGACAACGAAATTAGCGAACGTGAGAAAAAAAAAACAGATAATATGTTCAATGTTGGAGGTACCTACTTACCGGTAGAGGGAATACTGACACCAAAACATCACCTCAATCATAACATGACTACCGTGAAAATCACATGTCGAAATCATATTCCGACCTGTGACAGCGAATATCAATTCTATTCAGCGCGCATCCAACGCTGTGAAAAGTAAGCATGACGAAAATCTAAGATCTTGGATTAAGTTTAAAGTTGATACTTTTACTCACGTCGTGGAAAGCATATCTCAAAAATATCATCGACGCTTTTAAAAAAGAGTCAGTGATGGAGAATGATAACATAAAGATCTGCGCATTATTTCGATTCCATTAAAGTATAATTAATAGTTTAGTGCAATTACTGTTATACATTTGGAATGATGTAGAGGATTTCTTTTGAAAGAAACACATTTCAAAAAAATAAACTTGGAGGTTTCTTGGGGAATTCGTCAATAGTAAGCATGTATACTGATACAATCTGCTAGACATTAATACGGCAATATTTGCTCTTCATCTTTGATTCTCTCTATAGTGATTAGATTGACACATGCGCGATAAAATTTCTATACTTGGTCGTCCTGAGGTTGATACTCAGGGTACAACATGGAGGTCGGAGAATGCCCCGAATTTTGCCCCCTGAGATGCCAAAAAGTGCAAATAAACGTGTCGTGAAATTGTAGTACGAGTTTTATATTGGTCAAACCTTCCTCACTTCTGTCCAGGATTTTAAACATATTTGAGCTCTTCATTATTCAATTAAGTTATGTAGCCAATATAGGCGAAAAAAGATGATGTGCGCATTATTACCCCCTGAAAAGTCAAAAAGTGCTAGCAACAATGAATGCCACATCCTGGTTGAGATTTATATGATTTTTACATTGGCCGCACTTCTATGGGGTTTTTAAACTAGCTAAGTTAGGTAAGCAAAATTGGTGAAAAATAGGCAAAAGTTTTGAAGTTCAATATTATCCACACTTCTATGAGGTTTGTGAGCATTCTTGAGCTCTCCAACTAGCTTAGGTAAGCAAAATAGGCAAAATATAGCAAAAAATAGCATTTTTACCCTCTGAAAGGTTGAAAATTGCAAGTAATGACAACGTAACCTTAATTTTCTTAGCGATTTCGATTAATTCCAACGTTTTCTATGTTTTTGTTAAATTTTTGAATATTTTAAAGCGTGTAATTTGTTAATGAGGGTGAAAACAGGCTAAAAATAGGCAAAATTGGATACTTTTTACCCGTTTTTCTCCTTGCGAGGCCCTGGAAAACATTTTTCGAAGTTTTGTTTTTTTACTACTTCTTTTGAGTATATTTACCAAGTTTCAAGACATTTCCATGGCTAAGATAAAAAGATATGAGCTGATGTTACTGACATAAAACGGCTTCTCAATAGTAATTCCTTACCCGAGCTCTTTTAGGACCCCCTAAATTCAAAAGCCCCCTTAAAATGCTATTTATCTCTTCATTCCCTAAACTGGATGTTGAGGAGCACGAAAATCGTATAGAAAGTTACTACCCCTCTAGGTTGGCGCTACCCGGCACTCAGGAGCTGGTCTAAAAACACATGGCTTGAAGCTGTAAGGAGATTCGCTGCCATTGAGAATAGGGAATACTACTACATAATTCAAAAATAGTTGGACAGTAGGGTCTTTTCTGATACTCATGACTCTTTCTGTGTTTATTTTCATGACTTCTTGTAAGCAAATTTTTTGTTCGTCTTGAAATTATCTTTCTTTTGATATATAAAACTTGTATATTTGAACAACTTTTTTTCGGACATATTTTCCGGACATGTCCGGTTTTAAACTGTCCGAAAAAGTGGTTTCCCCTGTCCGGATTGATGGGGCTTTTTTTTTGGTAACTCAGTATACCCTAAAGAACATCTGTGCCAATTTTCAGCTTGATGGCAATTTTGTCCAGGTCTCAGGCTAATTCTACCTGACTAGAAAGGCAAGAGATTCAAATTGGCCACCCATTGTTGGAGATTTTGTTATTGGAGCATTCGAGGATAGTTTTTACCCAGGTTAGATTTTATTCTATCTTTAAGTATGTATAATACTGTGTTGAATAATGAAAGAAACACCTGATCTTTTACTTAGTAATGACATTATTTTTACTTTTTAGGTGAAGTTGTGAGAGTTGGTACAGAAGATGTGAACTGCAATTTCATGACACCTGTTAGTGTAAATGACCAAATGAAAAGTCTTTGGAAATGGCCTTCGAACTCTGACAATGTAACCGTACATAGAAACTCTGTAGTGCCCATCAAGCCTTGCTTAGAAATAAGCAAGTTCAGCACAAACAGACTTATAATTTTTGAGATGACAAAATGTTGATTTAGTGGAAAATTTATGAATTTTTTTTTTCTTTTTGCTAAGTTTTTTAGTTCTTTCAGTTCCAATGTTCAGTTATGCCAAGTTTCAAAGTCTTGTATTTCAGCCTTTAAAAGTTATGAAAGCTTAAAAATCGCTATTTTCCGCTATTTTGGGGGTATTTTTTTTATAAAAAATCCCTTAAAAACCCAAATTTTTGCTCAATTTTGCCATTAGGATAGCTTATTGTACCAAATTATATATAATGAAACATAATAAATATGTAACTTAGAAGCTTCATTTTGTAATAATATTTTATTTTATTTAAATATTAAATAAAATGAAATATTATTACAAAATGAAGCTTCTAAGTTACATATTTATTATTAAGCTGATTGCCCAAATAAATTTATTTAATTACATAATGAAACATCTATTTTATTACTTTAAAGCACTTAAGAGTGTCAGAAATTGATTCAATATGCCTTTTTCGGTCAATTTTGACCTAAAAACCTATTATTTTGTAATTTTTATATATGATAGAGCTATATTATTGTTATATTCTAATCCTACTTTTTCTCAAGGAACATTATGGGCCCAATTTGAGGCTTGTAGTACCAACACAGCAGGTTTTAGGATTTTTTCAGGCAAAACCCCATTTTTTTGCGTTTTCGGTCATTTTTGGCCTATAAACCTACTTTTAATAATTTTAATGTATGATATAGCTATATCATTGTTACATTCTAATCCTACTTTTTTCCAAGTAACATTTTTGGCCCAATTTCAGGGCTTTAGCACCAACACAGCTGGTTTTAGGATTTTTTTTCAGGCAAAAACCCTGTTTCTCGCAAATTTTCAGAAATATCAATTTTACAAAACCCTGGGGCAAACGGTCAATTTTGAAGATTTTGAATTAATTTTTTTGCAGAAAGTCTTCAAATAGATTAAATTACCAGAAAAAGTTGTCCAAATTACATTTCCAGAAAAAAAGTCATTTCATCATATACACCCTACTTTGGGGAAAGCAGTTTTAATTTTTTTTCAAAGGCCGAGAAAATCATTTTGTAGTAAATAAAAAATAAACATAAATTACGAGTATCTTGTTTCGCAGGTAAACAAAAAATAAACAATTTTTGAGGTCGGACATCAAGAGATAGATAGAAAAATATCCCAAAAAATTATCGGGAGCAAAACAAAAAAACTAATGTCTCGACGCAAGTTTAAGTAGGAAACAATCGAAAGGAACAAAGGTTTTTCACACGGCGGACTATGGTTTAAGTTTTCCTGGAAATGAAATACCTGACTGTTTGGAATGCGCTTCTTTTTTTCGTTGTACACATAGCCACAAGTAGGCCTATGATTAGCTCCATCCTATAGAGAAGAAAAGAAGAAAAGTGGTAATAAGCATAATTATAACAGCATTGAGGCCAGAGAAAAATAAGAGTGATATCGTTTGCTTACTCATCAAATTTAATTTACAAGCTTTTCGATATTGAATTGACACGGTTGTGGAGCAAGATGGTCAGAAAGAGGAAAAGTGAGACACTTTTTGCTTAATATATCCGCACAATATAACAACAGATATAACAAATTTCTATATGGCCTGATATGAAACATGTGTCTGATATTCTGATATGAAATGGGAACACTTTTGTAAAAATAAAACCTTTAATTAATTTAGTCCAGAGAAAGCAACAAAGTTTTCGAAACATTTTCTTTTCACAAAAGTAAGTTTTCCCTAATGAATATTCAACTTATTGAGAAATTTTCCCGACTGTTCCTGTACAGCCCCAAAAATGTCACCCCTGCCCTAAGACGTGAAACCTGCCCCAAGATGTGAACTGGTTGCCCCAAGATGTGAAACCTGCCTTAAGATGTGACCCGAAAAGCTGCCCCAAGATATGACCCGAAAAGCTGCCCCAAGATGTGACCCCAAAAAGCTGTCCCAAGATGTGACCCCAAAAAGCTGCCCCAAGATGTGACCCCAGAAAAAAGCACTGGTGAATTATAGGTTTTGGTAAATCTGCTGGTGGAGTTGATGGTTCTCGTGAATCTGCTGGTGGAGTTAATGGTTTTGGCAGGTTTTGCTAAATATGCTGCTGGAGTTAATGGTTTTGGTGAATCTGCTGCCGGGGTTGATGGTTCTCGCGAATCTGCTGCCGGGGTTGATGGTTCTTTTGAATCTGCTAGTGGAGTTGATGGTTCTTTTGAATCTGCTGGTTGAGTTGATGGTTCTGAAGAATCTGCTGGTGGATTTGATGGTTCTGGTGAATATGCTGCTGGGGTTGATGGTTTTAGTGAATCTGCTGGTGGAGTTGATCGTTCTGGTGATTCTGCTGGTGGAGTTGATGCACCTTTGAGAGGCTCTTGGTCTTAGCTTCTTCAAACAAAAAAGACATTTCGGCTGAAAACGTAACATGAACTCCAATTGTCGGGTGTCTGAAGAACGATTATCTTGAAAATTTAGGTTAACCACATCGGCCAAAAACACGTCCTCAACAGGCGCCATTTATTACAATGTAACAAAAAAATAAAATGTTCTCTGGGAGGGAAAATACACATTTACCCTCACGAAAAATGGTACATACTAAAAAAGGGAAGAGGATTTTTTTGTGGTATCTTTTATTTGAGATTTTGCTTCGTCGTGGTATCAGAAATTGTTTATCGAATTATGTTATCGAGATGAATTAGGTTCTCAAAAAATGGTTTGATGGTTGTATCATTGGATGAAGTAGTCTGCAGAAACGGAATGGATGAAGATGGATGGAAATCATTGGATGAAGTAGTCGGATAAAAAACGGAATAACATCAAACTACTTCATGCAACCAATCCATGATATTCATGACTTCATCCTTTATACGGAAGCACCCGAGTAAGCCCTGAACTCGGCAAATTTTTCCACAAGTCTTTTGTTATTTTGCAATTAGTTCCAGGTTACTTTGGTCCGTATAAAATATTGCATCGTGAATACCATAAATATTTACCTTAGAGGCCATTTTTTTCATTCTCAATAGATTCGTGCCTTTCTCATGCCACTACGCAATTTTGGCTGCGCCAAATAGGGCCGTAAATAACAAACACCAAGTCGGAAATGAAAATTGACAAAAGCTTTTGACGAGTTGAAGTTTTTTTGGGCAGGGATAAAAAAATATTTCTTTGCACAGCAAATGGCAGGTAATTGTCATTTGAAAGAGCAAGCACTCAGCAGATTGAACAAGAAACATCAAATCCACCGGCAGATTCACCAGAACCATCAAATCCACCAGCAGAATCACCAGAACCATCAAATCCACCAGTAGATTCACGAGAACCATCAAATCCACCAGCAGATTCACGAGAACCATCAACTCCACCAGCAGAATCACCAGAACCATTAAATCCATCAGCAGAATCACCAGAACCATCAAATCCATCAGCAGATTTAAATGAACCATTAACTCCACCAGTATATTCACTGGAACCATCATCTTCACTAGCAGAATCACCAGAACCATCAAACCATCCGTAGATTCACCAGAACCATCAAATCCATCAGCAGATTAACCAAAACCATCATTGGAAGGTTATCTTTAGTGCCCCTGAGAAAACTGGTTTACGAAAGAATTTAGAGGCATCTATCATAGCCCTCAAGAGACCGTCTTTAAATGACCAACTTGACTCAAACTGGTTAATTCTTTTCCGAAATGGAGTAACTTAGTCAATTATTTTAATTACTTTTTACATATTCTCTTAACATGCATTGCCTTTTGTATTTTATGATGTTTCTTTTATCCAGTTTTTTACTACATTTAATTGCTTTTAAACACATAAATTGTAACTTTTTTTGATTTCCAAATTTTAACATCATTTGTAGCACTGAAGATGATTTTTAATCGAAAAGCTTTTGCTCAATTTTAAAACATTGTTGTTCTTCTTTAAATTTAAATAAAAACTAGTATTCACCCTTGCTTGCCATGCGTCATAACATGTGTATCTGCTGATAGCTTTCCACCAACTACTTTTTCCCAATATGATTTCTTCCCATGGCTCATTATTGACGGTGTGCTAATTTGGGAAATTGAAATGAAAAGTGTTAAATCTTAAACTAAGGGTAAAGTAATCTTTTCGTCCTGCGAAACTTAAATCTTTTTTGAAAAAAATTATCTGCTTCTAAAATTTATTCATTCAAGGTAGTATACATTGATTTACGGCATTGATTATGCAGTCATTTTAAGTAGATTTAGGTAGAAACTGGCCAGGCCGTGTTGTCTAAACAAGGTAGTGTCAAGGCCACACAAATGTAAAGACAAGTGATACTTTTATGGACCTACCTGCTGGTTATCAAAACTAATCAATGAACATTAAAACAATGAAACACATAAGACATAACTGGTCAAAATAAAAAATAATAAGGTTTGTTTAGGTAAAAAGGTAATTCATTTATTTATAAAATAGAAGAATATTGATCTATACTTGTAAATAGTGATTCTTTCATAGCTAGAAATTCATTTTTTGAATGATAATGATGAAACCTTAAAAGAAACAGACATTATTGGGCATATTTTGGCCAAATTTCCAAACATGTGCTTATAAAAAAGTTGAAAAAAACAATATTTCAAAATAATGAAAGGTAGACCTGTAGTAGAAATTCATCCAATCAAAAAGTACACTGTATTTCAGCGGAATTTGACAATTTTTAAGCTCTTCATGCCAGTAAAAATACTTTTTTCCAATTTGCTTATAAACAAATTAAGAATTTGGCCCAGTTCTTATAAAAACAATTTTAGCAACTCAAAATTCGATCATCTCTTCCCTATGATGGTGCTCTGTTTTTATGCAAGAAATCAGAAACATTCAATGATTCAAACTCCAGGAAATCTCAAAAAACCTCATTTTTGGGCATATTTTGGCCCAAATTGACCCAAAAAAAATTTCCTCGGAAATCGGGCTCCGTCACATTCAAAGGTTTACCATTTTGATTCTTTGTGCAAAATATCAGAAAAACTGAATGAGCTGATCTCGAGAAAAGCCCATAACGAACGGACGAACGAACGAACAAACAGACAACGATTAATTTATAGGACCTCCACCGGGGTAGGTCCAAAAAGAGATGAGTCTTCAAAATCAAAAAAGTTGTAAAGTAAGTTTGTAAAGTAAGTTTGTGACTAAAGTCACATGGCGTCACGAATGCTCCCTTTTCTTTAGCTGTTAACCCATAAGTCATAGTTTCTACCCCCCCCCCACATTTAGGGGGTATTGGGTTTTGATGAACCGAAAGCAAATGGGTGTTAAAAGTACGACTTTCCTAAGGGGGGTTGCCAGTTAAGGGGGGTCTTCTTACGTAAAGGGGGGTCTCTTAGATAAGGGGGATCTTCCTTGAATTATGCGAAACTTCATTTATACTGATTTCTAAGGGGGGGGTCGAAATTTTAAATGAATTTCCTAAGGGGAGGTTAGCACTTGAGGGGGGGTCTTCTTTCCTAAGGGGGGGGGGTCTTGACCCCTCTAGAAACTATGTAAGTAGGGGTAGGGGTAAAATAGCACTCTATCTTCAAAACCTACTGTGCTAGAGTTTTTAGATGCATTTCTACCTGAATAACAATAGTATGAAAATCTTTTTGATTTCATTCATTTTTCAGGAATTGCCAGACCAAAAACTGACAAATAGGGTCTAAAACCCTGAAAACGCTGATTTTGGATGTTTTATCATTATTAAAATATTTAAAACATTTTAATGATAATAACTGGATGGTATTGATACTAATTCATGTTGAACTACTAAAATGAAGCGTCTACAGTCACTTTCAGAAGCAGTTAAGTCAGTTTTGGTGTAAAAAACTGGTCACAAAATCATGCGAAACTAGTGAGTTTAGGCTTGTCAACTTGACATGATGCCATCAAGTACCATAGTCTTTGGTATGACCCAGCCGGGGATGAATGAACCCACAACCGTGCACACCGTTGCTTGGGTGTTCTACCTTTATGCTACGGCCGCTATCAAAGCTTAAAACTAGAACTTTGAATTTTATTTCTGGATAATCTGCAAAATAGAGAGCCTTACACCGGTGTAAATGAAGGGATAATTAATAGTGATAGCTGACATGGAGAGCAGGATCACAAAAGGATTATACATTTTTGCAAATTCGCCTTCTGTTTCGTCACGAACACGTGATACGGTTGCCATCAACTTCTCTGTTCCTTCTTTCTATAAAAAAAGGGAAAAATGGGATCAAATTCATTGCTCTTTGATTATAATATTACAATCCAAGGTACATTCCTATAGCTAACAGGCTGATCCCACAAAGGAATTGCTTGATTATAAAAACTTGAACTTCTAAAGTGTGCACTAATTCTTATTTTACTTCTCATTCATAACCTCACTAGCCATCCAGTGGACATAAAATCCACAACAAGCTAATCTTGTTTTAGCTGGCAATTAGTCTGTTATACTTGTTTGGTGTTATCAATTATGCTAATCAAAATAACCAGAGATAGCAGCAGGTGGGAAAAAGCTAGCTAAAATAAACTGGTTTTTCCTTTTTCTCAGCAAAATCACAGGTTCTTTTCTTTGTTGAACTTAATAATAATATGAACTTTTATCAACAGAAGAGTACTAATCATTTTTCAAAATCAGAGAGCTTCGAGCCGCCATGGCATATTGATACCGGGTGCGCCACAAAAAAATTTCTCTCTTTAAGTTTAATTTTGTCAAAATTCCAAAATTTTAAAAGAACCAATTCTTTTCCACGAGAAAGAAGAAAGATAATGTGTCATTTTATTAAATTCGATTGATTAGATCAAAAGTTATGTTCAGTTGAATAAAAAAGTTACATTTAGAAAGTGCTCACAAAAACGATGTAAATGAACCTATCAAATGTTTATTCTAAAACTGGCAATTACAATAGCGTTCACATGATTAAGAGCATTTTTTAGTAATTAAGCATATACATTTTGAAACTGAAGGGTCGAATGGGTTTAAAAATGTCATCAAATTTCTTTTTACCAAAATTTCCCTCAGATTTTTGGTTCTAGACTGGATAAAGTCTATGTATAGCTAGATTTACCTCAAAACCAATATTTTGTGTATTTTTATGAATTTTACCAGATTTTTTGGAATTTTTCAATGAATACTCTTCCTTTTATTGGAATTCAACCTTCCTTTACACCCGGTAGTTTTATGAACCAATTGAGAAACAATACTCTCAACTCTACTTTCATATTTGATGGTTATCCAAACTCAATAATAATTCAATGTTTATACCAAAAGAATTTCGGACTTTTATTGACTTTCTAGACAATTCTTTATGAAATCTAAAGGTCATATTATAAGATCGAGGATAAATCATCTAAAGAATTTCAATAACAATTCACTGCTGAGTGAATGGAAAATTATGCAAAATAAATTTTGAGATTTGTAATGGGGTCAATTGTTTGTTATAAAGTAGAAAAACCTTAGACATACCTGACCATTTTTTACAGACATCAAAACAACCATTTTCTTTTTACATGCTTTACCATCGACCACATTATGTGGATCAGATGCACCAGCTATACCTTCTTTAGCAGCACTTTGGCCACGATCTTCACACATTTGAATTTTACTCTTTGAAAGGATAAGTCCAGTTACTTTTAACCGCAGATTATGCAGTAATAGCATTATTAGGAGAATGTATATTATTTGTTTCAACATTTTTCTTTAGTCATCAGTTATATAGATTTGTATACTAGAAAAGATTAATTAAGACAATTGAGTTGCTTACAATGACTGATAAAACTGAAACCAAATTGACAGAATGAATAATACGCTGAGCTTACAAAAGCACAAATAATAAAAAAACCTTACCTCTTTATTACTTCACACCTGGTCTATTTAACAATACACAGGAAAAATCTAGAGTGTGATTCTTTTAGCTCTGAGATTTTGCATTGATTACATTTCGGGTGATTTTGCCCATTTTAAAATCTTCTATATTACCTGATATTACTAAAAGTCTAATGTGAGTAAGCCATAAGGGGGCCATTATGGATTTTTGAGATGGGGGTTCAAGTGTTACGTGACCTATTTCAGTTGGGTGGGTGGTTGGTTGAAAACGAAAGCGAAAGTGTTCAGGGGAAGAGTGTGAAATTAGTGTTTTTGTGAGGAAGTCATCGTTGCAGTGCAAATATTTCGCAAATTTAAAAAGCAACATGCTGAATGGACCTACCTAATGATTACTATCAGATGAAAATAAGAAAAAAGTGACAATAATTGTACAAAAATTCAGAAGGGAAAAATAAAGCTTGTGTGTTGAATAATGTAAAATGGTAAAAAGGAATTTCCCCAAATACGAAAATCACTTAAACCATTCAGGCCCAAAAAACCCTATTTTTAAGCAGTTTTTTGCCCAAATTTGTCCAAAAAAATTTTCCTTAAAAATCTGGCTCCGTCACATATTGGGCATTGCCATTTTGCATCATTGTGCAAAAAATCAGAAAAAAACTATGAGTCAACATTGAGAAAAGCTATATTTTCTTATTTGGTTAAAGGGAATTTCCCCAAAATACGAAGATCCGTCTTTTAAGGTGAATAAGAATTTTCCGGGAAAAACCACTTCAGTCATTCTTTAGAGAATCTTGCCCTCCATATTTGTACAAAAAATCAGAAAAAAGTAATGAAAGGATTTTGCACAAAGTCTAAAAAACCCTATTTTTAGGCAGTTTTTGGCCCAAATTTGCCCAAATATATATATTTTTGAAAATCGGGCTCCGACACATTTTAGGCATTGCCATTTTGCATCATTGTGCAAAAAATCTGAAAAAAATAATGAGTCAACATTGAGAAAAGCTATATTTTCTTATTTGGTTAAAGGGAATTTCCACAAAATACAAGATCCGTTTTTTAAGGCGAATAAAAATTTTCTGGTAAAAACCACTTCAGCCATTCTTTAGAGAATCTTGCCCTCCATCTTTGTACAAAAAATCAGAAAAAAGTAATGACAGGATTTTGCACAAAGTTCAAAAAACCCTAATTTTAGGTAGTTTTTGGCCCAAATTTGCCCAAATAAATTTGTTCTCAAAAATCGGGCTCCGTCACGTTCTGGGCATTGCCATTTTGCATCATTGTGCAAAAAATTAGAAAAAACTAGTGAGCCAATACTGAGAAAAGCTGGTAACAGACGGACGGACGGACAAACGAACGGACGAACGAACGGACAGGTAGGTTTTTTGTTTTTTTGGGACCCTTGGGGCATAAGCTACCTGTTGACCGCAAAAATTTCAAAATTCGCGAATTGACCATTGACAGCATTAAGGGTAAAGGGACCCAATGATGTCACAGATTTGGGAAAAATTTTTAAATGCGATATCTCAAGTTTGAAAAGGAGTTGGGAGGTCGTTGACCCCTTGAAAAGTTCGAAATTTGAAAAGCCACCCAAAATGGCCATTTCACAGGCTTGGGATCTTTCAGGTTGTAAAATGGTCATTTCTCAGTCTGGTGTTATCACATACACAAAGTGTTCTGTCATCTAATTTTCGGTTTTAAAAAATAGTACATATATAACTTAAAAGCAGAAAACTCATAATAAAATCAAAATCCCTGTTAAAATGTATTTTTACAGGCCTGTAATTGTCTCTTTTTCACAGGGCAAATCTAAACATAGAAAAGGTCATTCCCACCCTGAAAAGTGACAGTTTATACCCCAAAATTAGAGAAGTTGTCTCACTTACAAGGCCAGCAGAGTATTTTTCAAGTACTTTTTACCACCTTCATTTGAATTGAGTGGGGGTGGGGTACTGAACCATAGCAGAGTTAGTACCTGGTACTACATTTTGTGGCGGGGAGGGCATTTTTTGTTGCTAAATGCGTAAGGATTTCCCAATTTTTGCAAATTTGAACAAAAATTTTATTAATTTTTTCAAAAAGAAAACCTGAAAATATTCAGATTTCATTTAAACAGAACTTTATTTTTTTTTCCTAATTTCTTAAAAATTCTGAAAAATTGAATTGTCTTAACTTCCAGCTTTTCCCACATAGTAGGGGGAAATTTGTAAAATCGTTCAATTTTTTTAGTCAAAGCACTTTGTTATACATTTTTGGAAAGCTAAGGGGTAGGGAAATCAAAATAACTTGGATGCCAATTTTTTTCGGACACTTTTGTGTGATTTTCGGACAAATACGACGGTCTCAGTCAAAAATCATATAGGCTGAAAAATTAATGAAAATTTTAGTTTGAGAAAACGGACACCTGTTGTATATTTTTAGAAACCTCTCAAAAAATTAAGATTAGTGATATATTGCGAGTATAGGTGATTTCGGTACCTAACTCGAGATATTGAGCTTCCAAAAGCGCAAAAACTGGACAAAACAGCTGTTTCTGGCTGAGAAACACTGAAAACACTGTTTTTAAGGGTTAATATCTCGAGTTAGGTACCGAAATCACCTATATTCGCAATATATCACTAATCTTTAATTTTTGAGAGCTTTCCAAAAATATGCAACAGGTCTCCGTTTTCTCAAGCTAAAATTTTTATCAATTTTTCACCCTATGATTTTTGCCTGAGACTGTCGTATTTGTCCGAAAATCACACCAAAGTGTCCGAAAAAAAATTTGCACCCAAGTTATTTTGATTCCCCTACCCCTTAGCTTTCCAAAAATGTATAACAAATGCTTTGACTAAAAAAATCGAGCGACCTCAAAAAAAAAAAAAAAATTTCCCCCTACTAACAATTTGGTGAGGTGAAATTGACTGCTTAATAAAAAACGGCATTTTTGCAGGTTGATTTACCCATATTTTTCTTTGAAACAGGCTACTGTATAGCGAATGGGGGTCACTTTTTTCCTCAAAACTAACCAAAAAGGGGTGGTGATACCAAGGACAAAGTTAATACCCTGCTCCCCAAATTGAGATAGAATCTGACAATGTTTGGTTCTGTCCATCTAGCTTATCGTGGTATTGAGGTAGATTAATTTAAACTGCCGTCCGAATTGAGATAAAAAATTGTCCAATAGCAAAGAACTAAAAATTGTCTTGTAGTCATAAATCTTGACTGCTTTGCTTTGGCAAGCTGAAATTTTACACACAATGTCCAACAAGGTAGGGAGATAGGATCAAAAGTGACCAAAACCTATAGAAATCATCATGTCTATTATTGGACCACGTAAAAGATAAAATTCTGATTTCACATTCTGAACAAAAGAGGACGGAGTAAAAATTGAATGCAGTTTGGTTTTAATAAATGTTCTCAAATCAGGACAAAGTTGTTGTCCATTTCATATTTCATTAAATACATATGGTCCAATCTAGGATAATTGTTTTGCAAGGACAACAAATTGGACAACAAGGCCATATTATATTACTGATTCTGAGTTTTTTTCCAAACCTATGTTATCTCTGGTAATATTAGATGATGCAACATTCAAACAACATATAATCTTAATATTGTTGAAAAAGCCCAAATAATGGTTGCTTTGATCATGAGAGAAAGATGCTATATGTGACACTCTATGGAAATCTCTTGTTATACCACATCTGGACTACTGTTCACAGCTATGGTCACCAAATGAAACACAACTAATCCAAAAAATTGAGGATGTCCGAAATCATTCACTAGAAGGATAAAAAACCTTCCACAACCAAGGCTACTGGTAACGTTTGAATAAACTCAAACTTTTCTCACCTCAAAGACACAGAGAACAATAATATGCACCTGGTGTATAATTTCTATTTGATGATTCAAAGGAGGTTTACAAAACCTATTCTCGCAAATATGGTAGATATATTGGGCTCTTCCAGAAAAAAATTGATATACCGGGTGCGTCAGAAAAAACTTTGGACGTTTGGTGAGCCACTGGGACCGAGCAAAGTCTTTTTGAAACTCAAAACCACTTTTATTAGAAAGAGGATAGTCTAACTTAAATTTTGAGGTATCATTCATAAAATTTGAAACAAAACTTTTTGAGATATTGCTATTTGAAGCTCAAAATTACTTATCAAAAAGAGCAAAAATGCATCAAAAACAGGTGATTAAATTTTTCTATCTCTCTCTTTCTCTTTTGTTCTGATGTGCACGTTTTTAACGATGTCATTAATGTTTCCACTGGTAATAAAACATACCAGAGTGGGAATTTGTAAAACAACAATTAAAAATTTTATTTTGGTGAATTTTTGAGAGAATCTATCTGTGAAGAGTGTGATGTATGGAAAAAAAATCTCTCTTTCTCAAAATGCCTCGACAACACTGTCTATTGTCACAACATTTTAATTACCCATTTTTGACGTTTTTTTACACTTTTCGAAAAGTGAATTTTAACTTCAAAAGCTTATAACTTGAGAAATACTTTACCCAACTTAAAAAGCTATACCTCAAAATTTAAGTTAGGCTATCCTCTTTCTAATAAAAGTGGTTTTGAGTTTCAAAAAGACTTTGCTCGGTCCCAGTGGCTCACCAAACGTCCAAAGTTTTTTCTGACGCACCCGGTAGGGGGTGGACAACAGGAATTTTCGGATAAAAAACACTCAGAAATCCAGTTAATTTTTCAAAGTGCTTCAGAAATTCCGCTCAATTTTTTATTTGAACCCTTGGGAATTCCACATAATTTGTCAAAATTTAGAAAAAAGTATCCAAAACATTTAACAAAAAAATATAAATGAAAATGAGTTAATAAAAAAATGTTTGTTTCTTTATTCAAAAATAAGAAGAAAAAAGAAGCTCTTAGGAGGCAATCACACTAATATCTTCGTTTTGCGTCGCCTGACCGACTCTCAAAAATTGAGTAGAATTCACTCGGTGAGTCAGTAAATTTCTCGGACTTTTTTTGTCAATCACGTTTCCTTTGTTCAAAACTTTTATTATTGCCATTTTTTGCGAGCAATTTCTAGCGCATTCAAGGCATTTTGACTTTGTTTATCATTAACATTACATGCGCCATTTTGGGTCGAAGGTCACAGTGTTCAAAGGTCATAATTTGAAAACACCCAAAACAAGCGGTTGTTTTGGCTGCTGGCAGTTTCCTTTTAAAATACACTCCAAAAATGGATGATGGAGGTCGGGCGGACGAGAAGAAAAAAACCAGAAAATTTTTACAACCAACCGACCGACTCATTTTTTAGACCCAACGAGGACGCAAAGTGAAGATATTTGTGATTGCCACCTTAAAACTAGGATAAGATAAAGTAAAGCCAGAATAAGCAGCCAGAATAAGCAGCCAAAATGCCTGTTATTTTTGCAAGCTTCTGCAAAAAGATTTTTCGATTTTTAAAGCTGATCCCCAATTTTATACTCAGACTCTAAAGCAGCTTGAATGAATTACTTATAGAATTGATCAGGTTTTCTCAGAAAAGTATTGTACTTTTTACCTATGACACAAATACAGCCAAAAGTTTGTTAAGTCAAGATGACTTCGCGCTCATCCCCAAATATTTGCAATGTTGGCACTTTTGATTGTCAAGGGACCTTTTTGGATGTTATATGTAAGTATAGTATGACTAATATACCCGGGGCGGGGGGGGGGGGGGGGTACTAGGGTTGGCGAATGAGGGGTATGACGGTATGCGCGGATGACGGGACCTCCAAAAACCGACCCTTAGAGAGACTGATTTTTGCTGAAAAGGTCTTAGCACTTAGGACCCTTAGAGAGACTTTTTGAATTTTTTTTTTCGATTTTTGAAAAAAGTCATACCCTTTAGAGACTTTATTACAATTTTTTCTCTGGAAATCCAATTTTTTTTCTAAAAATCATGAATTTTCGACCTTTTATAGAGAGACTAATTTAAAAATTTCTGATTTTTCCGACCCTTAGAGACTTTGAAAGGTGGAAAAACCGACCCTTACCGTCCGCACATACCCATCATCCATTTTTGCCTAAGTACCACCCCCCCCGGGCCAATACCCAGCCAATATATCATTGAAAATTAACTTCGTTGAAATTCTGGAAATTCTCTGCTGTTCTTTTATTTGAGAAATATCTTTACCTGTAGAACATATACCTTATTTCCAGTTGTAAGTTTTGTTAAACAGCTACTGCAAAAGCATTCCTATCAGATGACATTTTTCCTACTGGACACTAATTGCAACAGAAAAAAATTCAAAGAACTAAAATCAAGTTAGATTTCATTTCAGAATTTTTTAGACTGGGACAAATTCCCGCCAAATTTTGACCTTTGAGCATGCGTATTTTGACATCTGAGCATGCGTACATGCGTACCTTTTGCATAAGCTCTGTTGTGGAGCAAGAAAAACCATGAACATACACCTTATTTACACGAAAATAAAAGTAGACACATAAGGCCGGACTCCACTTGCGCGCGCTTCGATCGCGCTTTTTCGAGCAAAGCTTCCACGCTATTGGTCAAAAGAAAAATGAAGCAACTCCATTGGCGCGAACACAGATATCTGTAAAGCCCGAAGGGCTAGATTTGCAGCTTTTATCAAAAAGTGAAGCTCATCTTTGGAAGGATTTCCTACCAGTGCCACGTGACTAAAATATGCAATTTCACCGGTTTGAGAGATGTGAAATAGCGTTTGCCGCCTACGTTTTTTGATCTCGCGCTCCGAAAACAATCAAAATGCTAGATCCTATCCATCGGCACGAAATTTAAAAAGTCAAATTTTTGCTTCACTTTTTTTTGCTGGAGAAAGCTTAAAGCTGCAAATCTAGCCCTTCGGGCTTAGATATCTGTGGGCGCGAACTGACGTAACGGTTGAAAAAAGTTGAAATGTGTTCAACTTTTTTTTCAAGCGCGCGCTACATTTTTATGACGTAATCTTTTTTCCAAGCAAAAAGGATTGAAGCCCAAAAGTGCGATCGTAGCGCGCGCAAGTGGAAACCGGCCTATATAATTAGCCTGTTAACGGCCTTGAATTTTTTCTGCTTATATCAGCATTAAGCAGCCAACGGCGTAAAAAGACGAAATAGCTGTTCCGATTTGCCAGCCAGGAGAATATTACTAAAAAGTTGACATATTTAGCTTCTTCGGAACAGCTCCAAATTTTCAGCTGGAAAAGTAAAGTTTGTCTAGAAAAAATCCCACATTGCCAGGAACATCTCTGCAAAAGAAGTTTTTGCCTTGTTCCTTAAAGAACCTTATCGGGGAAAATTTCGAATCGACGATATGTCCCGCGCAAAATCTGCTTTTCAAAATCGTACCCTTACATTGCAGTTTAATATGGCTGAAAAGGTACCCTTTCAGCGCATTTTCTCTTGATTTACCCAATTCTTATAAGTTATAGTGCACTATATTTCTCAGCTGTAAATCTGCGTGAAAAGAAGAAGCTTGGAAATTTTCTATTTCAAAGAAAAAATGAGAAAATTATTCTTGTCAGCTGTAATTATCAGACAAAAGAACCTTTTTCAAACAAACGAGAAGCAAAAACCTTTCTTTTTTACAATTATTTTGAATTTGTCAGAAACATTAGTCCAGATCATATGAGTGCCCCCAGGTATTCACTTCATTGTAAATCAATAGACCTTTTACACAAATTACGTCACGAACATCACTTGCCTCGTATTCAAACAATTACCATGGTGATTATGTCCCCTGAGACATAAAAAGAAAGTAGTTTCAATAAAATCCGCTTGGAGTTAAAAAAATGGCTGATTTGAGGGCTCGAGTCTTAGCAACTTGGTTGCTTATAAAAAATGTGTAGACGTCCTCTTCTAAAAATAAGTCATCCCTAGAGATAAAAATAACCGAGAGATACAAAGAATCCTTTTTCGTGAAAAAAAATGCGTTCGAGACTCTGGGGAAACGACTTGATTCAAGAACTTCTATTACCTAAATCGTTATTGTTATTCCTTAAGAAAAAGCTTTTAGGAAAATGACCAGGAATAACAGCTGTTTGAAATCAAATCTATACCGATTGATAACCGTTTCTACATGTCAAAAGTGGTGGTGGCATTGCATAAGATGTGGTAAATGGCCCAAGTCCTAGCTTTGTTTCCTCTTTTATTTTCGATATTGTTGACCTTCAACATGACAATATGAAGTCTATCTATCGTCAAAAAAGCCACGTATTACAGTGGGGACAATTTCTTATATACAAACTAACATCAATCAATTATAATAACTTTGCAATAAAATAAATAAAACAAATTTATAAAGGTAAAAAGAAAGCAAACATAATCTTCCTCAAAACGTTGTTAAAATTTAGGATGTTTTTCAAATTAAAATAATTATAATCAACATTCCAAAACGAAGCGCCGTAAAAATGAATCCACGTCTCAAAGTTTGGGACAAGCTGGAGTTTTTACAAGCTCTTGTTTGATTTGGTTGGTCGTTAACCAGTAATAAAACAATTTTGTTACTTTTTCTAAAGAACGCGTCATGCCTATCACTTCAAATGACCAATTAATGAAGTATCTTATAAAAACTCCAGGTCATCCCCAAAGTTTAGATGTTTAGTTTGTTTTTTTTTCCTGTTGATATTCAGTTGATAGGCCATATAGAACAGCAAACTCTAATTGGAGATGGTCACTGAAAATTTTACTTGGTCCGGAAATCGGAAGCTTATTTGATCCACCATTAGGTAATTTTCACGCTGCAAAGTTATGTGAAAGAGTACTTACTGCGCAGATAAATCAACGACCTCGCGCATAAATACCGTGAAATGAATCACACATTTCAACACCTCTATTGTAGTTTTCTCACGAGGTACCTTTCGTTGGTTACAACTGAATCCAAAGCGAAAGCTCCGAATGCTAGCATCACTTTTTCTTTCCATATCCCCTCTTGTAATCTACCATCTTCAAATCATATTCCAATCAAAAGCAAGCAAATTTCGATTCTTTTCCATAGCTTGAACAATAGTGGTAGGTATTTTATGTTTTAACCAATAGTTCTGTATCCTCTCGTATCTTCCTTTGTCCAAAAACAACGGATTGCCTCGGCTGAGAATAAAGAAAAGGCGTTTTTAAGACTTTGGTAATCAAATCAAAAAATCTGGTTTATATTTTCATCCCCTTGTCTTTGGTGTCTACTTTGAGAAAATTTCCTCGGCTCAGTATGTTTAGCTTAACTTTTGACTGTGAGACCTAAAAAATGCTAATCTTAACAAAGACATCATCTTATAGATGACATACAAAGAGCAAAAGTAGCATAAGAATCTTTTCAAATTTGCTCTTTCTTGTGTTTAAATATACTGTGTATGAAGATGGTAAAAAAGACGTCCTTTAAAAGGCTTATTTGGGACCTTAGAATGCTTTCAATAGAAATTACCTTAATCAAGAAAAAAGAAGAAAACTTACTGAAATCCACGATCTGGTTCACCATAGGAATCCAAGTAGGGCGCTGCTATGAAAACGCCCTTCCTCTGATTGTACAGTAAATAAATTTCACAGTCTCTGATCTTAAGGAACGCCCCAACGCCCTGGCCGCATTGCTGAATGTGAACGGCAGAGGCACCAAATGATTGGTTTGGCATCCCTTTCTCATTGACACAACAATAACATTGACTACAAATCATTTCACCACAGATGAGGCACAAGGCTGGTGAACGGCTTGTATCTCCTACTGTCGGGCATCTGAAGAGAAACGGAATGAAGTCAAAGAAATGAAATTTGCGTAAAAAAGTGTCGTTTATAAGGTAAGGGGTTTGTGATTTGAAAGGAGAATAAATTTCAGGTTATAGTTGTGCGAGTCATAGTTCTCACAATCTCTCATCGTAAGGAACCAGAATTTTCAAATAGTGTAAGGCTGCTTTTCCTTAAAAAGCGAGAGCGACCGTAGTACAGTGGTAGAGCATCCGGCTACGGTTCGCAAGGTTGTGGGTTCAACCCCCAGCCGGGTCATACCAAAGATTCCCAAAATGGTACTTGATGCCTCTCTGCTTGATGCTCAGCAACTAAGAGAAGGATCAAGGATAAGTGGAGAAATCCAGGGAGAAAGAGTGGCGCCCTCCCCGACCTTCGGGTAGATAGCTATCGAAAGAGGAGCCTTCGGGTCGCCTCCGACTGCGGTCGCGGACTTACTTAGTTACTTATTCCTTAGAAACACCTCTGTCTCATTTTGAATTCTACCGGGGTAGCTATAAAAAATCAACTGAGTCTGAAGTTCCCTACACCGATGAAAATCTCTCTCACCCCAGTGAGTTATCGAGTTATAGTTGTGCGAGTCAGAGTTGTTGAGTATATTTGGTGAGTCTTTTTTTCCTAGAATTTATCAATATGTTTGTTTTTCGATTTTGACCGGCTTGCCAAAATTAATACCGGTGGCCGGTGTAAGACCATAAATTTCCAAATTTTGAATAGGTTATAGAATTTCAATTGAGTATGAGTTTACTTAAAGTTAGGCCATTTTTGGCAATATTTCTCATCGGATCATCCACTGGGGCGGATCTAATCAGGTCACTGTTACAAGGGTGTTTAAGATCTTTAACGATGTGGATATTTCATTCATACTTAAGGAGTCTCCTGAATCAATGTCATAAATAATATATTAATAACAGCAAAAATAACCATCGGAATTTAATATCAGCATACTTGAACCCGGATGCTCTCTTGATAAGTGTACTGTACTGCTCAGGGAGGTCTACAAGACGTCTCGATGATAAATAACAATCTTTTATCCTGAAGAAAAAATAAATAAATTGTGTATATATAAAAAATTTCTTCTCAAATTTGCGAAAACTTTCGCAGAAACCTATGCTTTGAGTATTATGCTGAGAGACTATACTACACTAGAGCAAGTTCACGAATTTATGTCCCTATAATTTCAATCGAATATCAAAGCGATGCATCATAGCTGTCAACTTTCCCGCATTGGGCGGGAGACTCCCGCATACCAACGTTTTCTCCCACATTTTCAAGATTTTCTCCCGCATCTCCCGCATTTCTAAAAATTTTCCGATTTCCTGAAAAAAAATTCTGATTTTGAAAATTAGGACGAAAAATTCCCCGATTTCCCCAATTTCCGACAAAATCGGATTTCGAGGGAAAATTCCCCCGATTTCCCGATTTGGAAGAACTGGATTATCGGGAAATTTTTCCGACTTGGGGCTCTCCCGCATTTTTGTGAGGCATCTGTAAAATTGTTGAATAACACCAAGAGAAAGAAAGAATAAAATCAGAACTTACGGTCTGACGAGTTTGAGTTGTTCTCTTCGGATGTCACTGCACCATCTGAAGGGTAAAGAATATCAATCATTATACTAAATTTTTGAAATGTAGTATGGAAGTTGAAAAAAAGCGTGCTGAAAGCAAATACTTTCATCAGGTGTCTGGTCAAACAAGCTAATCTACTTATAACCCGTATTTCTTAGAATAAATTGAATATTTTAAATTTTCGTGATTTTATGTACGGCGCCTATTTCGAAATTCGAGTTACGAAGTTTCTGCTCATTCTAGGTATTCGAACGATCTATCTGTTGATATCCTATGAAAGAATGTTTTTTTTCTCATCATTTTTTTCACAGAGCAATAAAATTGAATACCTGTCGACCATTAGCTTGATGGTTGGGTCATTGAATAATTTATCGAATGACAAAGCTTCAGACAAATTCGTTGGTAAGTTCATGTATCTCAACAACGAAGACATCTCCAATGAATCAGTCATCGTTTCTAAAGAAAATTATATTTGAGGTTTATGACACTTTCCTTCCCATAGACCCGGTAGGATCCTTATGCATCGTCTATTGAAATATCCGATTATCGCAGTATTGATGATAATTCCGCATTCGCCAATTCTATATTGGTTCCAATAAAAGGGAAGATGACATACTTAATTTCAAATCTTCCGGCATTGACACGCCCACCAAAAGGTGAAAGAAGATGGCTGAACATCGAAGGAATGGTAACAATGATGACGTCACACGTTCTTTCAACACATGACCATTAACCACTTGATTGTCGGGTCTGAAAAATGAGAATTAAAACAGCTTTGAGCTAATAAAAAAAACATAAACTTTGACCGAAAAATTCACTATAGACCTTTCTTCTTTGCCGAGGTAGTTTTACTTCTATGAGAATTGATGTTATCTTACCCGATCATTGATTGGACATATTTCCATGCTTTCACCAGATATTCAACATTTTCATCATCCTGTCCACTTTCATTTTCTCCTTCTTGCATTTGATCTGTGAAAAGGAATTAGAAATATTTCATTGCTAAATCAGTATTTTAATCATGATTTGACGAGACAAATGCAGATCATAATCTTAGACCTCTTTTAAAACAAAGTACACACTTAGAATTTTAGGCTCATAGAATGTAACTATGTTTCTCCAAAGAAATGATTTCTATAAACTAATAATCAGTGGTGAAGGACCCTCTGTAAATTGTTATAAAAATGGCCTCTCCAAAGAAAATTTACCCAATGTAACTTTTTAATTCATTAGAACTCTACTTTTTCAACCTGATTCAACTGGGTGCATGTGCATTATACGTTGACCAAATCTACTCAGCTTGTACACAGCGTGTCTGTAACTTATCACATATATGGCGTAAAATAAATAGTAGTACGGCAAAATTATTTTTGCAATTTCCGTAAATGTCGGGTGTGTTTACAGACAAGCCAAATCAGATAGCACAAAAAAACATACCATCTTCGTGTAAACCAGGTGTTTGTAACAAAGCTTTAACGTATTGCGCAACGAAACAAACTTTAAAGATGACATCATTCATTTGGTTTTGTTTGATTTTCATAAAGTTGGGTTGTTTCTCTTGGAAGATGTGACCACAGGTAGACAACAAGCAACGTAGACTGACCATCAATCCGAACACATCAACACTGTTCAATGTGAAGTCACTGTTCTCGTCACAAAAGACTGGAAAATAAGATGAAAGAGAACGATTGAATGATATTACCTGGAGAGATTCGGAAATCCCGAGTAATACTATTGAATGAGGTAAAAAAACAGAGCTACGAAGAAACCGAATTATGACGTCATTTTTGCTCGGGTTATTTTCATGCTTTTAAATTTTCGAGTTATTTTCCCTTTTTCAACTCGGTTTTTCATTTCCTTTAAAATTTCGAGTTATTTTCCCTTTTCTTAACTCTATTCATTTAACTCTATTTACATTTCGAGTTATTTTCCTTCCGTTTAAGCTTTCGAGTTATTATTCTGTTCCTTCAGGTTTACGAGTTATTTCTTTTTCTTTCGGGGATACCCGAGCTACTTAATTGGGGGTAATGGGTCTAACCACGAGTTGAGGTCGTATTGGAGGCCGATCTTGTGAACACTTTTTTAGCAGACAAGCTTCGATGTATTATTCATAGTTCTTAGTACATAAATGAAACTCACATGTTGAATACATGAATAAAACTCGACTCGATCAAGTTGAAAGCATTATCAATGCTCAATCAAAAATAACACTTTTTATCAATCGAAAATAGAACTTTTTAAACCACTTCACACAAATTTTGATTTCAAACTCTTACTTTAAACAATCAAACAATTTTGTACCTATATTGCACAAGAGAGAAAAGAGAAGAGAAATCGTATATGACTAGACCTCTAGTCCTCAAGATATATATTGAAGTTTGAATATGGAAAATCAAGCGTTAACCGACACAGAATTTGAAGAACTCGATAACGCCATCTCACATCATTTGCAAGATGGACATTACAGTGATGCAATCGAGGTGTATAAAAAATTGGTTGAAAAACAAAAATCCGTTTTAGGAACGAACCATCCGGACACTTTAGCGTCGATGTCCGGAATGGCTTATTGTTTCATCAGCAAAGGAGATTACGGTCAAGCTGCACCGATTTATAAGGAGGTGTTTGAAACAAGAGTTGCCGAACTCGGTCCAACTCACAAAGACACATACACGAGTCAAAATAATTTAGCTGATTGTTATCTCAACAAAGAAGAATACTCAAATGCAATCCCCGTGTTCGAGGACCTGATTCAAAAAGAGACGTCGTTTTTCGGGGCCGATCACCAGGACACGATACTGAGGAAACATAATCTGGCGTTCTGTTATCAAAATATTGGAAATTACACGCAAGCAGTCGTTCTTTTTCAAGAACTTGTAGAAAAACAGACTTCTTTGTTAGGGCCAGACCATGCAACAACACTAACAAGTAAACATAACTTGGGACATAATTTTATAAAACAAGATAAGCATGACAAAGCTATACCAATTATGAAGGATATTGTAGACAAACGTAGCCAGACTCTTGGGCCAGGTCACATAGATACCTTGAATAGTAAAAATACTCTTGCGTTCTGCTATGCTAAAATTCGTGATTATAAGGAGGCGTTGCCAATCTTCGAGGATATTTTGAAGCAGAAGACGGAAAGTCTGGGACCAGATCATAGAGACACAGAGAGTTGCAAACGAAATTTGGAGTTTTGTCAAAAACAATTAGCTAAACAAGGTTGAACTAGCTTTCTTCTTTAGAAGTAATGTCAAATACATAAATTGTCTCAATTCGAAACGATCACCTAGACAACTTTGTGCACCCTGATTCATAGTTAAATGAATAAGGTACATTAAATAAAATTCTGTCAGTAACAAGTTGTCATTTTAGTATATTGCTTCAAAACAACCCCCACCTGATTCAAAAAAATTGAAAATCGTCAACCCCACCCCCCAGAATCCTGGGGGGTGCCCACTATGACGTAACTTATAAAAAGATCTATCATGAAAGAAACTAATGACTACCAAGAGAGGCAAGAGGAAAGAGGCAAGAGAAAGCTAAAATATATGTTCGACGATTTCTATGAAATTATTTTTCGCAACTTACAGTTGAAGACTTCTGTTCCGTATTCTTGTATGGGTTCATACACTGTCGCCATGGCTGTGGAGGAGAGATATTGCACAAAAGCGTAAAAAAACATCCAATCACGCTCCAAGATTTCTTCGAACATGTTCGTCCCTCCTTCTCGGTGTATACATTCTGATATAATAAAAGTTTGGAAAAGTGTTTTTTAAGTCAGTTTCGCAACTCTGTGTATGTTTTACATATAAAAATCAAATGTTCGGCCATGGTTTAAAACCAGGCAAAGTAAACATTTTCTATACAATAACCTTGAAAACATTTATAAAATTTTCACATAGGGCATGTGAAACATGCTAGGTTCTGCCCACAGAGATCTTATATAAAACACTAGATTTTCGTCCCATGCTAAAGCAAATAATACACTTTCTTTAATAAGTAGACCACGGTTCGGTGCCGGCAATTTGATCAATCGAGACCATTCTCTCGCCTCTTAATTTTCCGCCTTGTCAGGTGTTTGTTCTGATCGAATAAATTACCGGTGCCGAACTGTGGTCTACTACTGTGTGGTCTACTCAGAAGAGATGGCTCAATATTTTGCTTCAAATGTCGTTGCTTAGGATAGCTCCATAAGATATATGTGGTTCTGCCCAGCTCAAAAAAACTTGCGGCCCATACAAAACGATACATTGCTGTAGTTGCCATCAAAACGAAAATGCATTGCATGAAAGAATAAATTATTACCAAGCGTTTGAAGGGTGAAAGAAAAAACCATCCAACTTAAAGGTATAGCTTGTCCACTGTTTTCGTCAAATGCGTCCAGCTGTAGAATATAAACAAATTTTAAAGAAACGTTTTTCTTTCATCATGAAGCCACTACTTACCTTAAGTGGATTTATTTTGGCGTGGACTTTTCTTCGCGAATCGGGTATCTAAAATTTTCGCCCGGCTTTCATAAGGGTTTCCCCCAATTTTGAGATTTTAAATATTTCGTCAGAATCAATGTTCGCGAAAACGGCAAAAATTCGCGAAAATCAAGAAAATTAATCCACGCGAAATTTAATATACTCTAATCGTTTCTTTCATCAGTCATTTGTATCATCAAACTTTCGTGACCATTCTTCAATTTATTCAGTGTGATACTATTCTTGTAAATGAAAGTATATACACTCAGTACATTAAGACAGGGACTTAACATTAACAAAGATTGTTTTCTTAGCCTGTGGCTCACTTAAGACTTTTTGTAGTGGTAGAATAGTAGTATAGTTCTCAATTTCGAGCTTTTACTTAAGCGGATTGTAGTACAGTTATGATTCTGTTTAATAGAATATAGTAAAAAATAATACTTTTAAAACACGATTAGGAAGATATTGTCAGAGGTCAAAATGAGAGCAGAGGAATACCTGCATTAGTTTTTTCGGGAACATATCCATCACGTTTTCATTTTGTTCCAATTCAGCAACCCTTTAAAAAAATATCCATCGATTAAACATGTTCCATTGCGGATGATGGAGACCCAGATGTGGTTAATATCATTACACGTGTTTTTTATAAGAACAAACTATATAAGAACATAAGGCTTCGATGGCCATAATGTTAAGAACAAATTAAGAGCATTTTAAGGCTTTGTGGACCTTAAAGCACCCGATTTCAAAAAAAAAAATGGTCAAAAATATTCAAAACAATTGCGAAAATAAGACCATATTAAGAACATTTTTAGGCTTAAAACTCAAAAAGTTAAGAACATCCCAAGGCTTCAAAAATTTTGGATGTTCTTATAAAAAAAACGTGTAACTGCAAATCTGCCATTCACGTATTCTGTCTTTCCGAATCACAGATTATAATTATTGCATGCTTTGTGCGGAAGGGGAATAAATTCCCAAATCAAATCGGGCAAATATGCTTCTAAAGTTGAAAATTCAAAAAAGGAAAAAATCCTGATCACTTGAAGAGTTTGAGGAACCCTCTTCTTGTGTCTTTCTTTCGGAAGGTATAAAAAAGAGTTCGAACTACGGCACGAAGGAGAAAAAATGGCGCCCACCCGTACCTTAGGATAGATTGCTATAAAAAAAGGGAAGCCTTCGGGCCGCAAGGCATTAATGAAGATTTCACCTGATGTAGCTTTGTAGCATTCGAACACCCATCGATATGAAGCTTCGGGATTTGGTTTTACGGTCTTCCTTTTCCACTGTTAAAAAGAACATAATTATTTCAAAAAAGCCTTGCAAACATACCGACTAACTAACGGGAGACCGACGAATAGTATAAATGGGTTTGACGTTGTCTGTAATAATGCAAGATTTTACGAAATTCTTTTATTATTATACAAAATAGGAAAATAATGTAAAAGGGGATATAAAATTTAGCGTTTTTCACTGAAATCTCTTTGAGCTATCTCTCAGATTTATCGTTTTATTTTATTATTTATTTCTTATGTTTCAACAACTTGACGTCTAGATTAAGAACGCCGCATGTTCAGCAAGGAAATAGAAAGACAAAATGTAAAAAGAGATAAATCCAACCTTTCTTTTTCGGTAAAGTCGAAAGTTCTGAAGAGAATTTATCAACGTATGACAGGAATTCGCTCAAACTCAATTCCAAACTATCTTCGCTAAAATAAAGAATAAAGGAAGATATTTGACTGAAGCGAAGTCAATGCAGAGCATGTTGAGCTTTTTGAAAGATTCTTAATGAAATGATTCTATGTGGATTCCATTTAGGTATCTGTAAAATTCCGATTGCGTCAATTCGCAAAATAAAATACCGCAAGATCTATCAAAATGAATCCAAAATTTGAGATGAGAGCGAACTTAAAGACCAGAATTTAGTCTATTTAAGGCCGGTCTCCACTTGCGCGCGTTGCAATCGCACCTTTTAGCTTCAATCCTTTTTGCTTGGAAAAAAGATTACGTCATGAAAATGTAGCGCGCCCTCGAAAAAAAAGTTGAACAGATTTTAACTTTTTTCAACCGTTACGTCAGATCGCGCCAATGGAATTGCTTCATTTTTCTTTTGACCAATAGCGTGGTAGCTTTGCTCAAAAAGTGCGATCGCAGCGCACACAAGCGGAGACAGGCCTTTACTCACCTTTTCTCTTCTTCCAACCTCGGTAATATTGGTAACACAGTATTACACAAGGAATTGCAAAGAGGGCAAAGATACTCTGATTGCAAGACATCAATAGATCTTGTTCTTGCCAAAGATCGATATCTCTCCTTAATGGTAGTGTAAAATTTATTCCAACATTCACTGTGGAGAATGTGGCCACAGCTGCTAACGTGAGTCATGGTCACACCGTTAAGTTCGGCTGTAATCTGACTGACATCCCTACTATTTGGTTTAGTTCCTGACTTATTGAAAACACTTGATTTTTGTTGGAAGCAAGTCATCAAGAACATCTTTTCATCGTTATCAATAGATTGTTCTTCTTGACATAATATACATTGTACAGGATCACTTCCAATGCTGGAATCGGTTACCGTACATTTGGAACCCAACACAACAGGGAATGTGGAGGGGCTGATGATACTTGCTCCATCAGTTTCATCGCTATAAGAAAAGGAATACATCATAGTACACAACTATGCTTAAACGTTATTAGGCTGACAGGAAAATCACCATCCGGACAGTGTTGTCCTCTGCACTATTCCCCGGCGGACGATTGCCCCGAGACAATATTACCTCCGGCGGACGATTGCCCGCTATGACAACTCCTAGAGCTTTACTGGGAAGATATAACAATTCACTATGAAAAATGTGAAGAGAGAGAGCTACGCGTAGAAAACGATGGAAATGAGTTGATTTCTTGATTTGAAGCTTATAAAGAGCCACAAACCAGGAAAGCCGCAATAGTGAGATCAATTAATTAATTTTGGTCAAATAGTTAATATTCACTCTACAAACGAGAAACTCTCCATAGACATATTTACCACCCTACCATACTCCACTCACTTGCCCTCCATATCATACTCTTAAAAATATTTCAAGAGGAAACTTAAAGTAGTCTACACGATAAACAGCTCCAGGCTTTCAGGCTTTACTCTTGAGCAACTCAAAGTAGGAGTTCTACGCCCGAAAAGGAGGAAGTTATGACGTAGCCTGATTAAAAGCAACATTTACCCAACGTCCATTCCCTCTGAGAAAAACCCTTGGTGTGATTGCATGAAAGCTTTTTGCATGTTGTTCATTTTGGCCATCATTTTAGCACGTTGTTCTTGAGCTCGTTTCTTCCTCAATAGCCGTTCAGTTTCCTCCGCTTCTTTGTTGTTATCTTGGTCCAACTCCATGGTGAGATTATCTTCGTCTGGATGTGCTTGTCGTAACAACTGAAAATGTTGAAAATAGTGAAATTATGAAATCAAGCTAGTCTTTAGTGAGTGGTTCCAGCGCTATATTGAAACAGTCCAACTAGCCTTTTTAGTCAGAAATATTCTTAAAAATAATTCATATCCGTACGATACAGGGTTATAGATTTACAGTCGATTTGAATAAAAAGTCAGTCCGTGTGATCAAAATTCCGAATGAAAGTATGGGCGAGCTTAGAAAAAAATGTATCATAATTGTTCACAAACAGCTTTATTTAAGAAGTCCGTGATATATAACAGGAAACTTGCGATAGGAGTAAGGACAAAAGGGGTATTTTCAGTACCTCTATGACCCATTTGAAAATTCCAGAGTCTGAATGTTTTCCACTCTTCAACATTTCTTCAAGAAGGTTCTTGATATTTTTACCTGTAAAACAATTCAGAAAAAAATGGTTGTCTCAGCATTAATAATTTCAGATGTTCAGAATTGTCTTGCAACTATCAAAATACAAAATCTTTAAAACATAAGAGAGCAATATAGGGGATATAGGTAAACTATTTGGATCATTATAGAGGCAGTTGCAAGCTTCCATTTTACATACCTTCCTCTATCGGCTTCGAGAGCATGGGTAGGAAGTTGGGTAGTTTTGAAGGGTGTCTTTTAGCTTCGATTAAACCAGTACCAACGATGAACAACGCCTAAAGGATATTAGGTAAGAAAAAAGTTTTATGAAGGGTTAACTGATTTGTAGTTGCAGAGTTCTGCGGAATATTTATGAAAGGGAGTGGCTATATCGCTAAATTTTTTTCAGATTTTGATATACCAAAGTAAGTTTTTTGACATAAAAATAATACATGCCAAAATACAGAGGTTTCTTCTTAAATATATTCGAGGCAGTGAAAAAAGGTCTGCTCGACTTCAATCAATTTGTAACATCCACTATCAACCACATTTATTGTTGCTATACTTACGAGTTCGACTGTTTCTTCAGACCCGAAATGGTCAGGATTTTTGAGGACGCATCTCAATATATAATCCATTCGATCACACTCGAAAACTCGAAGAATATTTTGAAATAACGGATTCCATTCCGGAAGGTCAGTCAACTCATATTCTAAAAAAAGCAAAAGATTAACAATGGAAGTTGGAAATTAAAATGTATCTGACATCTGTATCAGACAAAAAAAAACGAGTTCATCCTTCAAATTTGGTCAAAATCGTTTAAAAATTAAGCAAAATTAATTTGGAAGAAAAAAATGTAAATAGTTACCTTTCATGTTTGGAAATAACTTGGCGTGCTTCTTCTTCTGTTCCACAAACTGAGATGATAATAAAAACAAAATTTAAGCCATTAAAAACTATTAGGCACTCAGAAAAAAATCAAGGAAACGTTTAAGCTCGAGATGACTGTTGCGAGGAAACAAGTATTCAAAGACGTCTCAGGATTTAATGGGCGCGATGAGATTCTTAACACTACAGCTGCACTGAAAGCTCCCGACCTCCTGAAGAATATTAGTACAGCGGAGTCTCCGTAACTCGAATAAGTATAACTTGAATCTCCTTTATTTGAACAATTTGCCTTTGCCCTTTTTCAACTGATCAAAGAGACTTCAAAGTACCAAAAATCATGTTAAATACCTTGGCTCGTTCGTTTCGCGTATAATGGAGGAAGTATTGGGAAGTTGTTTTCATCAAGTCATCACGTAATTGGTATGTGCCTTTCCCATCAAGACCTGGACTCCTAAAACAAGCAAAGTAAAAAGAAAATGAGTGTATAGGTTTTTAAAAGAAAATCATTTAAAGCCCTTAAAGCCCAGTCAATAGCAAGGTTTAAAGCACACCCAATCCATATTTAAGAGTATATGAAATGCGATCAAAAGACCATTTCTTACTTGTATTCAGAGACATCTCGAAGAACATCATCAAGGCGTTCGTCGACCGAGGAATCATCCTCCTGAAAGAGAAAAGAAAGATAACGTTATCGTTATACACTTTCTTCTGTTTCGACAAAAAAATGTAGGGGAGTTTTACAATTTGCAAAATAAGGAAAAAATTATGATTAGGGTATTATTCTATTAGCAACTTCCATCATGTCCAATCGGGATATAAAAACAATTCCCCCCAAGGTTTAATTACAGAACTAAACGATAATCTCTTACGTGATCTTTGAAAGGTAAGTTCTTGACTAGTGAACTTCTGGTTGCCGGACCAAGCGCCAATCGATGGCATACTTCGCGACGTAAGATGTCCCTTGCACTTATTTCACTCAAGTTCACTACGTATCTCTCCACTATAAAATGGGGAATATGAAATAGGATCACCACAGCGTCGTCAATATCAACAAACACAGCTATAGTATACTATAAAACCTGAAACTATCAAATGGATACAGCAGTGTTCTATTTTTTAGATATGTTTTAGAGTGTTTAACTCGGATAAAAACTCGCATTAGTAACTTTAAATATCACCTTTCTGTGCTTCATTCGGCTATCTTTTTTTTTGCTTTTAAAGTTAAATAGAAATCATTTGAAAAGTCTCACCTAATATGAAATACAGTAGATGGAAACACTCATGAGCCAATATTCGAGTTTTATCAATGGTCTAAAACGCAAAAAAAGAACAAAGTATTATTACAAATGGAAATCAACCATAGTATCTAAGATAGAAGTTTTTAGCATAATCGAAAAGGAAGGAAGTTATTAACTTTGAAATTAAAATATAAATATATGTACTAGTTAATGCGACGACTTCCGAGTGTAATACGAGAAATATTTTTCCGAGCCTTTTTGGCGTGGAAAAATATTTCTAAAATCTCGGAACAAGTAAAATATCGAATATTGCACGAGAAGTCATGTGATAACTTCACATGGACACATGGAAATCAACTATAGTATTTTAGGTAGAAGTTTTTTGGCTTAATCGAAAAGGAAGGGTTATTGATTTTGACATTAAAATATGCAATATAAAAATATTAAAAATTACCTCGCCTTCAACTTTTTCACCTGTCATACTTGAACTAAAAAACAAAAAACACTGCAAGGTCTATTGATCATTGGAAAATATTAGAAAATTAGGAAGAAGAATTAGTTAAACTTTTAAAGGTCAAGAAACTAGAAAATAGTCGAGTTTCAAGAAAAGGAAAACCGTATACCTGAAGAAATCATGCAGCTTGTACTTTTGCAGAATAACATCCAAGAAGTGATTTGGTGACATCAATGATCCCATGATCTATTAAAAGGAAAACATGAGTAAGGCCCAAAATTAAGAGGTGTACTGGTTTAGCCAGAATCGACCGACCTAGACTGATAGTCAAAGGTTGAAAACGTGTCTATGTGCGCTAAAGTTCGTTTAGACTGTCTATCTTTGGGCATATAGCTGGAAAAAAAGTTTGTACTTTGGCCTTTGCATGCTGCAACAAGTTTGAAATACAAGAAAGGAAATTTTCTACTTTTAGATTCCCAGACTTTATTCCTTTATCATAAAAAGTTTGTTTGAGAAATACAATATTTACTTTCGCTTTCAAAAATTCAGCGTAACTAATAATTCAAATCTTACCTGAACCAATAGAACATCACGGTCGAACATCTCAGTACCAAATTTGACATTGTGATAGTAAAAGATTTGGTGGTGAATAGCATAACCGTTACGTTTCCACATTTGAGCATACTCTTGTCCCATCAACACCAATGTTCTCAGAGGTGCTTCTATTAAAGTGACTTGTGTTTTCAAACGGTCTTTCTCGGGCTGTAATGGGGAAATCAAGAACACATATAATGCTATATTTTATTGTTTCAAATTTTGAGGTTTCGCGGTAGATAGGAGGTCGAATCTTTACTTATAGACATTTTTTCTTATAGACAAGGTTGAAGAACTTAAATTTCTAAAATTCACAACCTAAAACATTGTTACTATAAGTTTAGGGTGACGCTACCACTTTAAAACTGGCGACTCAGCCGCTAGTTTAACTAGTACACTTTATGACGTAAACAGAGGAAAGTCCTTCGATTATAATGTTTCATATACCAAACCATCGTAGATCTGGAGTAGTTCTTTGAGATTGTTGATATCTGAGAACTTGACAGCAGCCGGTATCAAACCTGCGATGAACCTGCTTAATGGTGAGTGAACAGATACCAGTTTCTTTGAAACGTCATAATCACAAATCACTAAAAAGAAATGGATTCATTATTGAAAACCTCCACAAGAATCAGTAGACCTTATCACGTTGGAAGGACAGTCCAGATGAATAATGCACGACAGGTACACGCTTTTTTTATAAGAACAGGAGGCTGAAGATTGGCCAAATCCTAAGAACAAATAAATTCTCAGATAGGGAGTACGTTGAACGCCTTACTGTCTAAGACTGACCAATTGTTTATTTGACCGTCCCATCCCCCCCCCCCCCCCACTAACCACTGCTTTTTGATAAAGCTTTTATAAATATTTCTCCCTATGTCATCATTTCGCTATTACAACCAAATGATAGTGTAAAGGATCATTGGTTTTACAAAAACATTCTTAAGTAATAGCAGTAGCATAAAAATGTTAACTTACAAGAATTATTGACAACTTTGAAATCCAACTTCGGATATATTTTCATCAACTCGGTGACACATTTGAACATCACCACTTTATAAACTTCGAACTACGAAATAATTTTTTAAAAAAAGAGGTGCGATATAATATATACGATACAAGACATATGATATTTAGACTATTATATTATCCATGAAAAATGAACTCTACTTATATACAGCCAAAGGTCTGACCCTTGGAATGTTTAAAAATAGAAAAATGTTATTCTTACATTTGTACAAGTCCAGTGGAGAAGCATCTCGATAATTGGTACCAAATAAACCTGTAGGTTGAATCCACTTTCCCAATTCGGTTCGTATGTCACATGACTTTTCGTGTACCTTTCACATGAATCCATACCCTGAAAGCCAAATCCAAAAATAGGTAAAGATTTTTTTTCAAATGTCGGTAACATGCTTAATTGAATGTATTTATTATTTATTCTTTCCCGTTTATAGTCACGTGATATCAGCCTTTAAAAAGGGCGACTGTCATGTCAGACACCATTCACAGGCTGTTAGTAGAAATAAATTTGTGCAATGATGTATTTTAAGGTTAAAATTGCCATTAAAACAGATTAATTAAAAAAGAGATTAATTTCAGAGAAAATGATATTATCGCGAATTGGTGAATTCTAACCTGCATCGCTTTCAAAAGCTGAACAATTTTATCAAATGCCAACAAGAATTCCGTTTTGATTTTGTCACTCCATTTTGGTTTGTTGCGGAGAAGATACCTTGAAAAGGGATGAATGAAATATATAATGCACGTTCGATAATGCATGCTCGATAACCACTACGAAAATAGTGTTTGTATGGAAAGGCACGAAAGGCAACACTAAAAATACCTATTGGAACATCAGCTTACCCAATATCTCTTAGGATAAAATCAGCACGTTTAACTTTGATGACCTGCGATGGTTGAAAATCAAGCCAACCATGATCTAAAGATAAAATAAAGTATTTAAATAAAGTTAAATCTTTTCTGCTACCGGATGATCTACAAAAAGGTAAAACAGTTTGATGGCTCATTAAAGGCAATGAAATAGTTAAAATACGACTTATTCTGTTTGGAGGGTGCGTTCATTGATCTTTTTAGCGGTTTTTTGAGCTTGTTTCCTAAGCTTAAAACTGAACCAAATTTAAAAATTCTCTTCACAAATTATTATTATAGTCGAACGTGCGCAACGCACTGGGCTCAACTTCAGTGGCTTCAAATCATTCATAGGCCCAATTGTAGACCCCCAGATATTCACCCAATGAACAAGTGTGCCAAATCTCAACCAAATCCGATCATTTTGGAGGCCTGTAGACTGCTCCAAAGCTTTAGCCTCGTTTTGGCAAAAAACTCGTTCCCAGGCCCCAAAAATCAAAATTTTTGAAAAATGCAAAAAGCACCCCCAGATATTCACCCAAGGAACAAGTGTGCAAAATTTCAGCCAAATCGAACAATTTTTGAAGTCTCCAGGCTGCCCCAAAGTTTTAGCCTCGTTTTGGCGAAAAACTCTTGCCCAGGCCCCAAAAATCAAAATTTTCAAAAAATAAAAAAACACCCCCAGATATATACCCAAGGAACAAGTGTGCAAAATTTCAGCCAAATTGAACAATTTTTGAAGTCTCCAGGCTGCCCCAAAGTTTTAGCCTCGTTTTGGCAAAAAACTCGTGCCCAGGCCCCAAAAATCAAAATTTTCAAAAAATGAATAAGGTACCCCCAGATATTCACCCAAGGAACAAGTGTGCAAAATTTCAGCCAAATCGAACAATTTTTGAAGTCTCCAGGCTGCCCCAAAGTTTTAGCCTCGTTTTGGCGAAAAACTCGTCCCCAGGCCCCAAAAATCAAAATTTTCAAAAAATGAAATAAAACACCCCCAGATATTCACCCAAGGAACAAGTGTGCCAAATTTCAGCCAAATCGAACAATTTTTGAAGTCGCCAGGCTGCCCCAAAGTTTTGGGACATATACACACACACACAGACAGACACACACATATTTTCAGATTCTAACTCAACTGAAGTTGAGAATTATTAGTTATTCATTATCAATATTAGTTATCAATGGAAACACTTAAACTTTTTCGTGGGTCACCAAGTAGTTTAACAAAAAGATTCATAAAATTATCAATTTTACATCAGGGGCACAGAAGAACACTAAATCAGTGTGCTTAAATCCCTTCTGAAAAAATTTATTTTCAACTGATAAAATGAAATATACCTGAATTCATTGCAGGCTTGAGTTCATTCCAAAAAGCAGAAAAACATTTTTGTAAAACTCCTTGTTCCTCCAATAACATATGTGCCTGAAGTATAGAAAAAGAAATTGAAGATCAAACTTCCCATATCTAACTACTTACAGTACGATTGCGTCCAAAACTAACGATTGACTCAATAAAGCTTACTTGAAATAATTTTTTTTTGAGCCAAATTCAATGTATGAATAACTCAAAATTGATGTTTAAAGCTTTTTCATTTTCCAACGTTTAGAGTTTAGTCTTATAATACCGATGCAAACATGTACATTCTTATTTGAAACATCAATTAGTAAGAAAACTTACGATGGTTGGTACAGTATAAATTTGAACTGACAGTGAAGCAACCTGGACATAAAAAGAATGAATAATAAGTTAAATTTCAGACATGATGTAAATAATGTCCCTTGCACTTGTGGAATCTTTAGTTACAGCAGAAAAAACTCTATTCATACGTCTAAAATTTTTAAACAAGTAATTAAAAGTAATAATATCAGACATGAAATATTTAGCCATCATATTTATGAAATTTTAGTTACAGTGTACAATATCAAAATCGATGCCTTAGTATATTTACCGATATAGAATGCTCATGGTCATCTTTTATGAATTCACTCATGATTTGACTGTAATTCTACGAAAAGAAATCAAAATGGGAAATCACAATAAAATTAGGTTATCCTGGTCATATTTAAGCTTTATAATTCAATCTAGATAGTATAAAAGATTCAGAAAAGATTCTTTAGATAAATTTCAATTTCTTACTTTGCAAAATGTAATTGCAAATTGTTGACGTCCATACATATCCATCAGAATCCTATTAAAAAAAGAAAAACAATTGATTTAATAATTGGATCATTCTCACCCTTTTCTTTTCTCTGTCTTTAAAAAAACTATTGTAAGCTTTTATATCTGGAGTCCCTTTTTAATAAATTGAGCAAAAGCTCTAATGCATAATGATGACATGAAAATAAAATCAATGAAATCATGGTTGCCAGTATTAAAAGAAAAGTATTTAAGTCTAACATATACTATTGCAATTGGAAGCGATACTTGCTTCTTTTCATGATATGCACCACTGGAGAGTCTTCTGAGAACTTTTAAGATTTTCCACCCAATACGCCATTTTTTCTATTTTTTAAGGGACGTATTGGATGGAAGATTTTCAAAGATCTCAGAAGACTCTCCAGTGGTGCATATCATGAATAAGCAATTAAAACCTTCACTGAATCATGAGAGTTTTCAGTACTGTGCTGGTTTGAATTTTTTCAAAAAGTGCTGCCGGCACTAATGAACTTACCCATTCATGAAGAGCTGGTGAGTGTCATGCCTTGCAGCTAAAATCAAAAAATATATATTATACAGATGATAAAATTATTTTATCAGTATGATGACATACAATAACAACCCTGTGAAAATTTCCTTAGATAAATCTGCATATTGGTTTAAAGTAATTCGATATAATCTGCAACGGCGAAAAAAGGCTATATACTTTTTTGAATTTTTTTCTATTAGATAATATTCCACTCTTGAATATCTTTTCAACAAACATAAAACCGCTATTCAATTCAAATGTTTTCAAAAGTAAGTCACAGCCTTTTTTGTCTCTGTTGCAGATTTTATCGAGACAGACTTTATTATTGTTTTTAAGTCTTATTGTTAAATGAATTGACATAAAAAATATATAATAAAAAGGACTTTGTAAACCTTTCCACAATTGAACATCTACAGAGATCACTTGTTCTAGTATCGAACTCTGTCTTCCATACAAATGTTTTGTAGACAAAACAGTCAATATACGCCTCAGCCCATCTAAGAATGAAGGTGACGAGAGAAAGAGTCAAGAATAATACTCAATTTAAGAGTTCATGCTAAGACTATTTATTTGCAAAATAATAGTCCAGGGTGACGAGAGAAAGAGTCAAGAATAATACTGAACTTTAAAGATTTCATGCTAAAACTAATTATTTTCAAAATTTTATCAAAAATTATGTCATAGATGAAGGTGCAGCAAATTATACTTTAATTACACTGTAGGGCTGAAAATTAAGGGTGGTTTTTTTTCTAAAAGCAATCAGTAAGGATTGTGAGATTTTGAATAAATGATGCTCACCTGACATGTTTACAGTATTGAGTAGCCAATTCATTAAGCTCTGTGCTACACATTGATGTGCCACCAAATCTCGTATCAGTGCCTCACATTTTAATGGGTCTTTGTTATTTCTCGATGTCAATTCCTAAATAAGTTAAAAAGTCATTACCATATAGAATTAATAGAATTGATTTTAGCAAAAAGTAGCCAATATAAATTATCTAAAAAGTAGTTAACTCACATTATCCTAGACAGACTTTGAGTATGTTAACTCAACAATTTGAAGAGGTTTGCTTTACTTACCCTACACAGTGCTACTTTTTCGGTACAGATTTCTTTTTTTCCTTTAACAATTGCTGATCTTCCCTGAAAACAAAACAATGATAAATTAAAAGCTCATTATTTAACAAATTGAATTACACTGAATTTGAAAAACAACAAGAGTTGTGTTCACAATAAGTGGGCAATCATGTGGACGCCACTCACAAAAGAGAATAATCATAACACTAAAAAGATTTCCACAAGCAAACCAAAATTTAACACTTATCAAAGAATAATTAAGAGAATAAATGAGAAATTTTTTATATTATATTTTATGTTATACCATCTTATCAACTATAGTTGCAAAATGAAGTGCTTGGTTATTTCCACAGCCTGGTACAGTTTTAGTCAATGTTTCTATGACTTCGTCATAAGTATGTGACTCATCATTGAACAACATCACAATGAAGTTTTCTTTACCACTCTCACTGAAAAAATATTGACAATTAACTAGTATATTCCAATTAGTAAATTTTCTTTGAAGCAACTATACTATACTGTATTATCAATAAAGGTGTATTACAATATAAATGAAAAAAAATCAAGAAACTTTTAAATCAAAAGTCAAGATTGACAGGAGAGAAGAGGTAAAAAATTATGCCTTCATCCAAGCTCACTCTTAATGAGAACAATTATTCTTCATTTTGAGTTAGAAATTCAAACCTTGCAACCAAAGGGTGTGGTAATTCATCAGTTTCTTCCCAACAGATCAAATCCACACAATATTGAATCAAAAAATGAATTAGGAAGATGGATCTTCTTTTTAAGTCTTCTGGCAACTTTTCTGTAGGGTCCTTAAAAAAGAGAGGAAAAACAAAACGTATAACTATATTGAGGGTATTTCATTTCAAAAATACAAAGAGCAAAACATAATTCCATCAGTACTAGAAGAAGGTGATTTTACAATACCAAACTACATTATTTATTTTATAAATGAGAAAGATGGGAGCCTTTGATAATTCTAACAAAGGAGAGTACAACAAGCAACCTACAGCAGCCTCATCCACATCTAAGCCCTCTTTATGTTTATTACATGCTGGGTTAGTTGACCAAGCTTCATCATCGCCACAATCACAGTATCCACCTGTGCCTGATGATGCATGTAGCTAAAAACAAAGAAGTTGATAAATTAATAATTAATAAAAAATAACAATAAAATTTAATGCTGAAATCCTTTTCTGCTTTATCTTCAGTGCAACAGGTAGTTAAAAATCTTGAAAGCAAACAAAATTCATCACTTCAAAACGATTCTATTTTTTTAAAGTAAAAAACTTAAAGAATCTTTCAAACTATAACCAGTAGTATGGCGAAATGTTTTTAACAAATAAGAAAAATACCCTATATTTGTGATGCTGATGTTCAGAATTGAAAAAGCAATCGTGACAAAACACGCATGTTGGATCTGCTGCACAGTCCCTTAAAAACAAATAATTTCGAAGAATCTAGTGAATATAGAAGAATCTAGTGAATGTAGAAATTTTCCTATTCAATAATTGGATCAAAACTAACACTGTATTCTGAATAACGAATCATAGGGCAGCATAGGGTTTCCTTACTTGCATGTGTAAGTTGGGTCACCCAATTCAAAGACTTTTCCACAAAATTTTGTTGGATTACTGAATTCCTCTAAAGTCTCTTTTGTATTATAGCTATTGCATAAGAAATATTCAAGTTCTTGCGCAATCAGTTTTTCAAACTTCTCTGTATTGGTGACGTAGCGTAGCACCCCACCAACATCATTCTCTGTTAAAAGTGAAGGGACAACATTTGAAAGGTATTCAAAAATCTCTTTCTCTAATTTGGTATCTCTGATTTGAATTTGTGATGGACATTCAAAATGTTTATTGATTTTTGGGTCTCCATTGAAAAGCTGCGCCCAATATGCTGCATGGTTTTTGAATGAACGAGGAGACATCTCTGATTCTGAGGGATATAAGTCCAGTTTTGCTTTCTTCATTTCCATGTTGTCTTCAAGTGAAAATCGTACTCCTAAAAGAATAAAAAATGATTAGTTGGTGATTAAAATGGTTTAAATTATTTTTTGACGAAATTGAAGTTGAAACTAAAGTTTATAGATGAGACGAAATACTTACATTATTTTTTCTTGATTGGCTAATTTTCTTCAATCTTTGCTTGAATGAACTTCTATTATTATTTTAACTTTAAACTGTAGAAAGAAATGTACTAGAATGTAAAAAGGGTTGAAAAAGCAAAATCGAAGATCAAACAAAAAAAAAACAAATGAATAAGATGAATAATACTCCCCTCAAATGCTCATTACTCCCCTTTGCACCTAGAGTTTGTGTACGACAGATTAAAAAATGAATTTTTCTTTTTTCTGATAAAAAAACTACATTGCTTTTATTGCATACTATTATACAATTGATACATTGATAAAAAAACAAACAAAATATTCAATAATCAATACTCAATATCCTTATGCTATATATATTTCTAAAAAATTCTGTGACTGCATTCTATCTAAAATTGTGATAATTTAATTGTTTTTCAACCATGTTGCTTTTGGTCCAATGTACCACGTAATGTGTCGATTTCATTCTGCAACATTATTTGCTTAGATGCTTGTGTTTTAACTTGTAGTCCTAATATATCAATTTGTTCTTGTAAATTGAATAATCTTTGGTTTTGAATTGCTTCTTTTGCTTTGTCTTTTTTATGTCCTCTTTTATATTCAAAAAATAATGATCCAAGTGCTATTGAAAAGATTACAAGTTCTCCTAGTAGTTCTGCACCTAAGTTGATGGCAGCATCTTGTGACAAAGGTTTTACATCAATTTTCTTATTCCAACCCATTAGTTTCATCCGAACAGTTTGTTCCAGTTGATGATAACCTTAGAAAGAACATAGAAAAAATATTGATTTGGTAGCTGAATACACTGTTTAGAATTGTTGACTGCGCACGCGTAACCATAGAAAACTTCACTCTCACCGTAAAAAACGATAGGTAAAATTACGGTTCTCGTAAGGAATTCTTTTCATCTGGATGAATTTTTGTGAAATTTTCAGGGGAGATCCATAAAATTATCATTGATATCATGTTCAAATATCTAAATCATATCTTTAAAGAAAAGAAAAAATTGATAATGTTTACATTACTCTAACCTTCCACAGTACTAAAGTGCACATTTTTACCTACCGTTTCTACGGTGGAACACGGTGGAGATAGCGAAACTCCTAAACGGTGTATTCAAATAGTCAACTTGACTTTAACGTCTTGTAAATGATTTAGTTTACCTTTGATCCAATTTTAGAATTACTAAAATCAGTTGTTAGCTTTTCTTTTTCACACATGCTATTAAAAGAAATCAAGTTTTGGTCTTTTTGAAAATGTACAAATTCATCTTTTCAGGGTCAAACTTCCTACACTCAACATTCTGCCATTGGTTAAGCGCTTTGGTTTTCAGTGAAAATTTGAAGTCCCTTGAAGGTTTTTTGCTCTTTTATCTGATTTATATTTATAAAAAAGGGTTTTAGAGCAGATAGAATGAAATTTCAATCTCTGATCTTTTTTTACGATTGAATAAGAATTTCAAAATTGGATTCCTTAAAAGACCTGCAAATGTTGAAAGGATTTCCTTCAAAGAACTTCAATTCAGCAAGATCATCAAAAGTGTCATGGACCCGGTTGTTCAAAACTTGATTAGATTAAATCCCCATTAGAGCTAATCGTGAATAAATTTCGATTAGCTAATCCTAGTGATTAACTACCGTTGTTTGAAGGTTAGATTAACTAATCGTGGACTTTTGCCTGTGTTTTCAAAAATCTTAATCTTGACGTCATTTTTTGAAATGTTTTCAAAACATTTCGAAATCTTTTTTTGTTCGAATTTCTCGCAATGCAGCGACTTCACTTTTTTGTAGGAAAAAGCTTTGTTAATCCTATGTCAGAGCAGGATTAAAATTTGGCCGATTTAATTGGGATTTAATCCAGATTTAAAAGCCTAATTTTTTTTTGAACAACCAACGGTTCTGTGCTAAGCGGCGCTAATCGAGATTTAATAGAAAATTAAGCTAGTCAGCCGCTAATCCACTTTTGAACAACTGGGCCATGGTAAAGAAATATTGAAATAGTTCTCTAGATTGTTTCTTTACTACAAAGAAAAATTTTAAAACTAAATTTTTTTCAAACACATAGAAGTCATTATACCTTGAGCTGGAATGGCAATTGTGCTGGACAAACTTGGGTGTTCTTTCACATTTCTTTTGATTGCATTAGCCAGTGGTTTTGACAAAGTTTTTATGAAGAGTGAGCCTAGCTTGATTAATGGCAAAGGCATGACTAAATAATCTGAAATGTTAAAATCAACTCATTTAAATAACTCTCAAATCAATAAGTCTCAAATCTGGGATGGGTTGAAAGACCCCATTAAATATCGTTTTCCTTTGTGCTGTTCCTTTTATAATGTTTGAAGCAAGAAAATAGGGGAAGATGTTTAATACCAATTTTTTGAAACCCATTCCAAATTGAATTTGGGTGTAAACTAAAAGTTTCATTTTTATTTTTCAACCATTTGTGCATCTTTGGGGTAGGGAGATCCCTCCCTGAGGATGAATGAGGATTTTTGATAATTTTTTAAATCTCATCCAATTGGGATTGGGATAAAAGCCAACTATAGAGCCTGAAAAATACAAATCATCACCTGCAAGAGCATGTCAAAAACAGTTTTTGACAATATTGCTAAAAAAGTTTCAAACCTAGTATTTAGATAAAGCAATCAGCAAAACATTTTTCTGTTTTTCTATTTTTTGCAAATGACTGACAAATAACCTGAAAATAAAGGTCTGTTGAAATATAATTGGCAGCATTGTTTTTTCTTCTGTTTTCTTTAGACTTTTATTCAACTAAAATTTGTGTGCAGAAAGACTTTATATAAATCAGAATTGAGCTGTGCAAAAGATCATCTAGCATTTCTATGTAAAAAAGACGTTTTCATCAGATCAGAAAATAAATCACCTCCACAAAAGATGCATGAGTCAATTTGCCATCCCTTTTCTGCCTGTTTTCACACTAACTCAGCTAGTTGACAGCGTGTGTAGTCAGACTTGGAAATGCGGGTGTCAGTGTTCTATTGAGGAAATAAATTTTTACCAATGTCTAAACTTTTCTTACTATATCTAATTCTTTCAATAATCTATATACATAAAAAAGGTGTTTCACCATTTGAATTGAAGTCGGAAATTTTTATCATGTGACAAATAAATTTCCAACATCCAATAAAAATGTATGGTTATATTATTATAAGCTGGGGCTTCGTGAGGCTGAGCTTTTAGGGCAATGTTTCGGTTTTTCTGAAGCATATAAGATAGAGGAAAACCTACTGAAAGGTTGGAATACAAATAATGGCTTCAAGATGTGAGCAGTGAATGTGTGATTAAATTGTTATCAGACAAGCCTTAAGACATTAGCTGCAAAGTCATAGCGAAAAGTTTGAAACCGGTGATCATGTATTCTACAAACGAGAATCGAGTAACAAATGGATGGGTCCAGGAAAAGTTATCGGTCAAGATGGCAATACTATCTTTGTTCGTCACGGAAGTGTTTGCGTCAGAGTCCCTAAACTGTCGAATCCTCAAAGTTGGCGAAGAATTCAGCAACAAACCATTGACCAAACCAAAAATGAAACTAACAAGATTACCTCAACGAAATCTAGTCTGACAGCCTCTGATGGTATTATTGATGAACCAGAGACAAGTGATACTACAGAGAGCCAAATTACCAATCACCACAAGAACATTGTGATAATTAAAAAAGTTCTTATTAAGTGATGCTATCATAGCTTATCTAAACCTTACACAGAGAGTGGAGGTAATATATGTTAGTTACTTGTTTGATTGACCTTCATTATAATAGACAGAGAATTAAAAAAATAAATTTGAAGAATTGAAAAATTTGACTCCAATCGGGATTGAACTCGGAAACCCATGCTTATGAGACAGACGCTCTAACCGCTTGAGCTAACCACGCTTGGAGAGTGTGAGGGAAAGCGGGAACTTATAAGAAAGAAAAAGGAAAGAAAGAAACCAGAAGAAAATTAGTTCCCGCTTTGATGTTATTATCGAAACAAAAGGATCAGTCACGGCGACATTCCTTTCCACACGTCAGCAATCTAGTTTTTATAAATATAAAAACTAGATTGTAAGGAAGATTCTAAAAAAGAATAGCCGTTTTCTTAGACGACTACGTTTTTATTACATCTTAATGACCAACCAAATCAAATAAGAGCTTGTAAAAACTCCAGCTTGTCCCTATTTTTTTTCTCAAAATACCGAAATACTGGACAGAAAAAAGGCCAATACTGTGTCACCATAAACCTTGAACCCCCCCCCCCCCCAAAAAAAAAAACAAGTAATACTTTAATGGACCTACCTATTTATAAAACGAATAATTAGAATTTAATGGAAGTAATGTATAATTTTAAATTTCGATTTATATATCTATTGGAACGGAGAAAGCAATTAAGAAACGCATCGATGTTTAACGGTGAAAGAAAAATAATATCGACACTTTAATCAATCATTCAGAGAAAATTAAAACTGAAGTAAAAAATTCAAATGGCTTCGGATTCAAAGGATGATTTTTTTGGAAATCAAACGATGCTAAGTTTTGGGCATCATCATAAAGAACATTTTTCTGTAAAGAAACAATTAAATAAGTTGAAAAAATGTGACGGAAATGTGAAAAAACGACGATTTCCGGCACATTTCCGGTTCTACAGACCGGAAATTTTTTTTTTCGGCAAACGGTTTTCGACACCTTTTCGGCAGTACTAATGTGCATCTATGTGCAAAAAATCGCAAAAAACTAATGATAAAGTCTCGAGAAAATCTCAAAAAACCCCTTTTTTCGGGACATTTCCGGTTCTACCGGCCGGAAAAATTTTTTTTTCCAAAATCGGGCTCCGTCACATTCGAGGGTTTATAGTAATGCACCTTTGTGCAAAAAATCAGAAAAATTGAATGAGCCAATCTCGAGAAAAGTTGGTAACTAACGAACGAACTAACTAACTAACGAACACGGGTTAATTTATAGGACCTCCACCCCACCGGGGTAGGTCCAAAAAGTCAGTGAAATTAAATCGGATGAATTATAAAGAAATTATTACAAAACTACTCGACATACGCGTGACTAGACCAAAAGAAAATAAATTCAGCTTTCGACAATTTTTGCATCACACAAACTTTGCCAAATTTGGTTCTCCATTGTCAAGTCAGGATCGATGGTGACGTCACCTTAGCATAAAAAAGAAAGGATTTTGTCAGTTTTATGCATATATTAATTTGCGAGATATTCGCCGCGCAAGCGCACTTTTCGTAGACTAACGTCGGAATATTTTCTTTTACTCGCGGGATTGATGGTAACTTTTCATCTTCGTCAGGGCTCGAAATAACAATATTTAGGTGGTCGGACACATTGTCCGATCAAAATTGATTTGGGTCGGACATGTCCTAAGGCTTTTAAAGTAAAATGGGTCGGACATGTCCGATTGATTTTTATGTGGGGTCGGACATTTGTCTTTCAACTTAAAAGCAAAAGGTTTCTGTAGTACAATGAGTCATCTCAGACATAATTTAATTTTAAGCCTCTATCTCCAAAAATCATGATCGATCATATAAATCCTCAAGAATGCTTGAAATACTGAATTTCCTTATAAGGAAAATCAAAACAAACGATCGCGATTTATTTGAGCGAATAGGAAAAAAGCAGGTGCCTTATTTTGTTTTTGTGAGCTTACATAAGAATAAACCGAAAGTATGTGGAGCCACTTCAATTTTTTTCTTTCTAAACAATTTTCTTTTAAAAGGTGTTACCTATTAAATGGTAATTCAGTTTTGTGCTTACCGATTTTTTTCATCTTACCGCATTTTTCTATTAACAATTATGTACTTCCAAATCTATATACTTCAAGTCTAATACAAGCTTCTGATAGAATTTCACATTGATCACGAAGAAGCTAAACAAATGCCAATTAATGGTCAGAAGCCCATGATTTTTACTTGAAGCATGCTTTCATTTGTTGAGACAAAGCATCACACAAAATGAATATCTAACACTAATGATCGCAACTTTGAGAGTTTTTTTTGTTTTTTGTTTTTTCTGCGTATGTGTATTTTAATGACCAGCCAGGTCATTCATTTGAGGGCTATGCGTGGTAGCCTCCACTGATGCAAGTTACCCTTTCTCATGGTATGTACTCCAGCATAAAAACAATGATACAGCCCACGTGCGTTTGCGTAGGGTAAAATGGAGAAATGCGAAAATCGAATTTGGAAAAAAATTTTTGAAAAATGACCCTACAAGATTTGGCTATATCTTTTTATTCCATGAAGAGATTACTTTCAAATAAAAAATGTACTAACAATGAATGGGTAAGCTTTCTAGAAATCCAAACATAACTTGCATAGCTTTTACCAAAAAATAGCACTTTAGGATCAGAAACAGTCAAAAACCAGCTTTTCCAATTTTCTTTGAGTTACAGGAATTAATTCCTTGGTTGTTTTGATCTGAAATTTTCAGTAGGGGTGGCCAACATGGTTCCCTTGCTCATATCAGGGGGGGGCCGAGACGGGGGTAAGAGAATTAAAGTTTTTAAGTAAAATCTTAATTATCACCCAAAAAAAGTGCCTTTTTTTGTCCATATCTTTTAAATAGATTGTCCCAGCCTTATCCCTCTTTCAGTAAAGCTTCCTATACCTTTTGTCCTTCAGAAAAACCAAAAATATTGGCCTTAATTGCTTGCTTTCAGTTCCTGTAGCCAGTAGTGGACGGAATTGCGGGCACCACCGATCGACTTTCCACCGTACAATGTTAGCGACTCCAGAAGTCATGCAACTTTCGTTGACGTCAAACCAAATGTTTCATTTTTCCGTGAACTTTGAACCCTTGGAACTTTATTTCTATGTATGCTAAAGCGTTCCGGTTTTTACTAAATGAAAGCCTGTGATCTTAGCTTTCCACCGGTATATAACACTGTGGACACGGGCTAGACGGCAAATTGGTAAAATGCCGAACGTTTTGCAACATTTTGAAAATTGTTTGCCGACGGGAGAAAAACAATTAGCAACTATCGAAGAACAAATGTGTCTGGAAACGGAGGAAAATGTATTTGGAGGCTGAAACTTTGTATGTTTATCAGAAAAAGGGTGAGGAATTCAAAAATCACAATCGCTAATTCTAGTTCTTTCATTTTCATGTAGTTTTTTTAACTTTTTTGCTTCTTTAGCATGGGAATGTCCCAAAAAAAAGTTTTTATTTCTGCTGAAATGGATTTTCTTTTCATTTGGGGTTTCTCCTTTCAGAAAAACTTATTCTTTACTCATAAGTTTTTGTTCCTCCATTTCCAGAGGCCGCTTGAAAATGGGTCCTACCACCTTTTTTGACTCATTTCAACCTTTTCCAAGCTATTTTCTTCAAAAACAAAAATAAAACAATGCAATGTCTTCTTTTTTCAAAAAAAGATATATCTTTCGTTATTTTGATAAATATCCTAAACATTTTACAAATATTTTTATATAATAATATTTTAATAGGGTGGTCAGAAGAAATTTCAAACTTACTTGCATAATACCAAACCAAGTTTAATGGAAAGCCATAACCATCAGAAGAAAAATGAGGGGTCATTTACCTTCCAATTCTTTAAAGTTCCAAAGATATTACATTTTGAAGTTCAATTTTTCAAGCATTTTCGTGCACGCATCGCCAGCCATTTTGTACCTTCATTACGGCACCAAAAGCGAAAGTGTTTTATGAAAAATTCCGCGCGAGAGGTTTGGTGCGAGTTTTATTTTCCGTAGATGTAGCTGAAACGGGGGTAATTACACCATAATCTTTCCCTTAGCGCTTGCCACCGGAAACAGCTTGATTCTTACTTTTTTCACATTTGGAAAGAAAAAACATTGTTCTTTCTAATAAATTCATGTTCGATAAAAAAATTTGATTTTTTCAATGAAAAAAACGCATTTTAAGTACATAATTTGACTTCCTGAAAAATATACGTTGCTCCAACCAACGAACGTGGTACGTCTCAAAAGCTAAACTATTCCGGGGAACGATGCAAAAAATTCCAGGTCGATAGCTGTTTCGGGTGGCTAGCGCTTTGGATTTTAGAACCCCCGGATAAAAAAATTTGCCGTGCCGCGAACAATAAGTTTTAAAAAACTCACCCGCGAGTACTCATTTTCAAATTTTGAAGGAACATGAAGACATGATGTGCTGATTTTTTCTGCAAAAGAAAGCTGAACAAATTCTCTACACTTTGGAAAAAATACTTATGTTAAAAGAGGTTTCCTTCCTTGAGATATGTAAGCTTGAATATTTTTTTTCGAAAATCTATGTTTTGTTACTGCCGCACGCGTAAGGCCTGACCTCCCTAATTTTAACACCATCAAAGAATTCTCCCTCCAAATTTAAGGTCTCTAGCTACACTAGAAAAAGAGATATGCAAAATTTAAGAAGCATGACTGGAAAATTTCTTTTTTTTCTTTTTTGACACATTTTTCGAATATTTCCAAGCTATTTTCCTAACCTTTTTTTTGACATTTTTAGTCAAATTTTTGACACTAAAATTTGAATATCTTTACAACCACTAATCCTCTGGAGGCCTATGACCCCTCATTTTCTTTCTTTTTCAAAGCTCTACAAGATAGGATAGATTTTGAAAAAAAAATTAAAACTTGAAAAATCTTCTGGAGTTGCTAACAATGTACGGTGGTATTTTTCATGTATGGTGGGACATGTACGGTGGTAAAAATAGGTTAGGCTCCGCCCACCGTAAGCACACCGGACGCCCACCGGACTCCACCGCGCAATGTACGGCGGTGTCCAGGGTCGTCCTTGGCCTTTATATAACTGTCCGAGTTATTTTTCATTTTTTAACTCGGGAATTTTTGCTTCCTTTAACTTTCTGTAAATAGATTTACACAATACACTGATTGGCCTAATAAAAAGGCTCGGCTCAGTAAAATATTTCTCCATCTCCTCTTAACTTAGATTCCCTTTCGCTTTGCGAACACGAGACTCGTTCGCAGTGCCGTATAACCCCTTCTACGATTGATTTTAAATAAAGGCTTTGTCCACTTTTCCAGATTTAAACTTTGACATCAGACTTTTGACAAGAAACCAGGAAAAACACATCAAGAAAAAACAGCAAACTTACGACATATGTTCTGAACAAGTTCCAGTGTTTTGGTTATGCACAGCAAATCGGTTGAAGATTTTCTAGAAAATAATTTACATTTTAGCTAGCCGCTGAGCACTGTGAACTAGCCTGATAATTCGGCGATAACAGCGAGGGCGGACAGGCGGAGGGTGGAGACCATTGAGTTTCAAGCCGAAGGCTAGAGGTCAATCTCCTTGGTAGGATTTGAAGCCAACAAATCCTACCAAAGTTGCGCGGCCTTGAGCGGCTCGCCTGGTTTTTACACAAATGACAGATTGAAACTAAAATTTACCGCTAAATTTCGAAAAAAATATCAATCGTAAACAAAGGAATTGCTAGATTCAATCTGTCGTCAAAAATGCGGCGCATTTTTTAAGGCTTCACTTTTTCTTGCCTAAGAAAGGTTAGAGATTGACCTCTAGCCCTTCGGGCTTTAAACTCAATGGTGGAGACACACTCATACATCGGGCGCCCACCCACACGCGCATGGCGCATGGTATAAAAAACGCCCTCTAAATGTTATCAAACGCCCCATCCACTGAGCAGTTTGCGTGGTGCCTAATTTAATTTAGGCTTTTTTGTTACGTGATAGTATGGTTCACAATTTTTTGGTGTGATGTGATGTGTTGGCGAGATTCGTTTGTTTAGCGTGGAATTATAGTGTTGATGGAAAGCGTACACCCCCATCGAGTTTAATAAAGCCCGAAGCCGAAGGGTTAGAGTACAATCTCTAACCTTTCTCACCTCAGGCAAGAAAAAGTGAAGCCTTAAAAAATGCGCCGTATTTTTGACGACAGATTAAATCTAGCAATTCCTTTGTTTACGATTGATATTTTTTCGAAATTTAGCGGTAAATTTTAGTTTCAATCTGTCATTTGTGTAAAAACCAGGCGAGCCGCTCAAGGCCGAGCAACTTTGGTGGGATTTGTTGGCTTCAAATCCTACCAAAGAGATTGACTTCTAGCCCTTCGGGCTTATATTTCATTGCGTACACCGTAAGTAAAGGCGGAAAATAAAAAATGGCGATATGGCGGAATACGAAAAAAATCGGCAGGAGAGTTTCGAAGACTGGCAAACTCTACTGGCTGTAAAACGATGTAAACTACTCTTTATTTATTCGGGAAAAAAGCTCGTTTTGAGAATTTTCTTCGGCTTTAGGCTTATATAGTATAGTCTAGCAGCACCGCAGTATATTAGTATACAGTCTAGTACAGTTCGGTTAAATATTTTTTTTGTTCTCTGAAAACTTGGCCAGGGTATCCAGGGTATTTAAAGTGTGCATGTATGTGTGGTGTGTGATGCATGGGGCATTTTTTTTATTATTTATCGTTATTTGTGATCATGATGAGAGCAAAAAAATTAGAGTGATTGCGTATGATGAGGGGCCGGTGGGGAGAAGGTTCGTCAAATCATCATGTTGTCTACACGAAAAACAGCTCCAGGCTTTAGGCCTTACCCTTGGTCTATAACCAGCACTGCGGGCACTAGTAACCCCCATCCCACCGAAACGAAGAAAGATATGACGGCTACAAAGGAGATACAAATAATCACAATGCTCAAAAGACAGTTATTCAATTTGAGAAAGGTTAAGTGTGGCTTCCAAGCAGTGGCGTTGCGGGAAAATTTTTCTGGAGGGGCCAAAATCAATTTTTTTTAAATGGCGCCCCCCAATTTTCCAAAGCGGCGCCCCCACCCACCAGTTTCTAAACTTTTACTACTTTATTTGCCTAGGCATAATGAAGGAGGAAATTTTTAGTGGATGAGTAGATATATCTTTGATGAATGAAAAAGGGAAAAACAGGCCCACCATGGTTGGGGCCGACAAGAAAATTTTTGAAAATTGACTGCCAAGATACCCTAAATCACTAAATAAAAATAGACATATTTGACACTTGCTAGAGTGAAAAGAAACTGAAAGAAACAATGTGTAATTCACAAAAAAACTTGTAAATTAGGTAGATTGTAAAGCAGTTAAGAATTAAGGTTATTGCGAGCGAAGCGAGCGAAAAAATTTGCAAGTATTTTAAAATTATCTCAGTAAAATTGGTCCTGGGCGCAGTTTAAGGCGCATAAAGTATGATTTTTAAGATTAGGGCGTTCAAAAAACATCTTTTTTGTCGCCCCTTGCTCTTTGGCGCCCCTTCAAAAAAGCTCCGCTGGGGGGGGGGGGCATGGCCCCCCGGCCCCCCCTGCCACAACACCACTGCTTCCAAGCTTTCATCTCAGCCATGTTTGGAACATTTTTGAGCTTTTAGATCCTGAGATTTCTTCTTCTTTCTGAGAAGTCTTAAGGAACATAAAAGTTATGTTTTAGATTCTTTAACACTTTTAACAAAGAATTGCCTTTATAAATTGCTTTTTAATCAAACCCCTTAAGAGTAATTAAGAACTTAATTGCAAAAATGACGTTATGAACTTTAAAAAGACGTTAATAATATGTTGCATCACCTTCTTTTATAAAAAGTGCTAAGTTGTAATGGGTAATTAACCTTTTTGTTTCGAACTTTTTTCAAACTGTTCGCAAAGAATTGAACTATTTTAAATTTTGCGGAAAATTTTTCTAAAAAGATGTGTCAAAAGTTATGACTGTGTTTTTAAGCAAAATCCAGATGAAAAGTTGATGAAAAACCACTATTTTGAAGATTTCGAGACAAAGAAGCATTTACAAAAATTTATTGTTCGGTAAAAGATCTACTGCGAAAAAATTTTCAAATTGTTTTTTCTTCGCCCGAAATTAAGCTCTTCAAAGTTGAAATACTCTTTCTCGCAAAAGTCTTCATTTTCTTCTTCATCAATTTTTTTCAATGCAATTTTTGAATTTTAAGATTCAGGAATAGTTTGTCTAACAGAAAATGTATAACATGTCATAGTTTTGTTGGTTACATCAGTCAGAAAACACATTTTAACACGGCAATTATGAAAAATTCACTATGGTCAGAGCCCTTAAATCTAATGTTAACAAAACCCAGTGTTAATACTCTTCTTTCCAAAAACTTAAATATCACTTGTGGTTTTAAAGTTTTTTGTGCCAAATATTATAGCAGCGATTGTATATACTCCTCAACCTCGTTCCCTGCGCATTATCAGCATTGTTTTTTCCTGATGGCACGTCCCCGTGTATTCTCTGGCGTCAATGAGTAACGTAAATAAAGTCTAGAATACACGGGGACGAGGTTGTTGATACCCCTTTTATGCTCACTGTTGATGAGAGTATCGTGTTGATAGTCTACGTTGAGGAGGGATAAATATCATCAACATTGAAAAAAGCGCGCGGCACCACGGCATAAGTGACACGCGCGAGTCTTGCTCTTGCTTGGCGAATCATAAAAATGCGTAATGAGCAAATCCGCTTGAATGAATGAGCCTTATTTTTTGAAAGTTAGGAAGCAATAAAAGTAAGGATCGACAAGTCTAGTTGGACACTTTGTGCGGTAAAAAGTCAAAATCAATTTAAGAGATAGAGAAAGTGTTGTGAAATATCGCAAAGCAAACTGGAATATCGTATTTCAAATATTTGCTTAAAGCCTGAAAGAAGCAATTTTATGAAGTGTTTAAGACAAACTTTCACAACGACAGTTTGTACTCATAATAGATGTAGTTTTTGAAAGATAACTTTTGATGTTCAAAACTTTGGTCTAAGACAAGATATAATTTTTACTTTTACTTTTTACTCGTGAATTACGTCGCAAGGGAAACTTTAGCCTTTTTAATATCGTATTTATTTCCAGAGGAGCCTTGGGCGGATTTTCTTTGACATAATTTATGAAAAGGGGTATTAGGTGATTAAAGTTCTCTTCATAAATTTCCTATTGAAGAATCATAATTCAGTCATGATATCAGAAGTCAATATCGAATTTCTTACAGGAATATTCACAATCGATGTATTAGAGTGTGATATACAGACAGTCTTGCATTTGAAGCAAGAAATTTTCAGACAAAAAAGGATCGCTCTTCACCTACAAATACTTTTCCACGATAAGACAGCACTGAACGATGACAATCAGAAACTAACATCTATCAACCCTTGGCTGACGGAAAGTTCGATAACCATAAGTCTTATAGCAAAGCAACCCAAACTCGTCACACTACGTTTGAAGGTCATTTTCCTCAAAAGTCATCCGATTGACGTCGAAGTTCTGGAAACTGATACAGTTGAAACACTTAAAAAGATTGTCCATGAGCGTACGAGGTACCCAATCAAAATCTTAACAGTCGATTGCATAGGAGGCAAAGACATACCAGATAACTACCCTATCTGGGCATGTAACTTTCCTAGTAATTTTCAACACAAGGAAGTGAGAATTGATAGAAAGATTTTAATTTTGGTCAAAGATGGTGATATCGTAAGGAGACAAGATTATTGTTTGGGAGACTACAATATTGAAACGTTAAATGATATTCGGCTGCTGTTACAAAGATATTATGGACATCGAGGTGTAGTAAGAATGTTACCAAAAGATGGATATTCATTGGTTACAAACACAAAAGAAATCAGAGACGAAGAGTTTTTATTTGAAGTTATCGAGAAGAATGCTAGGAATCAAAATAGACCTTTATGTGTATTATTCTAAAATTCTGCAAAAATTGTTATATTAATTACATTTAAGACATTTTCTGTGTTAGATTTTCCACCCCCATAAATTAAGACTATGTTCGCACTTAACAGCTCCGTTAGCAAGCAATTTTATTGGTTAGAAGCGACGTAAAATTCGACATTAACCAATAGAATAGCCTCATTTCGTTTCGAAGCGAAACGGAACCGTAGCCTGTGAACATATGGTCTAATGCCTTCAACTTTATCATACTTGTAAAAACATCTCCAAATGGAGGCGGTAAATTAAGCAAGTGTAAGCATTAAAATTAGCTTGCCAAACATAGACTGATTGTGAAATTTGTATGTTGTCAATATACATCATCACCTCAGGACCTCTTGTCGCAATTTTTGACATGTTTTCAATTAAAGTAAACAGAAAACTGGCCTCACTTACTAAAGCAAACAAAGCTATAAAACGGGTTTAAACTTTCGTTAACGTATAGTTCTAATAAAAGCTTTCTTAATATGATGTTGTATAGAAGAGAAAAGATCAATTTGCTAAACATCACGACACTCTCGTCATAGACGTAATTAGAAAACTAGTTTTTCAAGAGTGGGATAGTTCTCAGAGTGATTACGTAGGAATTGGCATTATTAAGTTTACATTGGTTATTTATTCAATGAGGTTTAATGAGTTTTCTTAGACTTCCTTTGAGCTACTATCGGTTTTGACTCATTCGTAAGAGAATATAATATGTAGGAACAGATCTAAGTATCACGTATCAGAACATTTTTGTCTTTGATTTTTTGATCAAATCATTTATCATTTTTACTTTGATTTTCACATAAAAAATGATGAATAGGTAGCAAAATCAAACTTAGATACTAAGTTAAGATTCTTTTCGAATTTTAACATCAAGCTGAAGTGCTGAAAGATTGTCTTGGTCTCTAGAGTACTCTTTTTCATGAGAATTTTAAGTTTTAAGTAAATTTATTTTTTTTGTAAGTCGCAGGTTTTTTATTCTATCCAAAACCAAGGTACAAGAAATGAAGTCTCGTCTGATTTCAACTCGAAATTCAACTGAAACTCTTATTTTTTTATATAGGTAGTAAATTAAAAAAGGAAGATGAAAAACTATTTGATAATAAACATCGAAGGAAAATATCAATCCATATTTTATTGGTCAGATCTTGAAGGCTCCTTGACAACACTGAAACTGAAGATCCAACAAAGACACAAAATCCCATCGCATTGCCAGGGAATCTTTCACCAAGGCGAGATACTGGAAGAACACACCTGTTATGCATTATATCGTAACCGCATCCAGGAAAACGCCATCGAGTTAGATTTGGTGATCACAGATGTGGCTACTGCAAATCTGAAGAATGATATACACCTTAGACGTATCGAGGTTTGCCAAAAATCAAGTATTCACATTCGAAGTACATTACTTTGGCGATCATTCCTTAAGTTCAAGACAAAAGCTGGTTCAACAGTGTTAGATCTCAAGAAACACATTCAAGATTTGAAAGGGGTTGCTGTTGAGGATACAGTTCTGGTGATCAATTGTAAAACAATTCTGGCTGATGAACAGTTTTTATCAGATTTGTTGTTAGATCAAGGCGTTGAAGATGAACTTGATATCCTCCTGGTGAAAACCAAACAAACGAACAGAAACGTTTTTTATAAAATGCTCGACTTTTTATCCAACGTTGAGATCACTATGCCAGGAACTGAGAAAGACTTTAAAATCATATATCCACTTGAAGAAATTGGTTCTTTGAAAGTTGAAGATGTCAAACATTGGATTGAGCATCAATACAATGTTCCCAGTGAAATGCAAGAATTGATGACTTGTCAGGGGGAAAGTTGCACTCAAATGCTTGATAGAAAAAACTTAATGTTCAATAACGATCCATTATCAGTCCGTTTGTTAGTGTATAATCCACTGAGTACATATAGTTTACCAAAGGAAAGTGGAATTAGAACATTGAAGTCAGTTCATATAACTAACTTTACTGGTGGCTTAACTGGTGGACAATGGATTTATAATTACCAAGGGCATGATAGTGAGATGACCATTGAAAAGTTTATCGAGTACAATTTAGGAATCCCTCAATATAAACAACGGTTATTTTACCAAGGAAAACGAATTTCAGATCAAGATTTACTTATTTTGCTGAGGTCAGCAAATATCCAAAATAAGGAATCGTTCATACGAATCAAGCTGGCAGTTCAAGTGAATGACAATGAAACCGAACTATTGGCCAAAGTTAAGGATTTAGGATTCAGTCGGTTACGATCTATCCAAATCAAGCATCCAAATACCGAGAAGATATTATTTGAATGCTCACTTGTCAGATGGTACGCGTTTAGATCGACACGAGAGGAATATTATGAACTCTTGTTACGCGTATCTCAAGAATTGAACCTTCCTTTAGCCGACATCGCACTTTCACACAATATTGGTTATGATGAAAAGCAGTTGACAGAATTTAAGTCGAAAATGATCGATGTTTGTCAGTGTGGATATATCATCAGATTTAAAGATGATTTTCAGGAACTCATAATTCAAGGAGATAGAATCGTGGAGAATCTAACATTCACTCTTGTCATTAAACCAAGTTTGGATAGAAGGATGTTGCAATTTTGTAAGGAGCAAGGTCTCGAGTATCAAAGGAATTTAGAAATCAGATTCTTGGCTGGTCAATTTACAATCGATCTCTCTTCAGGTGAAATCAAGACAATAAAGGACCTGAAAAACCATTTATACCAAACCAAAGACATTTTACCACACTTGCAAATCCTACGTTATGAGAATGAGCCACAAGACGAGAATGTTGAGCTTGCTTCATTCTACCATTTGCCAAGTTCAGAATCAGCTCTGTTAATATTGATTGTTAAGGCACCAAAGGCGATGACATTTAAGTTAAGATATCGACCACTTAGCGATGAAGACATTCCAATAACTATGTTGGAATCTGAAACAATCTCAGACCTTAAAGACAGAATCTCAGAGCTAACATCAATTCCAAAACATCAAGTCACAATCAACATCGGAGGTGAATTACAACATTTAAGAGATGGCATGAAATTTTGTCATTGTAAATTTCAAAATGATATTGTGTTGATTAGTAGAGTTGTCAAGATTTTAGTGACCAAAAATGAAGAGATGGTGAGTGAATTTAACTATCGAATAAGAGGCAATGCTCAAGAAACTGTAAATGTTTTACTGGAGAATTTACAAAGAGAACATGGAAACAAAGGCACTGTAAGCCTAGTGATTAACAAAGAAGGAACAGTTACCTTAAACACTTTACTAAGTGATATTGGTGAAGAGGGACTTGAATTTGTTATCAAATGTAGCGCAACCAAAAGGTTGGTCAATTATGTTCGACTGGTCTGGTTTGCTTAGATTAATATATAGAAAATATGTATGTACATCTATCTTAATTTGTATAATATTTTCAAACAATTATAATCGCGTGAGACATAAATGACCATTTATAATGAACATTACAAAATATTTTAAGAGCAATGACAACTTATAAAGAAAATTGAAAATAATTGAATTAGGTGTTAAGCATTTCCTGATTGCGTGCTATTAATGGTTCTGGTGAAAGAGTATAGGTATGCGTTGCCAATTATAAAATCCTTCGAAAAAGATAATTCGGCTGTGATTTATTATGCAAAAAAACGTACTAACATCATCTTTAGATGATATCATATCAAAGCTAAAAAGTTGTTAAGATTTTATCTTTGATAAAATATCACATTAACTGACGGCTGACTCATTGTAAATTGCAATTTCTTAAAGCCAAAAAACCACTGATTTCATAAATTAATTTCAATCAATTGGTGATTTCTCTAGCCTCTTTGTCTTTCTTAAATTCCTCTTTCGTCACGTCATCAGGTGTATAAGCTTTATTATTATGATTGTCCGAAACGTTTGGAGAAGCTGTCCGAGAGCGTGTCACGCTCATAGTTACAGCACTGGTCAACGTTCTTTTTAAATCATCCAAACCACGTCCATCCTCCGACGAACATTGTACGTACGCAAAAATATTCTCTTCGTTTACAAGTCTTTCTGCTTCACGTTGCGTCGTATCCATTTTACGTACGCGGAACATGGAACTGGCACGACGTCGTAACGGCTCTTTAGCCGGTGTCGGTTTAACGGCGTCCCCTTTCAACCCCACTAAAATAATCGGTACTTCATCAGGACAATAGTAATTCACCTCCGGCAACCATTTGTCCTTTAAATCTTCCAAAGTTTTGTATGAAGTGACGTCAAAACATAGCAATACAGCGTCAGTATCCAGATAGTTCATAGCTCTCATCCGTCCTTCTTCTTCTAACGCCTCAATAAAAATCAAGGTAATTTTCTCTGTTTTAGTCGTTAGTTTCGGTTGGCCGTCTTTGAGACAACGTTTCCGACAACACAAACAACAGCAACAACACAGCAAACATGGTTTCTTACTCTTATCCATACTCGCAATTTCAACGACCGTACTCCGTCGCGCGTATACTTTGTGCGTGGCAGGATCAGTGACGGCTTCTTCGCCAGTGATGGCGTACAGTAATGATGATTTACCACAGCCTTCATCACCGAGAACGTAGATCTTCTTTTCCAGCATTTTGATTTTATGGTATATTTCTTTCCTTTCACAATGTGATGTTCTACATCTAGAAAAGTAAGAAAAAACATGTTTTCTAAGCTTTGTGAATGGTACCACAAGACTTTTGAGCATTGGAAAGGAAAGAAAAAGCCGAAAATTTTACCAAGAAGGTCAAATAAAAGAGGTCAATTTTACAATGGTAAAACCTAGTATGGTATACATGTACAGACTGAGGTTTCAAAAAACACTCTCTCTAAATTCAAGTAGTAAACAAAACATTAGAAACAAGAGCTGACAATCATAAGATGATTGCAACAACGACCAAGTACAAATTGAGTTAAATGATACAAAATAGACGATGCAAACACACTGTAGGTCAATAAACAAAAATCTCAAAAACAGACAAAATTGATTTTTTTCCTTTACAAGTTTGTATATGCAAGGATCAGATTTAAAAGAGTGACAGAATAGAATTTCATTAGATCACAGCATGACAGGGATGATATATAGAAAAATAAATAAAAGCCTCGACCCGGTTTTAAATAGATTGTATGCAAAACAAACCATGACTTATATCACGAAATTAAAAATCATTTAAGTTTTAAACACTACGCACTTCATGTATTCTCGCAGCTCACTGCAGGTTCTGAAAATTTGAAACATTTACATTAAAGGTTTTGTTTTTAAATAAGAGTGATTTCGTTTGCTTACTCATCAATTTTAATGTACAAGCTTTTTGACATTGGATTGACACGGATGTGGAGCAAGATAGGTCAGAAAAAGGGAAAGAAAAGCTTATATCAGCACATAATAACAATAGGCAGACACTGTTCTGATATGAAATATGTGCCTGATATGAAACGGGAACACTTAAAACACTAAAAACCTTTATAGAGGTGCTCAAACTAAAACACAACAGTTAAAAATCTCTTCTTCACAAAATGTTGCTTTATAATGCACTTTACTAGCCATTAAAAAATATCCAACGGTAGGAAAATCCTCAACTAATTCAAAAAAACATTTAAGATTATTGGAGTTCGTGTGAAAAATTAACAGGTACCATTTTTATACAGAGTAAATGAACTTTTTTTGGATTGAATATGCACATCTTCATAAGTAATTTTTTTGTCCAGACTAAACTATATTTTCGACTTAAGCTCAACATGAATTGATCTTAATAAAGGATAGGTAATTGCAATTGACAAATCATTTGAAAGAAGCATGCTGATTAAGGTATGTCATACCAATTAGCGTAATTAGCATCATAAAAATATCTAATGAATCAGCCTCGATTTGACACCTTCTTCTTAATGAAAAATACAAGAAGCTCTCTAATTCTTATTGCCCTTAAATAATACCAAATTCAAATCTACTATTTGAATGAGAACACAAAATACAAATTCAAATATACATTCAACTCACTAATTGGAAGCTCTATTGCTCAAACCTCCTATAATTCGAACTAAAAAATCTGCTCCTTTCAACTGGAATTTTGTATGAAATGCTCTCCATACTACGAATCTTTAATTCGATTAAAAGTTTCCGAATTCTTGAACAATACTTCTCAATCTAATTTCTGAAGCGTAATACTCAAAATTTTCTCATCTGGTTCGAAAAATTCTCTACTAATAAAAAACCACAAATTTCTCAGAAACTCAAAAGTTTGATTTTAACCAGTCGAAATCCCATCGATAGCAAATATCGTTCATCGTTTGCATATACCAGAACTACAAACTATGAAAAAAAATTTTTTTGCTTACGACCACAGCAAGTTCAAACGGAGAATGCCAACTTATTTTCTATTAACGAAAATAAAAATATCATAGAAAGACAAGATAAGACAACAGCCTACCGCACAAACAAAGAAAGAAAGAAAGTAAACCACCCCATACATAGAATATAGGACACCCTATCTTTTCACGAAACTAATCTCCTGACGTCACTCACTGCATGAGCTTGTTATCTGAATACCGGATTATACCATTCAAGAAAAGCCAACTCAATAAAATATGGTATTTTGTTATCGTTCTGGTATTTAGTTCAGTTCAATATAGATGAGATGATGATTGTATCGAGCGACAAAGATATGTCGGAATGATAACACACAGATGTATAATCATAGATAAAAACGTTATCTTTTAATGAATTCTCTCTTCCCATAGTACTTCTCCGTGTGTGTCAGTAAGAACTTAAGACAAAGTACTTTTAATGCAGTGTGAAATGGTATCCTGGCCCTAGTAAGTAAATCTTGATAACCCAAAACAACAGAAGAGCTTGCCCTTGATAATACGCTAGAAGTAAGCTACAAGTATAACACAATACAAAGGAAACTTAACTTTAGAGAAAGAATTCTTCCATAAATTTTGAGCCCTCCGGGACTCGAAGACAGATTTTACTTTGAATCTGTCCAGATCTGTCTCATTTAATTTAACTATTCAACAATCCAATTAGCAGCGACAGAAATCTTTCATCATGAAAAGATTTAAAGGTTTCTCCTTGAGAGGAATTTTACCTTTTTTTATAAGAACAGCTTTATAACAACGCGATGCTAATAAAAACAAAATAAGAACAATCTTAGCCCTAGATTATAGAATTTACCTAAAAATTACTGGCGCTTTACACTATAGACATAATAGCTTGAGCCAAAGCTTACTAATTATTGTAAAAAAGCGTGTGTGCGAAATGTCACGGTAGGAAGAGAGCTCAGAGTTTGTGTCGGATAATTTTCATTACGATCACAACAACTTGTGTTGAAAAATAACCAATTTGTAGTATACCTTCACTGATTACTTTTTGCTTGTTTTTTTCTTTTGTTGTTCATATTCAAGCATTTGTTGTTGATATTTCTTCTTGCTCGGTGTCTTCTTGCTACGGATATCATCGTCAAGACTCTTGTTCTTCATCGCTGCTTCCTGGTTAAGATGAGGCAAGAAAGATCGAGTAGAAAGATATGGGATTCCTTTCAAGTTGTGGGAGGAGTACCAAGTTTTGAGGGTAATGAGTACTTATGACAACCGAAAGCTTTCGGCCATTTCAAAAAAATTGAAAACAGACCTAAAAGGCCATTAAACGCATATAAATAATTCAAACCTTCTCATCTAAAGTATGACAAGTATGACAGTATGACCTAAAACCTAAAATATACCTATCATAATTCGGATTTCAACCCAGGTTTTTCTAGTTCACCCTTTTCCAGAGACGAATACAAGTCATTTTCAATCAGATCCACACTTGATAAACTATCAAACTCGTTAGATAAAAAGGCGAGGTTCGTAAAGAAACATCGACATGCATTCTCATTGTTTTGTTTATCAAAGAGTTGATTCTTGTGACGTCAGACATCGAAAAATTATCATAAGTGGAAGCCGCTACATTGCCGAATCGAACTATTTTCGTCGTTTGTTATTTGTGAAGACGAAAAAAAAATCAAAAAGAAGATGGAGGCGTTACCAAACGAAATTCTACATCAAATCATTCAAAAATTGAATTTAAGAGAAGTATGTGCTTTGGCAATGTGCTGTCGAAGTTTAAGTGAAGCTGCTGGATATACAATGATTTGGTACCGATTGACGCATCAGCATTTCTTGTGCCGTGAAAAATTCAATAAGGAAGTGACATCTTTTATTGAGCGACTTGGAAAAGAACATTCTTGGAAAACCTGCTTCTATTTACTATTCAAGATTCAAAACTTTCGACCGGCTTTCTTTTGGGACGACGCACAGGAGTTAGATTTAAATTGGCAGGGTACTAGAAAACTCAGTACTTCCAAATTTTCTGCGAACCGACGAAAGAGGAGCTCGTTTCAGCTCACTAGTTCAGGCATTGGTGAAGTCCCAAATGACTTTTTCAGCTGCTCAGAAGTTGCTGCTCAACTTGTGCATAGTTTTCTAAGGGAAAGGACTTTAAAAGAGTCTAAAGACGGTTGGCGTTTGACCGAAGAGCAGGTCCAAAGATTATGCTTGCTCTACGGCACAATACATAGTGATTTCAACCTCCCAAAATTCATTAAAGTTTTGTTACAAATCGGCATGGGCCCATATGATGTTGGCTGCGACTATTGTTATTATCCATTGTCGACAAGAACCATCAATCGATTCTATATGTTACGTTATCGACAAGAATTATATCGATATAAACGACATTCGGAAGATTATCGAGTACGCTTCGAAGAAGAATGCGATTCGTTTCTGTCCGATTTGAAGAAAACCCGATTCAAATATGGTTTTTCAGAGGTCTTCCGATCTTCTGAAGACGACGTACAAAGGGCTGTCTTACGAGTGTTGGTATCCATTCTGAAGCACTTTGAATTGTCTGTATCGAGTCTGACAAAGATGACATCGTTCATAGAAAACTGTTTCAAAAGTTATCGTTGGAGTACAGAAACAAATTCTTTACGAAATTGGATTTTGAATCTATTAGATATGGCGAACCAGAAAAAGAGGAGTACTAGATACAAGGAAGCAGAAATTGACCGAAAAAGTATTCGGAAACAACTTTTAGATTCTAATTTCGATGAGCATCATGTCGCATTGAAGATGACTTACCAAGATCAAATGAATTTGACTTCGTATAAACTAAACGAATATATCGATAGCGTTTTACTCGATAAACGACGACAAGACGACGAAATATATCGAGCCCTCGATTTACTAGAAGAAGAGAAACTCGAAGTCCGACGACTTTTACAACTTCAGGAATTCAGCTTACCAAGCTATCTTGTCAAATATTTTGAACAATCACTGATCGTCAATAAAACAAAGAAAGTCCAACGTTTAATTGATATCAGTGAAAAATTACACGAACTGAAGAATTATTTTTCACTGAAAAACCTCATGCAAGCAATCCGTGGAATACTTTCAACCAAGAGTAAGACGAACATGAATTGGGGTGATATAGGCTTCCAATATATGAAGAAGTTTGTTAGTTTAGAAACGTCCGTCAAAGCTGATAATGACTACCTCGAATACCGACGAGAAATGGACGAGTGCCAAGAATTCCACAGGATCCCTTTACTTGTGGTGCATTTGAGAGAAATTCAGGAGGAGCTGAAACGAGCTACTGGAGAGAGAGATGGGTCGAGTGTTGAGAATAATTTACCGGACGGTTGTTGGTATTATTTGGAGCCCAAATCGACGAAGAAGACGCTTGAAATGATTGGAAGTCTATACCATTGTTTCATATGAGCCATCTCTTTTAATCTGGAAATGTAGTCACACTAGGAGGACATTGTCTTACGCTTTTTTCATAGGATCATGAGGGGTTTTGCTATTTTATTTTATCTTATTTACAAGATACTGTAGAGCAATTTGATTGAGATAACGAAAGCGTTCTTATGGGTATTATCAATTAATTTCTGAAATGATGAAATATTCAAGTATTAAATTTTCGAGTCAATTTATTTTACATTAGTGTAAATGTAAATAAAATATTATGATTTATTTTATGAATCTAACTGGTTGACTCAAAAAAACAACTTTGGACGTTTGACGACTCCTGAGACCCAATCTTTTCATATATTTCTTTGTTTGAGAGAGGGTTTCATTCAAGTCTTTTCTGGTGTTAGTGGTTACTGTTCTAATTCCGTGCATGACGTAATATTTGTCCCCGGTACTGTGAAATCAAAGCAGGTCCACTTGTGTATTTCCAGAAATAGTCCGTGCCCCCCTGTTGAGGATATCGGATATCCAGGAGGTTAACAATTTTTGTTCAAAAGTGGATTAAATATCGACAAGGGAGCGGATATCCAGGTGGTAAAGTGTCTTTTCAAGTAAAAAATACGATATCCAGGGGTAAGCATCTTTAAAAGAGAGGATATACAGGGGGTTGGGCATATTTTTAAGAGTGGATAATCCAGGGGGTTCGATACTTTGAAAAATCAATATCCTCAACTTCTGGAAAAGCCCATTCGATGGACCTATTTTTCAAATCTATTTCAAATGTTCTGTAGTAATTAAACGGTACGCTGCAACTTACCTGAATTTTATGAGCAAAGATGACTTGTTTGTTTTGGGTGATGAAAGTGACAATTTCGCCCTCACCAGGAAACTGTTCGGTCGCGCGGCCCGTGCGTCCAGAACGATGTAAATAGTCGGTGGTATTGAATGGACAGTCGTAGTTAATGACAACTGTTATCTAAAAATCCAAATAGAAAGCATTTTGTTAAGACCTCTAAAAACATTTCAATATCGGTTCACAAAATCTGTAATCTATTTCCAGACTTTTTGCCTAATTTTCAATATGATAAACAATCGAAGTAAAGGGTCAAAGAAAGTCAGTAGTGAACGGTCTGGTAGAATTTTTTTGCGTCTCTCTAATTTGAACGTCTCCTTAACTGGAACAAGTTATATGGTCCCTTCATTTGACAATGCCCTTACTTCACTTGAGTCCAAGCCTCTTGAAGCAACATCAGTGCAAACCAAAACACGAGTTTCGTTTTTCACAAATTTATCATAATCTTTAGATCGCACCTAAAAACATTTATTAATAGTTGATTTATAACGTAGCCACCTTTCACTCATACAAACAGAGAAAAGGGTAAAGAAATGTCACACTCATATTTGATTGGGTACCTCATGTAACAACCTAGGAACACGACAATCCATTCACTATTGATAACCATAAAGACCGTTCTGCCGGTTTTTCTAAACCTACTTAGGATTTCACGGAATGGGCCTCTCATATGGCGCGCCAAAGCGGAAATAAATACTATCTCTTTAAAACAATACTATCTTCGTTTAAAACATACTATTTTCGATTAAAACATACTATTTTCGTTCAAAAAATACTATTTTCGTTGAAAAAATACTATTTCCGTTTGAAAAAATACTATTCTCGTTTAAAACATACTATCTTCGTTTAAAAACATACTATCTTTTGTAATGATACTATCTTTTTTTAAACAATACTATCTATTTTAAAACGATACTATCTTTTTTAAAACATACTATCTTTTCGAAAACAGTCTGGAAACGAGGTTGGCACGTCTTGCCTCGCTCATTTTAAAGTTTGCATGCATGACCCGCGCATGGTGGGACGGCGGGACCATACTTGCTGGATGGAAAGAACAACATGCTTTATATGGAAATGGCGGAACAGAAAGTCCAAAATGTGGTGAAAACACCACTGTTTTGGTTTTGATCTCAATGTTATGTGGTCATGTCCTTTTTTTCTTCTATTGATTATGGTGTAAATGCCTGAAAATCAGGTCAGATCTTGTAGGGAGCCGGAAGCCATCTTGTTATGTTGGTCCTTCATGTGGGCGGATGAGGCCATATAAAATAAACACGAAAAACCAACGCCCATTACACGCCCCTCAAAATGAAAATTACACAAATTTGAATAATCGAGGCAACCTATATTCGAAAAAAGATAGTATTTTTTAAAAAGATAGTATTTTTTAAACGAAGATAGTATGTTTACAACAAAGATAGTATTGTTTTAAAAAGATAGTATGAAAGATAGTAAAAATAGTATTATTTTTTAAAGATACTATGTTTTAAACGAAAATAGTATTTTTTAAGCATAAAATAGTATGTTTTAAAAAAGATAGTATGTTTTAAACGAAGATAGTATGTTTACAACAAAGATAGTATGTTTTAAACGAAGATAGTATTGTTTTAAAAAGATAGTATTTATTTCCGCTTTGGCGCGCCATACTCTCAGCCGATTCTAAATTTACGCAAACTCGATTTTTTACGAGCAATAGTTTTACCTGGGGATTCATATTTCCATGAAGTTTCGAATGCTCAATGTTTTCTTCTTGTAGTTTGATGGATACAAAATTACACGTTTTTGAATTGTTACAAAAAATGACACACTTTCGAGAAGGCCTTTTCAAAAGGTTTTCCAGCCTTTTGATGACCAAAGCTAAATGAAATGAAATGCCACATAAGTTTTTGCAAGAGATTACGTAAAAATCTACACAAAAAGAAAGAGTTTCACGAAGAATGTTACAGATTGTAATTTTGAATGTAGATCAGTGTAGATTGTAATTTGATTAAATCAGTGTTGTATGTCAAAATTTTAACTGATTTTCATATTACCAAGCTGTAAGCTTGAAAATCTTGATTCCATCTGGCTATTGTTTCATCAAAAAGACTAGGGCTGAATGGAAGAACGATGAAATTTAAATGAGGCTAATTATGAAAATATTTACGTATTTTTTGGTCTTCAGTGGTTTTGTTGAATGAGTGTTTGATATTTGGAAGAACTTTGTGCAGGTTCGATTGGCAGATTTCCAAATCCTAAAGGTTGGAAAATATAAATTTGGTAGTTGTAACAACAAAGGAGATGAAAAATTGTTCAGATAGAATGTATCAATATTTACAGTTCTTTAAATTTGAGATGATGAAGATGAATTCATATTTGAAACAAGTAGTAAACCTTGATGTATCTTTGGTATTTACTGAGAATTCCTTTTGGTGGTAGTGTAGCAGCTGTCAAGATAGCTTGTGTATCATTTCTCGAGTTCAAATTAGATTCTGTGAACTAAAGATATTGATTAGAATATTGACTGTAGAAATCTTTCAAACAGTTTTAAATCTCTTAACTTTGATATTATAGATTTAAAAAATCTTGGAAGAAAGCTTTAAAGAATATTTCTAATAGCTTTGTTCTAGTAACCTGATTATCAATTGTAGGCCTCCAAATTAAAATTATATTTCGAAGGAATTGACTTAACAAGTGTCATAACTGGCAAAAAAATGGTACCTGACAACTCTGCAGAATTTCAGTGGTAACTTTGCGGAAATTTTCATCCATCATCGTATCTGCTTCATCGATCACCAAATATTGAAGATCAGATAACAACAAGCGACCTAGATATATTAGAAAGTATACTAGAAAATATTTTTTTTAGACGATTACTTCTTTTTATTGAAACCAAGGTTATTATTTTTTGATTTCAATATATCTATATGTTGAGAACCACGAAGACCCTCAGGCATCCCGAGTTACAAATGTTTAGAGGTGGTCCATTAGAGCTGGTTTAAGGCTGTCTTTTCGATTAATCCTTTTACTATAGATCAATAACCTATATAGGTTTTGCCAATAGAGTTTGAAATTTATAATAATTTACTAAATGTATTAAAAATTATATGTAACAATGAAAACTTAAGGGCAACCTTTCAATTTTCGGTGATTGGTAAGACTAGACAAATAATTAGAGAAATTTCAATGAACACATATTCCTGATAATAAGTTCAGTATAACCCTTTAGTTGAATACTGAAATATTTGATAATAAACCCACCTCGTTGATGATACTTAAGAATAGTATTTGGTGTACCAACCACTACATCAACGATTCCTTTCAAATAATCCCTAGTCCATTTCTTAAAAGCAGAAGAGATAAGTTGAAATACATATGAAATGAGAAATAATAAACGCTGAATCCTAACACTATCAAAACATTTGGTGAATTTTCATCATGTACATTTGACAGATTTAAGGACCCTTCTCTACATAGGATCTTAATCAAACCATAATATCTTTAGAAACAGTCTTGTTTTCAAGACATTTACATAAAAGGGATGTCAACCAGAACAATAATATTTTTACATAATCTTTAAACATTATTATACCTTTTGATGTTGACCAATTAAACCTAATGATCTGATAGGAGCATGGTGACTGATGGATTTGAATATTTTCTGCAAAAGACAAATAAAACACAGCATTTTAACAACGTTGTTTCTTAAAAAATCAGTGACCAAGAAGAGTTTCGAAATCATTGCCATTCCAAGGGGGGGACAATTTAGTGTAGAATGAAGATAAAATTTCAATGTGATTTTCTCACTTTGAAAATGAATTTTTGAAAGTAAAATATTTAAAGCTCCATACTTGCCAATTTCGTTTAAGCTAGGTTTTAATGGAGTGGAGCAGAGTGGAGTATTAAAGAATTGCAAAAATGGTGCATGCGAAATACCCTTAATTCAAAATAAGAAACAACTTGAAAAAATTATGTATAAATCTTAGGAGTTTTACAAGAGAGACAATATTGACAGTAATTTTACCAGAATTTGAGAAGCTAATTCACGACTTGGTGCTACAACCAGTGCACGTGGTCGACTTAATCGGTTGATGAAGCCATCATCGCTATTATTCTTTAAATGAGATATGATTGGAGCTGCATATACCAATGTCTTACCAGAACCTTTGATTTAAAAAATCAAACACTAAAATATTATATTAAATATCAGAGCAAGCCCTCGTACCTACCTAGAGAGGTAGCTCTTATATAAAGTATTTTCATAGTATGCTTTTATTTGACCTCAAACAACTAATTGAACGAGGGCATTAGACTACATGGTCAGAAATAGAAAAACAAATAACTTTTGGATTTATTCCTTTATTAACTTTATTTTATGAAAATAATAGGGAACTTGAATTTGGACAATTGATTGGTGTAAAATGAAAATGAAAATAAAAGATCATTCTTTTTATACCTGTTTGTGCAGCACAAAATATATTTTTCCTATTATTTATCATGGGAATAGACAGCATCTAAATATAAGAGTGATATTTAAAAAACATCAATTTAAAAAATGTTGGCTTGCTGTCATCCGACGGACCCTCCATCAAAACCTGCTTTTTGATTCACAAACAAACTCCAGGGTATGCAGCCCTACTATAACTACTTCATAATTGAAATTTTAATATCGTGTCTGAATTACACATAAAATTTGAGACTTTTAGGTGTATTGTTTTTTAGAAGAGTAAATAAATGAAGCAAAAGAAACCTGTATAATAGTTGGGTTTACAACTTCAAGACTCCCAAGTCCTTGAATAACATCACTCCTCAGGTTCAATGTTTCAAATGTTCTCAAATCTTTTTCACTGTGATGAATTTTATTTTGATTCTAAAGTTTCAAAAGAAAACGATTGTTCAAAATGATGTGCACCAAAAATCCCACTATAACACACCATACGTAATTGAGATATTGGCTGCTCAATATAATAGAAAATGGTAGAAAAATCATATAAATAAGATATACAAATACCTTTGTTGAAGAAAAGACAATATTTTTGTCCCCTTTTGAAATCCGGTCAACTGGCTTATTAATATCTATCTGAAAATAGAATAAAAAGAGTGAGAAACAAATGAATAGAATATTTCACTAGTTCTTGAATAGAGATTCAAAGGGGTTTATCACATGCATTTATTACAAAGGGGTCGTCCACATAGTACATAAGCACTGAAATCGAATACCCCCTCCCCCTGTACACAAACGTACGCAAATGGCTATACCCCACTGGTAAGTACGTACTTTTTCATTCACCCCCCCCCCCTTCAAGGGGCCCTTGGTTAAAGAAAATTTCGAATTCAAATCGTTTGGTTCGGACCTTTATTTCACACATGAAACTTAATGTTTATTAAGAAACTTTTTCTTTTCCTTGATGCGTAAAAGAAGCGTGAAAGTTGACAGAAAAACAAGTAAAAAAGGGCTATGGAAAAATGTTCTCTGCGTACGTATATGCTCCTCTGATCCCTCCCCCCCCCTTAGTGCGTGCATACTATGTCTCACATCATTGATGCTGGTTACGCAAAACAAACTTGATTCTGAGGAAAAGGTAATACCTTTGGCTTTATTATGTCAACTTTCCTGGCACGTCTTGCCATTCCTCTGATGAATGTTAGGCGTTGCTCATTTGGTAAATATTTCAAATAATTCAAATTGGTTATTACTTTTAAATACATCTAAAAGATAGCAAAGTATTTTTAAAATTCACTAAGGGCTAATCGAAACAATAAATAAATACCTATAAAAATGATAGAAAGATCTTTTGAAATGAGAAAATGTAAAACTTTGATATTCTCTTCCCTTATTAATAGACCTTTCACTAATAAAGATGTCATGTTGAATAACTGTAAAGTGCTAAAGCACTGGGCTCAACTTCCAATTGTAAACACTTTTTAAAACAGAGTGACGAGCTCTCAGGATAATAGAAGGCCGATGTTAACCCAGGGTGATAGGCACTCGAGATTAAGGAAGATCCAATTGTAAACCCAGAGTGATAGGTGTTCGGGATAAGAGAGACCTGATTGTAAACCCAGGGTGATGGGTACTTCTAATTAGGAAAGGCTTGATTGTAAATCCAGATGGATTCTAATCGGGATAAGGCAATAGTCAGGCAGCTGAGGTCACAAAAAAAATGGACGGGTGTGAACAATCCAAAACCAATTTCAATCAAAAATACGCACCCCAAATATCTAGAAATCATCAACCGGACCTATCCTAATTATTTACCTGACGTCCCCAGTAATATTTTTGGGCTACCCTTCCTGATGACTTTAAAAAACTTAAAAACCTAGATGAATTTAAAAAAGAAATCAAGCAATGGAGGCCCACTACTTGTCCTTGCCGAAACTGTCGCACTTTTATTTATGGCGTTGGTTTCATTGAATTTAAATTAATTTGTAAATAATAGTTGATCTTGAGTATCAACCTTCTAGATAGATTTGTAATTAATAGTTGATATTGATTAGTCTCGAGCTAAGTACACATTGTACTACTTTGCATCAACTTTAAAGAAAAGAAACATAAATATAAACGTATTTTAGGTCCAGGATGACGTCATATAGGCCTAACCTAACTAAAAAATGTTCGTTAGCAAACATCATCATATTATATACCAAAAAAAGCGTCTTCAAACGTAGATTAAGAAAAAGATCAGTAACCATAGGTGAAAATTTCTCTATAAAAAGTTACAAAGGTTTCTTTAACGACCGTAACATCAATTTTACCTGGTCCGAGAGGCAAAAAATCTGAAAATTCAAACTCTTCAAAATGAAAATCCAATACCTCCATTTGAAAGCTCTCAAAAATCGATATAGAAGACTTTTAAGTGAATATAAACGATTTCTCAACGTAACTCGAGAAAATCGATTCTGAAAAAAGGGTAATTGTGACTTCATCAAAATTACAAACCGTTAAACTTTTTATAAGTAAATTTTCAAATGTTGATCCTGACCTTTTTCTTAATCTATGTCAAAATCTGTGTTCATATTTTCTTTCATAAAATTTTTCGTTTTGGATGTGGCGTCATCAAAAACATGAATGTTCCCGGACGCCCCCGGTAAATAATTTCAAAATATTTGGTTGATGATTTTGTGGTCACAATGCTCATATTTATTCAAAACAACCAACAGAAGTTTGTTAGCAAACTTTGTAAGTAAAGCACTTCTTTGTGTGACCCCAGCTGCCTGACTACAAGGCTAAATTGCAAACGCATGGTCCATAAAGCCTACTTTGACGGACACCCAGGAAAGGTAAGGCATAATCTTAAAACCCAGAGCCACAAGTACTCAGAAGGATTAGAAAAGGCTCAGTTGTAGGTAAATTTAGAGATAAAGAATTTTTTTCACTTTGTAGAGCAACCTTTTATTCTGGCACCTAAATAAATTAACGTCAAATATTTTTCAACATGCTTGAAAGTTTCTAAAAATTCAAAAAAATATTTGACAATTATTTCAATTTAATGACGTTAAATAAGCGCAAAATCCCAATAAAGTGGAGCTATAACTCCTGAAAAAAAGGAAATATAAAACAATGAAAAAACTATCCTTAAGTTTTATCCTAAGGAAGGTGTGTGCCAAATTTCAGCTCCGCGAACCAATCATTCCGCTCTCTACACTGTCCCAAAGTTTGCGGACATACAACTGAACTTCAGAATTAAAAAATCCAGCATCAAAACAATGCTCGTGTAACTTATGGCATGTTCAATAATGTCTGGCATGTTCAAAAATGTCATAGATGAAGTGCAAAAAATCTGAGAGCTTCAGGCATGGTCATTTATACGTCAAAAGAAGCATATTAGGATTTTAGAAATCACTGTGAATAAAAATCAATTTTTTATCTTTTTTGAGAAATTAGAGTAAAACTGACCTCATAAACTGTGACTCCCCAAGCAATTTAAATTACCTGAAAATCTTGGTATGGTATCACAAGCGGTCAAATAACGATCAAATTTTTGTTTTGGATCAGCCTTCAGAAAATCTGATTTTCGACGGTCCTGGCTTGTAAATGTGTGATAAGTCTTTTAATATTCTAGATTAGAGATTTCACAGAGAAAATTTCAATCAGTTTTAATTTGTTTTATCTTTGAAACAAGTTGAAGCATGTCGCTTTTTGACTGTAATCACCACCTAACTGACTGGCACCACTTCCTCTTTTTTTTCACATTGGAGAGATAATTGCTTTCAGATTACACCGTCGTAGCCCTGCCACCTTTATCTCCTTCATACTCCGTAATAGAAACCACTCTCTCAATCTTTCTTTTCAATTCTTTAGTTCAGTTCAGCTTCAATAGCCTTTTGCTAGCACTCCCACCTCAAGCCCCAATGACCCGGGTTCGACCCCCAGAGGATGCTATTTTTCTTTCTCAAAATTTTAAATTTAAATAAAAAAACTCTATCTCCCTCCTTCTTTCCCTATCTCTCGCCAACCCTTTTACCTCAAGCCCTATCTCTCACCACTCCTTTTACCTGAAGACCTCTCTTCCTACTCCACTTTCTAATTTGCCTCTGTCTAAACTGGTACTATTTTCAACATTGGCTAGTATCTACCTCCATCACACCCGTTTGACCCGCCCATCACATTTCCGCCACACACGCCCCTCTCACCCGATTGGTTAGAATCTCTGAACAGGAACCAATCGAAATGTAGTCTCCATGGTTACATCAAGTTGTTTACAACAGCGCTAAATTTCAAAAAAAGAAAAAAGATTTTTTTTTCGCTTTTTGCATCCTACATACACTGAAGACTACTGTCAAACTTCACCTCAATGTTAGAGGCTTCACTCAGGCGAATAACAGTCTTTGAATCCCTCCACTGATAGGTCATGTCATGTTCCACGTCAACAGGTATAAGTTGATGAGACATGACACCTGATCGACTTCATGTCTCTTGGTAGAGAAGATGGGTGGTTCTAGAAAAGCAAAGAGTGTTTACTCCTGTCGGCACACCTAACTCTAGGGGAAGTCCTAAATGCTTCCTCTTCTTCTCGCCTAGACAACTGTCTACAACTCTATTCCATTACGGCCATTCAAAAAGCCTAGACAGCCACATGACTTTGTCTCCACTATTCCAACACAAAAATAGGATCTTCATCTTTTCAAAGTTTGTTCTATGGCCCACAGCCCACAGCATGGAATTTCACCCCAAAAAATGCAAGGTCTTGACAATTACAAACAAAACGAAACCCTTGAAAACATCATACAGTATTCACAATGAAACCCTCGATAAAGTTGACTCTGCAAAATACCTTGGAGTCAAAATCCATAAAAAACTAAAATGGAATATTCATGTGGGTAACATATGTAAAAAATCGAACCAAATCATCAACTTCCTACAGAGAAACCTCCGAGGCTGCAACAGAACGATCAAATCCCAGGCATACAAGATCTATGTGAAACCCATTCTTAATTATGCATCCTCCGTCTGGAATCCAGTCAACAACGAAAGCCTCACTAAACAACTGGAGCAAGTCCAACGAAAAGCTGCGCGCTTCGTCTACTCCAACTGGTCCTGGAAATCAGTCGTAAGAAAAACAATTTACTCATTCTTCACAAAATCTTTAATGAAAAAATTTCCCTACCAAAAGACTTCTTGCCCAAACGAGCAAGAATAAACAACAAATTTCAACAAGTGCATGGTAGAGTCCTGGCGTATTCCAACTCTTTTGTCCCTACCACCATTTACTGGTGGAACGAACTTCCGAATGAAGTGACCATGAATGATAACTTAACAACATTTTCTGACGAACTTCTAAAACATATTTAAATCTTATTTTATCCTAACTATATACATATTTTTACAGCTATAGCCTTACAATGAATCTTTACTTCCACTTTCAAGTCTTAGCACCTTACCCTAGAACAATCTTTGTGCCAAGTCTTAGCACCTTCTCCTAGAACAATCTTTGTGCCATTAATTCATTCATTCCTGCTTAGCATCTACTAATCTCTTGCATTATTTCTGAGGTTTACTCAATACTAGGAAGGAGTTTTATTTAATTTTATTTTGTATATCAATAAAAATTTTTATTTAGCACATTAATTCATTTTTCATATCACTTTTCTTATTAAGTACTATAGCCTTAGTCTTAGCCTTAGTTAACTTTGTTTAACTCTTGCTCTAGTATTTATATTTTTTCCCTTAATTTTAATAAAACTTACATAATAACAATAGTATAATTTATTTTAAATTTTAAATTTTATATGTGGCGAATATGGGCTCACGCCTAATGCTACTTAATTAAATAGATAGATAGATAGATAGCCCCATGTTATGATTTATTTAGCATACACGTCTGACATTTCCATGACACCTTGGTTCAAAGCTCATCACAATCTCATCTTCTTTTCTTCAAAACATTGTTCTGATTACACTCTCTTGATTAAAACTTTTTAAAAATGGCCCACGCAGTTTCGGACCATGTTCGGGCCATATTCTGAAAACTTGCCAATATTTATATTTTAAATTCTTTATTTCAGCAAACAAATTTAAAAATCTTCATCTTTATTCAAATATATATTGTTCAATCATCTATTTTCCAATTAAGTTAGGAAAATCATGCTCAAGCAATCCCTCTCTATTCATTTTCAAGCAGCCCAATCTGCTCCAAGAACACCTACTACTGTACTGGTAATTAGATTGATGTAGATTACCCGTCTGCTTTCAGGGTTTCTGTGTCGTGGGATAGATCTTCCCACGGCCACGCTACCGAAACCCTGGACAGCATAGTAGTATTAAAAAGGGTACAGTCTGTTTATCGTAACTATCCTTTTATAAATTCAAAATCCCATCAGTGTATTTAGTGTTTCTATCTTACTCCATATCTGAAAATCTGAAACTTTACTTACATATACAATACCAATCAGCTGGGAAGAAAAAAAGGAAAGCACACATGAGATTCGAACACATGTCAACTCTCGCTATTCGGGTTACCATTTTCATTTAGGAAGGGTGAGATTGCTACACCACGTTGTCTATATTTTTTGAACGGGATCGCAATAATGCGGATCGATGGCGGTGTGGTGGCTAACTACACGTTTTTTTTAAGAAACTAGTTTTACTAAGCAACCTCAATGTTTCTTAAGAAATCGGCCTTTTGAGCCTAAATGTTTCTTACATGCTTCTAAACTTGTTGACGTAATCAGCCCTTTATGGAAGGCTGGATTGATTGAAGGGTTCTTCTAAAAAACTGAATTAAAAAATGTTATTTTCTCATGTTTCTTAGATGTTTCTTAGTTTTTAAAAATCAACACGGGAAAGGTCCCTGGCCTTGATGGCCTGTATGTAGATGTTTTGCTTCACGGAGGTGATAGCGTCCATACGCACATACACAATTTGATCTCTGATGTCTGGAATGGGGGGCTTGTTCATCAGGACTGGATTGATGCTATTTTAGTTTGTCTTTACAAAGGGAAGGGTTCAAGATCGGAATGTGGTAACTATCGTGGCATAAGTCTTCTGGAGTCAGTGGGTAAGGTCTTTTCCAAGGTGTTATTAGATAGATTAACTTCTTTCATTTGTCCTCTCATTATTCCTGAAACTCAGTCAGGTTTTCGATCAGGAAGGGGCACAGCAGACATGATTTTTGCTGCACAAGAAAAATGTATAGAACAACGTATGCCTCTGTATCAGGTGTTTGTTGACCTCACAAAAGCTTTCGACACCGTTAATCGTGAGGCACTTTGGGTCATCTTGGGTAAACTCGGCTGCCCTGATCTTTACGTTAATCTTGTTAAAAAACTTCATGGGGATATGAAGTGACGCTTTTTGGTCTTACAATAAGCCTTAAAAAAACTAAAGTCATGTATACACCACCTCCAAACATTCACTACGCGGAACCAAATATCTTTGTTAACGGTACTCGACTCGAGGTAGTGGACAGTTTTGTTTATCTTGGTAGTTCTTTATCAAAAGACGGTACACTTGACTCTGAAGTGTTACTTCGTATTCAAAAAGCAACTAAATCTTTTGGTGCTTTAGAAAATCGTGTTTGGTCAGACCGCAAAATTACTTTAAAAACCAAGGTCATTGTCTACAAATCTTGTGTTCTTACTGCTCTTCTATATTCTTCTGAAACCTGGACCACATATCGCAGACACATCAGGTTACTTGAACGTGCCCATCAAAAATTCCTCCGTCGTGTTCTCAATATTCGCTGGGACACTTTTACTCTAGACACGGAGGTTCTTTCTCGAGCAAATGTTGATAGTGTTGAAAGTATAATTATGCGAAACCAAATGCGATGGACAGGTCACTTAGTGCGTATGGAAGACAAGCGGCTTCCAAAAAGGCTTTTCTTCGGTGAGATGAAAAACGGCAAACGACCGAGTCTTAAACCAAAAAAGAGATTTAAAGATGTAATCAAATCAAATTTGAAATTTATGGGTCTTAATGTTAATAATTGGCAATCGACATCCAACAATCGTCTGGATTGGCGTAAAGCCATACACGATGGATGTCAACTTTTTGAAGCTAATAGAATAAATCATTGCAATGTAAAACGCGCACTTCGTAAAGGTGATTTTGATTCTCTCCCCGCGAGCGTCAGTCGTGAACTCTCTTGTGACGTATGTGGTAAACTTGCTCTTTCTAAAGCAGGCCTTGCCAGCCACAATCGCTCACATCGAAATGTTAATTCTGCTCTTCTTCCTCAAACCACCTGCAATCAATGCGGGAAAGTTTGCAAATCTTCAGGTGGTCTCAAACGCCATATGAAAATCCATCTCTAATTATTTTATTCTGTATTATATCGAAACCCGAACGTCTTTTATCCTCTTTTATCAATCTTTTACCTTCTATCATACATTTACTATTTATTTTACAATTTCTTTCATTTTGTTTTGACATGTCTTTTAACCTTTTAGTTTGATAGTTTTTTATACCAACTTAGAAGAGATGGTCGTCTTCTGTAACAGAAGTGACAATCATCATCATCATCATCATCATCTTAGTTTTTATGCATTCTGAGCCTCATGTTTCTTAAAAGTGTGTTTCTTAAAAAAAAACGTGTACTGCCCATTTAGATGTGAAGATTTTAAGAGAAAAAAACTTTCAAAGCAAAATTTGGGCTCTCCTACGCAAATGTTGCGCCCCTCTTGGCTACGCTACTGCCCTAACGACCATGTATAGAAATTTTAACGCGCATGTCTCAAGTCAATCTAATCACTGCAGAGAGAATCAAAGATGAGGAGCAAATAGTATTATTGTATTAATGTTTTAGCAGACTGTATTAGTATGCATGCTTACTATTGACAAATTCTCCAAGAAACCTCCTATTGTAATTGAAATGATTTTCTTTCAAAAAACATCTTCCACATGATTCCTAAATGTCTAGCAATTAGTTATTGTAATTACTAAACTATTAATTATGGTGATGTTACTTCAATGGCATCGAAATAATAGACAGATCTTTATGCTATGACACTCTATCGCTTACCCTTTTTAAAACGCGTTGATTACATTTTGAGTTATCTTTTCAACAAAGCGAATAAGGATAATCAACTTTGAACTCAATCCAAGATCTTGGATTATCGTCATACTTTTCTCTGCGTTGATTGCGCGCTGAGTAGAATTGCTTTTTACCGTCACAGAGGTCGGAATATGTCTGCCCAAAGTTTTTCCTAGGGGAGTACAGTTTGTCCTTTTTCGGAGGAGGGATTTTGAGCTATCCTGCACTATCCCCTACTTCTTCTTTTCAAACGATCTTCATTTAAAATGTATTTTGCTGTCATACTTGTTGTGTTATCTTTGAGATTTGATTAAAGGTCAAAAATTATTTCTAAAAAACTTTTAAAAAAAATCTTGTTTGCGGATGGTGCACTCTGAAAATTGACGTCAATACAACGCCGTAAAAAGGCTGAAAATATCTTATTTGTTTGGTAGTTTGAGGACCCATTAGGAACTCAACATCCAAATTTCAGACGCGTTATTTTTTAACTATGATACGGATGGATATATCAAATTTCTCGGAAAAGGATCTACAACTCTCAACTCCAATCCTGAGCTAAACGATCCTATAGTGTACACAATGTTACTTAGCAGGGAATAATCCAGGAGGCCAGATAAGTTTGGAAAAGGAGCCCAGGGTAACTTAACACTTAAAAGGAAAATGTGTACTTCCAAAATTTTATCCAACATGAGCCTGATATGGTATTTCAATACCACTTTTGGTAACAACAAAGCTTGGTTGACTCATATCTGATACGTCTCATTAAATGATTTTGTAGAGCTCAGTAGGTGGTCTCATTGCAAAAGGATTTCTAAAAACAAAGTAATAGATTTTTGTCCATGACAACTATGAAAATATATTTGAGGGCCAAATATCATTAAGGCTTTTCGGGTTTTAGCTGGCAGGATAGTATGCTTTGACGTCACAGAAAGATTCTACGAGGAAAAAGTTGGCAACAAATACCCAGAATACTTACCACGTTTTTTTAAGGAGACACGTTTATAAGGGACCTTAAGCTGAAAATGGTCCGAATAATAAGGAATCGTTAAGGAACTGCTCAGGTTGAGAATAAAAAAACAAGTCAAGGAACACGGAGTTAAACTTTTACAAAAACCTAAACAAAAAGATGACAAAATATTGACGAAACATTATTCAATAAAGGTTTTTTTACGCTAAGGAACATTCAAGGAACAAGGAATAAGGAGCTTGATAAAGAACTTTGAGGCTGGAACTCTCTGGAAAAGTAAAAGGAACTCAAGGCACATTTCTCTCGGAAAGAGTGAAATGATTAATTAAAAGGTCTTTTTAGAAATACACAGGTTGCAAAATTAAAGTCTTACAATGAAGTGGATACAGTCGCTCTCATGTTGTCTTCTGACCAGCCACCAGAACCGTTGGAAAACCAACGGATCCGGCGGCGAGACTCGAACTCACAACCATGCATGAGAGCGACTGTACTAACTTCATTGTAATACATAAGGGCAATATTCATGAAAATTAAAGTCTGAAGACAAATCACGCTTTTACTGGAATTTTTTTTATGTGCTTGTTACATGACAATTATTTCTGATTGGTTCGAATTTATTGACACTAATAAAGTTATCAGCTGTAAGTTGTAAAGCAAGTCCCATGGGAATAAAATCACGTGAGCTTTTGCAACCCGTTTATTGTTATAGCCGTAAAAAGTGCGAAATGTACGACAAATTGCAAAAACTTTTTGGTCTAAACTAGAAATTATCTTTCCAACGAGATTCTCCTTTTCCCTCAAAAAAATCAAACTTGTACCCAGTCCCTTAACTCGCTGTTCAACGAGTCTGATGGCGCTCACAAACGATTGTACCAACCTCCAATATTAAAATATAAAGTGCTTCAAGTGGCTCTTAGTACAAGATTGTTATAAGTTAAGGTTAAAAAAGTAACAGACTGCCAAATTTTTGAGACAGACTTTAGTGGCGATTCAATCGGTACGGACTTCACATTCTCTGAATCCGTCTTCACAGCGTATATTCATGGACTGAGTACTCAAAATCTTAATTCAAACTTGTAACAAATACTTAAACCAGTACTATTATTACCCAATTCATTGAAACTGAGAGAGGGTGGATAACGTCTATCTTAAAAAATTAAAAATTGGAATTAAATCAAACTAAATCTCACGCATTTTCAGACAGGCAGGGGATTATATAAACTGATAATTATCACATGTTAAAGATTAAAATTTCTCAAAACATGTGCATTCTTAATGCCTATTAATCCATAGGATTTAATTATGAGTTGTTTAGCTTCCTAGCTTGATTTTATAGCTAGACAAACAGCAGGGGACATGCAAATGAGTTAAATGAGGTTGATGAAAAGCCTTGTGATGACGTGAATAAAATCATAGTTGTCATGGAAAGGAAATTTGTGAGATTTTTAAGAGGAAGAGTAAACCTGTAAACAGCAAGTGGCTATTTTTTCCATGACACGCGATCTAGGACTTTCACCACTCTAAAATACTTTTTAAATTTCCTTTAAAGTTTAAGGCTTTCCTAGTATGGCAAATTTGAAATATAAATTGCCTCTACTCTAAGCAGTTGGTGAAAAAAGAGTTTGTTTGCAATGATGAAATTTTTCAAATCTGAAATAAATTATTGACTTCAAAGCCCCGAAAGAGCTAGACTCGAAACTCTTGGGTCGCCTGACCCGCGTGGTTTTCACCAAATTGAAAATAAAACCTATCGCCGGATTTCGAAAAATATGCCACTTAAAAACAAAGAAAGAGCTAGATTCAATCAATTCTAAATGTGGCACAAATTTTAAAGGTTTCACTTTTTTTGCTTGAGAAGGTCAAAGATTCCTCTTTAGCAGCTTCGGGGCTTTAAACTCAATGGGCGCGCCTCTTTTTATATCAACAAAAACATGTGCAACAAGTAAGACCAGTATGGAAATTCTCTTGACAAAAAAAAATATTGAAATTCTCTTTCAATGACTTAATAAAGAATGGTATTTTGAATTTCGGTACAGTATGTAAACATAAGAGAAATCCTCCACTGTGCACTACTGTGAAAATTTTATTGTTCATATTGTGAGCCTGTAGCGATAGGTACCTCCTAAATATAGTAGAAAAGAAACTCATTGAATTATGAAAGTTGAAATTTAATAACAAATCCGTTTTTAAGATTACCATGAGAAGAAATTTCTGAATCTCGCTGTTTTGTATTACTATGAAGGCCACACGATGCAAAATCCAAAACTATGTGCCTTGTTGCGATTATTAGATAAAAATTAAAAATCAATTTCAAATCACTTTCGAAATCTAAAATGTGAAATGAAAAAATGAATTGATTTTGAAAACATCACATCTCTTATTAGGCAACTAAGATCCAACAACGCCTACCATAAAATTCCATAAAAGTGGTCGCAAACTTACTTACTTCATAAAATTCAATCCTTATTATAAATGAAATATCCCGTGCGCTAAAAAGCTGAAAAGCAACAAATACTTCTTGGGTAAAGCTCATTTATTCCCCCAATGTGTCTAAACCAAGCCCGAGAAGACCATCCCTAAAAAAGCAGGGGGTTGTACAGAGGCAGGGTACTAACCCATAGGGTACTAACTTGATTTTTTACTAAAATTTTGTTTAGTACCACCCACCCATATTTAGTACCGGGTACTACTTCATTTTTGCTGTAAAAATAGGGACACCACCCCTAAAATCTTAAATTTTACAGATTAGACCAAGAGAGGGGTACTATTGTTAGTTTTTCACACTGAAAATTGACAGATAATTCAAGCAAACTATCAATGATGGAGTCAGAAGCTTTTGCCCTTTGATTTTCATAACACACTTCTTGACCATTTTGGAAGTTATGTCTTCAAAAAAATCAAAAAATTTCTCAAAAGAGTAAAAAAAAATTGTCGATTAAAAGAATTTCAAATCAAAAAAATTAATATTTGAAAAAAGTCAAAATATTACAACAAACTACTTTTTTATTGAAAACAGCAAAATTCTGTGAAAAAGTACCCAAATAGTATCCGGTACTTGCTTGAAGAGTGAAAAATACACACCCACCCCCAAAGTAGTACCGGGTACTAACTTTTTTGAAATGCAAAAATAGACACCATCACCTGGCTATGGGTACATCACCCTGTGTCTGTACACCCCCCTAAAAAAAGCCCCCTAAGAACTATATATACACCGAAGAGGGCTACGTTAGCCTCAAACTAATTATTGTCTTTAGAGACTTTTAAATTAAAATAGGATTAATTTACCATAAGATTTTGATTATTTAGAATTGTCTTTTGTCAATTTACGAAAATCTATAAAAAAAAATTTAAAATCTTTAATTTTTGAAATACTTATGTACAAGTTCTTTGAGAATAATCAAGAATAAACATGATATATAATAAAATATGAACATTTCTTTTACATTTTTAAAGAATTAATAATTTCTCGTTTAAAATACGGGGATATTACAAATTGAAAAGTTCTTTGAATATTGTTTTCTTCTTCCATTTTTTCAACGATCCGAATGATCCATTTTGGCTACTACTGCGTTGAAGAAATTTCTTATACTGCTCGCAGTCACCCACAATGGATTTTAATTTCAAATATTTGCAAATTTTTAAGACTCCATTTACATTGTTCTCGTTAAGGGACCATTCACACTCGTAAATAATTTCCAATACAACTGTCACTTCGGCAATTGTACCTGGAATCTCGAGAATCAAGTCATCGTTATTTTTCAATCGATCATTCAAGAATGAGCTCTGGGCTGTCAACAAGTTTTTATGGACTGGAAATAATTTATTTTCAACTTTTAATAACAAGTCATTATTTAAGGTATTCCATTTGACCTTCAGTACCTCAAAGCCTTGAATCGTCTTTGAAATGACTACATCGCTGGTTAATTTGCCTCGCTTATTCGTATCCGATATATTGAGATTAAACTGGTCTTCATTAATAATCGAGCCAAAAACAGAATCATTATCTTCGTACTCATCATATAAACTTTCTTCATCTGAAGATGAAAAATCGGATACCGTACTTCTGGATGTTCGCGATGACGTCATTTTCTGCATACTGAGGATGGGTAAAGTACGTTCAACATTCTCAATATAAAAATAAGGTAAGCATAAATCTTCCTTATCCACAGTGTTTTCATTCAACCAACGAGTAATACGGTCATTTTTCTCTTGATGAAAATTTTGCACTTGTTCGTAAACCATCTTGATGACATTCGATTGATAAACTGATTCAACCAACAAGTGCACCAACATTTAAATATCATTCCAATTTTTTAATTGTTGCTATTTACAGGGGGTGATTATCTTGTCCGTTATGCAATTATCTTTTTCTCATTCGAAATGTCAAGTTGCTCTCAAACGTCCATCATCATTGACTTATTACTTCCACTGAGAAGGAAAAACAAAAACAAAATATATTTCAACGACCTTCTTTCTACACAACTTCTCTTTACTGCGAGATCCAGTCGCATTCTTATTATTTAATAACGTCATTATGTCAAAAAATGATTAAAAATAGAGAGAAGAAAGACAATAAAAGTTTATAGACAATGTAAAAGATATCTGACCGTGTTTATAAGAATAGATCAGAAACTATTCTAACGTGCTTATAACTTAGCTTCAAGGTATGGAACAGGGTGCGGTTTTGATAGTAAGAGCTTTGTAGCTGGGTATGTGAGTGCGGAACGTAAATAGAAATATAAGTAAAATCCAGAAGCTAAGGAGATGTTTGGTTTTGAAGAAGTCACTTTGGAATATAAATTTAGTTTCCCTGAGGGTTGGTATTCGGAGTCTATAAATAACCTGAATCTTCTAATTAATGGAAGGTAGATATTCACCGGTAGCTTGAATATGTGAGTCGTGCAGCGGATTAGTAAGAAAGTCCGCCAAGTCAGCAGTAGCGTAGCCAAGAGGGGCGCAAAATTTGTGTAGGAGAGCAGATTTTTATGATACAGCACCTGACCCCGAGAATTAGCCACATTCCGCGGACGCGGTCGAATTGGCGTGTAGGGATAAATTTTTCAAAATGGTAGATTTCACTTTCGTTTTCAGTTAGGCGGCCTATGGATCTGAGCAAATCTGAGACTATAAGACTGGAAAAATAAACAGATTTAGCAAAGAAGAAGCTGAGGAATCAGGGGCGGATCTAGGATTTTGAGGGTACCATGCAAAAACTGAACCTTTTTATCAGGTTTACATTAAATTTTAGTCAGAATTAGTATGAAAAGTGTGTCCTTTGCTTTCTCTCATAAAAACCATTAATTTTCAGTACAGTAATTTAAACAAAATCGTTTTTTTCTCTGTATAATAATAACAAGACCAAATAAAAGAGAAACCATATAAATATTTAATGAAAAGCAAACAGCAAAAGAGCAAAAAAAATTTGAGAGTTTTATCTATTACTGTACTTTGTATAACAAGAAAAGTGTGTAAAGAGGGCAGTATAGAGTGATGAGAAAGATCTTCTTTCAAATTTGTTTTTTTTAATATTTGAAGTCATAAAATATTTTCCATAAATTACATTTTAAAGATAATACATATATACCTACAAATATATTACAAACAATCCCACCAAATAGAAATTCTTGTTGATACAAAAAATTATTTTGTCTGTTTTGAAATTTATTTTGCAATCTTGAATTCCAAGAGTTCCATACAAAAAAATGTCATTTAACTGTAAATCCCATGTTGTAATTTGATCAGTGTCCATAGGCTCAATCTCGTTGTCTCAGTCCACAGTGGGATTGAATTGTATGCAAAGTTTTACAACTACGCAAATGAAAATAATATAATACACATCCTGAATTCAAAACTAGGGGTGGAGAATTCATACCGTGATTGACTGATTGACTGCAATAATCTTGAGGACCCTCATATTGTTTGTATATGTAATTTTTTTATGAACTTCAGAATTCAGTTCTATAAAAACATCCATTATTGGCATTAATTTTCAAGCCAGCACATAAATAATGTCTTCTGCAACCTCATCCTTGAAGCATGACCTTTGATGTGTTTGTATCCTTCGTGTATCCTATTTGCTATTAAACATCGAGCTGTCAGTAAAGTGTTCAACAAAGCCAAGACCAAAACCAAAACAAAGCTAAGTGAGCAACTATCAAAAGAAATCTCCTGATGGTCAACCTCCTGGTTGTTGTTGGGGTTTCGATTGTGTGTGTACTGCTTGCTCATTTTCTCCATAGCATTGTTGTTCTTGAAACTGATAGAATTCCAGATAAAAAACCCAACGCTTCTTTACTTGTTCGTACTTAATTTTCTTGATCAGTTTGTATTGGGATTCAGGAACTATAACATCTGGTAAATCATTAGAAGATGATCTGAAACAAACTCCAATGGTCAAACATATGACACCAAATTTCCAAATCCTTCTGTTTTGAAAAGTCTTTTGTACTGTTTTCACAATTCAGGATCCTTTGACAAACGATGGAATTTAATAGGGTTACCATTACAGTCTTTCACAAAAACACAAGCTGGAACTGCAGTTACTTTTCATTGTGGGTTGTGAAAACAACTCCAATCTGCTAAAAATTTCAGTCTTCTCTAACTTTTCCTCTCAATCTTGCCTTGTTTTGGTTTGGAATTTTCGCAAGATGGCGCATATCATCGAAAAAGTCCCTACAGCTAGTTACCAGGCCCTTTTACGGAATGTGGCTCTAACGATAGTTCAACTTCACAAAAAGTTGTATCAGAGCCTGCTGTTACATATTACTTATCATTTATAGACATAAACTTGAATTAGTTTTATCCAACGGAAATCTGAATCAAAGTTGATCGGATACAACCCGAATTGAGGCATTTTTTAAATAAATCTTCTCTAAATCGAAATCTATTGGAATTAAGTTATGATAATAGGGTATTTTCTTACTCCTAATGGACAAAGGAAATGGGAAAAATAGTCCATTTCAAAATTTATTGTTCTAAGTCAGATATTTTGACGAAAATGTTTGACCTACTTTTTGGGGTTAGTTGACCTTCAATTTTGGGCCTTCATAATCCGACACAAAAAAGTTTGTCAAATTATGTAAAACTTATTTGTTGTACTTTCATAACATGAAAGTACTACCTGAGAGATGATTGATGTTCACATTTTGAGCTTTTTCGACGTATCCCAGACCCGCTGGGACCCAACCCCAATTAGAAAACTTGCCTAAGTTTGGAACAATAGAATTTCTATCCACATTGGGACTTTAGTAGAAATCTTTGTCCCCGTTGTGGGAAAAGTTCCAACGGGGCTATGAGGCAGGGGTATAGTTACATTATTCACATATTTTAACAAAAAATTTTCAACCTACAAAATAAAAACAACTTTCTTGTCTCTTCTTTTCTTCCTTTTTTTTACTTTTCCTCATTTGTAGCACATAAAATTAATATCTTTGTTAAATTTTTGTCAGAGTATATTTCTAAAGTATGAATTTCTCTTAGAAATTAATAATTTCGGATGAATACTGAAATTCTGTTCTCAACAACCAAATCTTTTCACCTACATTCTGGGGGTTAAAAAGCGAAAATATCCATTTTTCAGAATAACAAAATGCTCTTTAGAATATTGTTTTCACATAAAATATTTCTAAAATTTGCTGTTATAATTAATCCATTTGAAAAAATATCAACATTTTACTATTGCTAGATTTAAAGCCATAAAACCAAACCTACATTCTGGGGGTTATAAAAAAAATGGGAGTCAACTTCAAGGACCAAAAAAATTAGCCTATCTATCAAAAGTAATGAAACTAACCTCTGGGAAAGGATTTTAGAGGTTCAAAATTTCATTGAAAACATTCATTGTTTTTAAAAATTCAAATCTACATCTTTCAGGCCTGATTCAAATTTCACCTTCATTCTCGGGGTCAGGTGCTGTACTGTAATTATCTATTCATGGTATTAAAAGATAATTATAATGGCATAAGAAAATGCTCTCCTACACAAATTTTGCGCCCTCTTGGCTACGTTACTGCAGTCAACTCCTTATTTCAAATGATCAATAGACATCGAATACATTCTTGAACTTTGATAAACTTGATGTTCTATAGCATACCGTGTTCTTATATAAAATTGTGAAACTCATACCGATGTAAGTTATAACAAGAGTGACGAAAGCAGTTAGATAATTTCTCCCCTATCTCATTTATTTAACATTCTTAAATCCTAAAGTATTAAAAGCAGATGTGGTATCTAAAAATAGGATATGCTAGGATATCTTCATCCAAGCCCCGGAGACAGGGTTTTAGAATGAGATGTCACATTGCTTTGATCTCACAGATGAAGGGTTTTAGCCAGTATCATTAAGGTTGTAAAGTTACAACTTGGTAAAAACGAGCTCTCCAATGTAGTGTTCTTTTGATTTTTAAATTTTCTGCAAATGATGACGCATTTGTGGGAAAATCTTTTTCAAAATAACAGGCATTGAAAATGTGATAATGAAACCACTTTTCGCAGGTTGCTGTTAAACGATAGAAATAATGGTTAGATGAATAATACTGTACCGAAAATAGATTGAAGTTCTTCTTATGTAAAAAAATGGGTGCGTTTTTTGATTGATAGGTGTGTGGGTTGGATGGAAGATGATTTCAATTGAATTTGCCATTAGGATAATAAAAGTAGGATACTTCCGAGGGGAAAGGACTCTTTTATAACTTAATCCAAAAACCTGTTCATATGTAATTTTGCCTTAAAAATACAGTATTTTGGACAAGTCATCTATAAAGAACTTTAGAGAACTAAATACACGTTTTTTTTATTAGAACCCAGTTTGTAAGAACATTTAGGCTGAAATTTGGTAAAAATTTAAGAACATTATAAGAACATGTCCAGCCTGAGAATCGAATAGTTTGACGAAATTCGCTTAAAAATCTTTAGATTTCTTAAGGAGTTTTGTGCAATTATTACTGTAATTATTCCTCTCATCTAAAAATAATAGCAAATTTACTCGATTTTTAACCCAATATCGACATTCAAAGGTTTTATTAGATTTTAAGCGAATCGATTTCAAGAACGTCAATAAGAACATTTCAGGCTGAAAATTGATGAGAAAATAGGCACATCCAGCCTCAGCTAAAATGAAGACGTTCTAATAAAAAAAAACGTGTATAAAATTTGTGGATTTTGAGAAATTTCTTCAATTGTGTTCATTACAATATGCGGTCACTGAAGGTCAAATGCTAAAGCCAAGCGGAGCCAGCTATTATACGAACTTTATGGAGTTATCGGGTATCAAATAGTAAAGCTAACAAAATATACAAGTCCAGAACAAGGACGTGTTTCACCGGCTTTACGTAAAATTAACTTCCTCAAAGGATACTAATTAATTTCGTGTGCAAGAATCTCAAAGTCATTAAAGATTTTTCTTGTCCTTGTGGGCATAATAAGGAAAAGTTAATGAGATCACTCAAGAAAGCAGCAGGTTGCGTTTAAATTGAAGTTGGCAAGATAGCAAGGAAAACGTGGTTTGAAAATAAAATACTAATTAGAAACAAATTACGACAAAATTAGAGCTCTTTCGATTTCGTTGATGTGGGTTGTTAGTAATTTCTCTATGATTGAAACACGTTTAAAAATCAACAGGTGGTCACACTAGAAAGTAAGGTCAGAAATTGCCTGAAAGCAAACACAATAGTTGGTAGTTTCCTAATCTAATAAATTACTTTACACAAAGTGAAGTCTCTCTATCTCGAACTTGCAAGGGAAAAAAAGATTGCTCGATACAGAGTCTGATCCTTTTTTCATTAGCTATTTGCAAACATAAGGATATTTGGAGGAATAGAAAGTTTGGTTTGACCGGAATAACTTGTATCCAAGTAAAGAGCTTCAATTACAGACCTTTCATTATTCTGAGTGAGACTATCAAATCAATTTAAAAAGCTTACATTGAGCCGAGAAACGACGATTTGAAATCTCGGATTTTCGTAATTTTAAAGAATGAGAATCAAGAAAACAAACTATCTAAACGCATAAGGCGGCTCCGATGGCCAAAATATCAAAAACAAGCTCAGAACATTTAAAACGTTGCGGACTCTAGAACACCCAATTTCTTAGATTATTGCAGAAAAACACTCACAAAATGGTGAAAATAAGAACATTTTGGCTTAAAACTTAAAAAATTAAGAATATTCGAAGGCCTAAAAAATGTTGGATGTTCTTATAAAAAACATGTTTACCATATAGTCCATTCGATCGAGAGTTTTGTTCGTGATAGAGGGACTTCAAGATAGAGAGGTTTTACTGTAAATTCCATACATGGTTTTTAATTCATTTGGCTTTAGAATGCCTTTACAATGCCATAACTAACTTACAGTTCAAAAATCTTGCCATCGTTTGGTTTCACAGAAATTTCAATGAATCATTTTACTCATTATAGTAGACCTTCATTTAAAAATCATTATTCACAAAAAAAGATTAGATTATTACCGTCTAGTACCTAAAAGACATTAAGGCATGTTCAAATTAAGCATATCGATTTAGGAGGATGACAATAACGGCACAAAGTTTGAGCAATTTTGTGTATTTTGTGTATGACAATATCGGCACATAGTTTCCATTTCTTTGACAATTTCAAATCACCCATTTCTTAATTAAAAATATTTCATTTAAAGAAAGACAATAAGACGTATTTGATAATTTGTAATGGTATCATGACGTATTTAGTAATTACTAAACTATTACATGAATTTAGTGCACTAGAATTTAGTAATTATTAGATCATTACATTAATTAAGCGGTCGAGAGCGATTTCATAAATCAAATCAAATCAAATCAAATCAATACCGTAAGATTAGTTCGGCAAATTTGCATAGAATGACAGCGATGCGAAATTTAACAACTTTGGCATTATCAGATTCCACACAAATTTCGAAGCGTTTCCACTGCAAAATTTCACAACGCTTTCCTTCAAACCAAGAACGGGGTCACAGTCAGGGTGACGTGCGGGGTCTCAAATTCATGTGTATTTTGTAGAATAGCCCTAAAAGTAAACTTTTCATCCTTGGATTTTAATTTCCTATAGGATTGTTCACAATCATTCTTGACTTTGTTAAATAAGTGAGATTTTTCCTGATTTTGCTTTTTTCGAAAAAACCGCAACGTTACGGAATATTACAGCACTGCAGAAGTATACAATCATGAAAGGCATGCACTACTAAGATTTCAAAAAGCGTGATGTGTGATTGATAAGAAAATTTCTTTGGTGTAATGGGCACGATGAGAAAATATTTTCGACGTGATTGCGGGATAAGTAGGGTTTCCTACAAATTATACTAAAGTCTATTCACGATAAGTGTGCACTCTTTTTTCTTTTACCTATAACCTTTGAAAGAATTATTCAATCTTTATAAATTTGGTGTCATTTGAAAGATATTAGTGAGTGGAACAATTTAAAATAGAACAATTTTCAAAAAAATTCTGAAAATGAAGATGAAAATGAAGAAGAAAAAAATGAAGATCTTGTAGACAAGTGCTATAACTATCATTTTCACTGAAGTGAAACCTTGATCATCGAACGTCGTCACTGTGAAAAAATTTCTCAAAAATAATCATTCAGTCAAAAGATGTCAAACAAAGTTATAAGCTGATTGACGTCTAAAAACCCTGTTTTCTGCTGTTCTTTGGGGTCACTTATTAACTTTGTATCATAACTTTATATTGAATAAATATTTTAGTGAAATTTTTTCACAGTGATGACTTCCAAAGATCAAAGAATCTCTCCAGTGAAAATGAAAGTTATAGCAATTTTCTACAAGATCTTCATTTTTTTCTTCTTTATTTTCATCTTCTTCATTTTCATCTTCATTTTTAGAATATTTTTGAAGATTTTTTTATTTCAAATTGTTCCACTCACAAATATCTCTCCAACGATACCAAATTTATAAAGATTGAAGAATTCCTTCAAAAGTTATAGGTAAAAGAAAAAAGAGTGCACACTTATCGTGAATAGACTTTAAAAGAGGTTCATCAGCAAAATCAAAAAATGAACTACTAAATTATCCTTGGTTCGGTGTCCGAGCAAAAAACAGTTGAATTTCAAAAATTGTAGTCGTTGAAAAGTTCAATGAAAAAAATTCCACTTCATAATTAAGGTCGAATATAATTAAGTAAGCCTAATGTCATATGATCGATTAGTGTAACTAAAAGCCTTTTTATAGAAATCATAATCTCTCAAAGAACAAGCGCTAAAGGAACTCAAGCAAAAGAAGTGACAGATCCTTTTCTATAATTAAAAATAAAGCAAGGAAGGAAGAAAAAAATTCGAAAAAAGGCTTTTTTTATAGGAAAAGAATTTATTTAAAGTTTCACAACAACGATTGTACAAAAAGTTATTCGTAAAAGTGACAAAAAGCGATTTGACACCAATGCTTTCAAAAATAAAGCTTGTTTTAATATTATACTTATAAAGCAAATTCGAATCAAAGATTCTTTGTTTTGAATCGAGATAATGTATGAAACATGTATTTTTTTTTCTTATAAAACTTACTCATAGTAGATACTGTAGCAGGATAATCAGGAATGCCCATTCAACTTTTTCTTAACTTCAGTTCTTTAAAATTACTCGATTTTAAATCCCTTTAAATCCTTATAATCAGTTTAAAAAGATTATAAAACATTTTCGTCTGGAGCCTGGTCGAATTAACACCGACAAAATATAACGGTTTTAGCATTGTTTTTAAATGTGTGCTAAAACAAATACGAAATTTTTATAATTGCAGCGAACTACTTCGTAGGGAGGCGTTTCCTTGAAAAGAATTCCAGTACAGAATTAGCACCAATTATCGTATTTTAGAAAAGTCTCCATACTTCGATCTTCTTTGTCTATTAATATAACATCACTAGAGTTTCATTTGTAATCAAAGACACATCGGTGTCTAAGACACAAGACACCGAAAGAACTATTTATTTGAAAGTGTCTTGAAATGAAGACATCTTGATTTCGATTGTTCCTGTCGGTAAAAATGTTTCTTTGGTGAAAATAATCCAGAAATACCAGTACAGCAATTATTGTATTTAGAAGTTTCCAGAAATATTCAACAGAAGAATTTGTTATTGAGAACGGTAAAGTAGATTACATAAAGTTTAACAAGGCCGAACCCCGGTTTTATCTCGAAAAGTAAGACCGTTTAGGATTTCTATCTGAAATAAACAGTACTTAATTGCAAACTGTCCAAACAAAAGTCCTGCAAAACTCATCCCCGGTTTAGAAATCAGCATTCTTCACCAACAAGGTTATTAAATTAAAACAACGAGTTTACAAATTTTTTTTAAATGGTAATATTAGTAAAAGCTCCAATAAAGAAAAAACAAGGTCAATCAAATAGAATTTGTTGAAGAAAATGAATTTACTTACTTTACATGAAGAAATATAAATAAACAAAGAATATAGAAGCATCAATTTTGGTTGGCTTTTTCCATGTATGATAGTGGTGCAAGTATCTTTTTGGCGCAAGTCTCAATGATATGTCCATTCCATATCATTTCATCCACTAAGATATGGACTTTCTCCAAATTATAAATCAACTGGTTATAAAGAACTTTAAGTTAAGGAATTTCAACATAATAGAGGATGTTAAGAAGGAAGTATGGGGTTTTGCGCTACCAAGGGTAAAGGTTCCCTTCATTAAAAAGTAATTCTTTTCAGGCACTGTCTTCATAATTCCTTAAAACCAGGGTAAACAAAGTCGTACATTTCAAGACACACAAATCACACGTTAAAGAAAAAAAGAAAAAATGTCAAAAAATGTAATCCATGTTGAAAGTTCACGTTCCTCCAGTCCTTAGGACTTTTGATTGTAGTCAGGTTGAGATTCAAAGATTTTACAAATTTAGGGAGGGATTGTTGAATTAGGTGGAGGTTGGGCTGATAAGAGATTTCAGTTGGTAACTCTATGTAAGTGGGGTGACCTTTTTCAGGTGGGGGTTGGAGGGGTGTTGCCCACTTTAGGGATCTGGTACGATTTGTGCAATTCTGTCGCTCTAAAATATGTTAGAAAAGATACATCCAGTTCGCACTAGAAATAGAAAGAATATTTAAATGAAAGTACAGTTGAAAATCTCTAACTTGATTTTCTTAGGAATATTTAAAACACATGGAGATTGCATACAACTTTTCAGCTGAAGAAGAACGTGTTAAGTCGATTTACAGAAAGATTCGAATTTCAGAAGTTCGAATAAGAAAGAGTTGGCTGTTTTGATAAAAACAACAATAGTCAGATGTCATGCATTGAAAAAATTATTTGTTATTTTACCAAATGGTAACGATTCCTAAAAATCTAATGCAATAAAAGCATATGTTCTTTTTGGTGTTCCTTTTTGTTGTTTAAAAATAATCAAACAAATTCACCTTTTCGACCGTAGTCGCGCGGTTAGGTGCATACCACTTATTCATTTATACATTCCCCTAAACTCGATCCAATCCTTTTTTGACACATTTTTCTATTGTCTATAGGTGCGAAAAAAGGACTGGGACGCTTTTAGTGGGATAAAGCGGACAAAAAATACCCGCGCTGCAATTGGCGGCTACGGTGGAAAAGATGTATCAAACAAATTGAAAAATCAAGTGTGATTATAATTCTTACCACTCCTCTGAAGTAACGATCCAAAATTTCAACAAGGTTGTGTATGAACTCGTAAATCGCTAATTCATTCTGTATAATGGAAGGTAAAATAAAAACGAAGAAAACCAACAAAGCGATTGAAAAGTTATCCGAGCCCATTTGCGATAGTGGTCAAAACTTTGAATCATAACAAAAGGAGAAAGGAGCTGAATATAATCAACAAGTAAAAATTATCCATCTGTCCGTTCACACTGAAAATTCGTTAATCTAAAATGTAAATCATAATTCTTAATCAACCAAACTTAAACAAAAACATAAGTAATCAAAGAAAATTTTTACCTAAATAGCAGTCAAGTTTTTAGTAGCCTTGACTGATTACTTATTATAAGATTTTTATAATGAATGATAGAAATTTACCTCTTTTTCATCGATTCCAACAATGAAAAATAATGAAGCATATCGTCTGTATACAACTCTGTAATTTCGATATTCCAAAAATGAGCACTAGTAAAAAAGAAAAACGTGTTTAAGCAGTAAACACAGGAAAGTGATGTAGAGGTTAGATGAGATGAAATGAAATACGTCCTTTAAGATACCCCTTTCTCATTGACGTCCTGTAAGACAGCCCCTAATAGCCCCTGGTTTTAGAGTGAAATTATTTCCGTTCAATTTCGAATGGGGATGAAATCAAAGTCAATTTCCTAGTGGGGCTAAATTATAGGGTATTTCTCCAGTGGGATTGAAATCTTGGCCAGATTTCTAGTTGGGAAGAGGTCCCACCGAGTCGGTGTTTGAAGGATATATTAATCATAATCTCGCTCACTTAAAACACATTAAAGACTAAAGATTATAAAAACATCACACATAACAACTATAGCAAATTGCAATAATTACTTAATAAAGTTTGTTTAAAATGTAAAAGCTTTAAAGGACAGATATGAGGGTGGGATTAATACCCCATTAACTGAGGTGTGCCATTGTGTATACCTGTTTTTCATTCCTTGTTAGACATTTGCGAACAATTTCAGCTTCAATCCAACTCCTCTCCTCTCTTTTGATACTTTCATCATAGTAATTAGAAAATCGGGTATGACCTTGTTTGTTTACTAGCAAAATAAATTTTATCATTTTTTTCAATTTGTGTTGCTGAATTTTTTTCTAAAATCAGTCAAGATATTTATATGATGCTTAGTGAAAAAAAAATATTTAAGTTAAAAACAAATATTTCACTTTCACTTTCAAACATATTATATAATCTCCACTATACAGGATATCCTTTGTCAGAGAAAGACTAAGAGTAAAAACATTTTTGTATTATTATGTATTACTGCCAAATTTGGGGTTCAAACATATATTTCAGTATATAGCTAAAAAATGAAAAAATACAAGAAAATACAGAAGATAGATGATATAAAAAAGAAAATCACAAAGCAGGTACCAAAAACTTAATATAGGTGCCGTTCTGGAATCTTTGTGAAATCATGTGAGCAAATCCTGATTCTCCCAAAGACGCCAGGGAACGATGATTCAAGATAATCACGTGCGCAAAACGGACCCCGGACGACTTTAGAGACGTCTACTGTCGTAGAACATGATGCAAGACTAGCATCAGAATAGGGAGAGGTGTGCACATATCTTAACCTTTAAACTTTTTGCTAATGTCCTGACGACTGATGTCCTCATGACAGATGTCGCCAGGACCAATGCAACGCTGAATATGTGCACACAAAAAGGTTGAAAAATGACAAAAAAGAAAACGAACCTAGAAAACGAAAATCTATGGCACGGCAAATCAGATGAGGTGAAGAACATGAAAATGCCTTGCAGAATAGAATGTCAATCTAAGGTGATAGATAAAATGTTGAAAATAAAAATACATTGCTTACTTTAAATTGCCGAAACCCAAAAGGCAGCAACAGAAACCATACCAATAAGTAAATACAAAATCTTGAGCAAAAACCTGACATGAAAAATCGATTGAAATATCTCTTAAAAAATAACTTCTCTATCTCTCGTTCTGTGTGTCAACTGACAAGCAAATGGCGAAAAACCAACTGAAAAGAGCGCCAAAACACGCAATGCCCAAGAGACTATAGCTAAACAAAAGGACAAGGCATATAAAAAAGTCTGTAAAATTAAAGTGAAATAATTGCCTAGTAAAAATTCCTAAAGAAATTTTATTAAGCAGAAACGCCATAAATTTAGAAACATAACTATAATATCAATTGTTTAATAAAACATTTGTATGAAAGTCCCTTTTAAACAGTAATTGACGTTTGCATAATATCAAAACACATAAATACTAATACTTCACATACACACAGAAAACATTTTAAACTTGTAGTCTTGTTCTGACACAAAAAAAGTCCTGTCCACAGAAAAAGTCTCATATATAATATTTTTATAAACATATGCTTTTGATAAGACACCTCCTCCCCTTAGCTCATATGTACTATGAGGATGGCCCCTTAGCATTGATGTTAAAGAAGAAGCTGTCAAGACTGTTAGAAACGCAAAACTAAGTATATATAGGCAATTCCATAAAAATGCCAAGAAATAGGTCATCCTTGCTCCAAGATAGGCAACCAAAGAATGAACTTCATTTATAGACTGTATAATATCCTTTGTCATTTATTTGAGATTTTTTGCCTTTGAATGCATTTGAAAAAGGTTAAGACTAAAAAAAAATCATCAATGTTCAGCCTATGCGATAGACCATAGTTGTTTTTGAGAATGCGACGGCCTATTGAATAACTAATACTCCACAACAGTTACCTAACCTAAACTAGAGACAAGATAATTTATCACATTTTTATTGGCTGAGGGAAAGTAACAAAAACACACCAGACAGTCTGATGCGTTGGCAGGGTCATAACCATGCCCATGTTTGTTTATAGATAAATAGATTCCACAAAATCTAACAAGTCCGGGAAGAAACTTCAACACCAAACAGTTAGTCACACTAGCAGACTAGGAAATCAAGCTTTCAGAAAAAACAACATCAGTCATCTACAGGATGTATTTGCAACAACAAGGATGCGAGTTACCTGAATCAAGTTCAAGTTCCCAAGACAATTAATTAAAACTTTGAAACTTAAAATGATAATAACCAATGGACACTAAATAACCCACATCACACAATCAAAACTTTTATTGAAGCCTTTGAAAACGATATAAATTAAATAACCATGAAGTCACAAGAACCAAACGCAAATACAATCTGAAAAAAGAAGAACGTGAAGCTTTAGAACAACTAAGGAGAAAAGAAGATATCATCATCGCAAACGCCAATAAATGAGGCGCCGTAGTAATCCAAGATGTTGCAGATTATATAAATGAAGCCCTAAGACAACTAAATGATAGACTTTCTACAAGGAGTGTGACCAAGACCTCACATCAAAACATAACAAAAAGATACAAGACATCATAGAATCACTGAGAAAATCCAAGCTACTAGACGATAAAGCCACTGAAATGCTTACCGAGACACAGCCAAAGACACACCCAAAATACACAAACCAGATAACACAGGCACACCTGTCATTAGCTCCATCAATTGTCACACAGCACGTATCTCCCAATATGTTGATTATCACCTACAAGACCATGCGAAATCACTACCTTCATATATCAAAGACACAACAGACTTTATCAACAAAACCAAAGATTTACATATACCAACACACGCATGACTTGTGTTGGCACTATATACCAACATCCCGAATGTCGAAGGCATAGCCTCCATTCGTAAATCATTAACAAACGTCGAGTTGTCCATTAAACACATGACAGTAATTTTAACATTCTTACGCCTCATCCTCACCCTTAATAACTTTATATTCAACGACAAACACATCTCCAAATCAAAGGATGCGCAATGGGTACTAAATGTGCCCCATCGTATGCAAACATTATGGGAGAGTTCGAAGAAAGAGAAATCTATCCACGTATAACTAACAACATCATAAAATACCGTGAGTGGTCCTAAATCCGACAGCCCTGACGTGGTCTTTCAAAGATACAAACTAAAATAAAAAAACATTTTGCTGTGACGCAACGAAAATACCAAAGTGTCAACTAAGTTGAACCAAATAATTAACAATAATTGCTTCTTATACGAAACATAATTTTTTTTGCAATATGTCAAACATCATAAATGATAATAAAAGGTAATTACATTCAGACTTTTACAACTCACACTTTTTAATTACATTATTGACATTTTGACATTATAGCCATCTTGTTAGATGTTTTGAATTTGTTTTGAGAATTCTTGCAATAGTTTTTTGTTCAACTTGGAGAAGGAGTGTTTGTAAACATAGAATTTTTTTTCATAACCTTTATTTGGCAGTTTGGGGGGTCGGAATTAGGCAGGGCTGTCGGATTTAGGACCACTCACGGTACCTCAGATTCATAGATGACATATTTTTTATATGGAAAGGCACAGAAAGTGATCTAAAAGAATTTTTCGCAATCATCAACACAGTTCACCCATCAATTAAATTCACGACGGAATACTCTCATAGCGAGACCGACTTCCTGGACACAACGATAACCATTTTAAAGAACTATCGACTAGATTACAAGATCTTCAAAAAACGAACAGATCAGTCATCATAGGTCCATAATACCTCATACCACATAAACAACCTAAAACACAACATCCTATACGGTCAAGCACTAAGGATAAAAAAGATTTGCTCTAACCCAGAAGAATACAACCAATCCCTCCTCCAAATGAAAGATGCATTCATCAGAAGAGGATACAAAGCTGAAAACCTCCATAAACAGTTCGACAAAGTTAAGAATAAGAACCGGGAAGATCTCCTAAAATACAACAACACCAAGAATAAACAACAAATCGTCTTCATCACTACCTTTAACAGTGCGTCTCAAACCGCGATATTTCGAGAGCACGGAAGCGCGTCAAAACACCAGCTTTTTTAGAGTTTTGTCTCGTTTACCCAAACGCTGCAATCCTGCGTAGGCTTTGGGCTCAAGACTAGAACCCCCAATACGAGACATTGGCCTGACCGAAAAAAAATCATCATCATCAATTTTGTTAATTGTCAGAGTCGTTTACTCACTGGAAATACGCAACTTTCTGAAGTTTCGTTTTTTTTCGGTTGTGCTTCATTTTAAAAATAACGAAGATGAAAAGTTACCATCAATCCCGCGAGTAAAAGAAAGTACTCCGACTAGTCTACGAAAAGTGCGCTCGCGCGGCGAATAGAATATCTCGCAAATTAATATATGCATAAAACTGACGAAATCCTTTCTTTTTTATGCTTAGGTGACGTCATCATCGATCCTGACTCGACAATGGAGAACCAAATTTGGCAATGTATAATTATTACGAGCGGCCGAGAAAGTTTGTGTGACGCAAAAATTGCGCGATAAACGAAGCCCTAGAAGAACGCCCACTGAAAATGAAAATTGAAACCAGGAATTTATTGAATATTTCACTAATGAAGTATCAAACTTTTTGTTTTTCGTAATTATTATAAATTCATAATTTTTAAATACTATTTTTTGAATGTCAAAGGACAATTAAAGTGAATTTAAGCTGATTGGGTGGATATTGGGCGGACGGGCGTTTTGCACGTGCCGAGATTGGAAATTAAATGACAGTAAAAGACGGGGGCGTCTTAGTATGTAATATTAATTCATTATTCTTTTATTTTTATTTTTCGCGAATGAAAAAGGAATTTTTGATTTTTGAATTAAAGAAATATAGTATAATATATTGTATTTGATTGTCAATGCCAAAAGATACTTACGAATAATCTGCTGTGTTGCTTCGCTATTTACCCCCGGATTGTTTTAGTAGGCACTTCGGTCACGTAAATAAAAACACGTGTATATGTTGAACCCGACTGTGGACTGACCGCAATTGTAATTTACATAAATTATTGTGGAAGGGAACGCTTGAGACGAATGTTTGGGAAATCAAAAAGACAACTTTTGTGAGAATGTTGAGTTTTGTTTATATGGCTGTTTGTCACGCACTGTTTAACAAAAACTTACCACCTATCCGTACCTTAGGTACGCAATGACTGGTGTTTGTTGGAAGGTATCTTGAAACCATTCGTTGATGTTTAGGATGATAGCCCAGTGCTTTTCCAGTACCTATAGACGCAACAAAAACTTGAAAGATCTACTTGGACAAACATCAATATCCAATAACAAAGTCTCAAGAAAACAACAAAAACTGAAAGGAAAGTGCCAGCCTTGCTTAACCTCAACCTTCACCAGCCAACAAACCAAAAGGTTCAGCATCACCCTGCCCTGTTTCCGCTGTTTGTATTCTTTCTGCAATTAATGATTAATTCATTTTTTCTTGTTTGCTTGATTGTTCCTCCAACGATTAATAATAGAGAAAAATAAGTTCAAGTTAAAAGCTGTCAAGAAAAAGCACAAGCTAAGACCACACACCACACACAAAGCACACACACCCTGCGACCTGCATACCCACACTTTTTTACTTTTTTAACTTTTTTAATTTTAGGAAGAAAATGAAAGTGAAAGTTAAAATTTCGGATTCCAAAACGGATTTTTTTCGGATATGAGTGGGGGCGTGGGCGCTAGGCGTTTTGTCACAAACGTACTCACCCGTAACAATCCAAAAAGTGCTTCAACAATTAAATTAATCCGATTGGTTAAATGTTATAGTTAAGCCAAATCAACAAATCAGTATTTAGAAAAGTTACTTATTGCTAACACAACTTTTGGATTGTTACGGGGAGAAATCGCGGTAGCTCCCAGATCTTCAAACTTACGAACCGCGTAGAAATTCCATGAGTTCAACTCCAGGAAGGAAGTAGAAGGTTTGAAGGCACAATGTCAGAATGTGTCGAATGCACACAGAACTGCACAGAAGGTCCTGGACTGTCTGATCTGCTGATCAAGTTATATAATATTTATCCATTTAGAAAAGGCAAATAGACAGGGATTCTTGTTGGTAAGAAGGGATCTCTGGGAGAAAAGCATTAGGGGAGGGGTTATTAGACTAGAACTAGACTAGGGCAAACGGGTTACAGGGATGCGCCGCTGGTCAGGGTACCTTTATAACCCCTACGAGTCCCTATGCAAAAACACCAAAAAAGAAAAATCAGCCCCTCATTGGGGAAAAAGTAGAAAATTTGAGAAAATTTTGGAATTTTAGTCCCATTCAGGGTCACTTTTTTCGCAAATTTCTGCAAAAAATTTTTAAAAACGAGTCCCACGTATAGGGTCCATTTTTCGAACCTCAGCTACTAAAAGCACCCCCGTCGGTTGTTAAGGGTATTACTCCCCCCGCCAGGGATAGCATAGGTCATGTTTTAGAAAGGTAAGGCAGCGTCTGTTGGAGGCCAAAAAGGGCACTAGGGCATTTTCAGTTGGGTGTTTAAGATAAAACCGGTAATTATTGCTCTTTTTGGCAATTTTTTTAATGATGAAATGTCGATTCAGCAGAAATGTGCTGTCCTTATGAGGGCAAAGATGTCAGAGGTGTTTGCAAAATGTAAAATTATATTGAGGGAAAGGTTTTTCGGATCTTTAAAAGTGATTTTTTCAATTTTTCATTGCTCAATGACATGAAAAGTTCTAAAAATAAGATGTGAAAAGATCCTGCATGTATGACGACCCACACGACATGGCCCGAACATGTTCGGGCCTCTTGATTAATACTGCCCGCGCAGTTTCAGACCATGTTCGGGCCAGATTTTTGAAAACTTGCTACGATCGCGCGTGTAATTTCAGGACCCAATATTTATATTTTAAATTCCTTATTTTAGCAAACAAATTTAAAAATCTTCATCTTTATTCAAATATATATTGTTAAAATATAAAGGTTAATCATCTATTTTCCAATAGACCTTTTTTTTAAGAGGCAGCCATGTTGAATAATTATGTACTCCAGCATAAAACAATGATACAACCATGCATAATTTTTAAAATATGCATGATACAGTAATTATGCATGGCTGTATCATTGTTTTTATTCTGGAGTACATAATTATTCAATATGGCTGCCTCTTTACAAAAAGGTCTATTAAGTTAGGAAAATTATTTAAAAGAATGATTTGAATCTTACATAATATGGTCTTCTTTTTATTCTTTATCCCATTCCCTTTTCTCGTGGTCTTCTCCTATCCTATTTGAAGCAGAATTTTTCTGGATCGTTTTTTGTACTGTTATACAACTTGAATCAAACTGGTATTTGGAACTTTGAATTTGTCTAATGAAAATATTTAACAATGGATGATGATAAACCAGGAAAGGTAAATTAAATTAAATTCTACTATTCCTATGATGTTCCTTAAAGCTTGGTCCTCACTTGTTGAAAAAATTGCATCTTACATTAGACGCTTGCGTCGAGTTCTAGGTGCCTGTGTCTAGAAATTATGTCTTTGTTGTCCTCACTACGATGAACTTTTTTGAATTAAAGGATTAAAATTTGGGAAATGTGAAAAAATGAAGTTATGAGTTTGAGCTTCTCTTCAGTTTATGTTTTCTTATTGAGTGATGGAAAGAAGATGGATAGCTACTTTGATAATTGTGAAGATTTGCTCCTTCTACTTTTGTTACGAAAAAGACAAAATAGGAGAAAAGGGCGTCGCAGGCGGTTTTGGGGACGAGATATTTTTCAAGAAAGACCAATCCATGGAACGTTTAATACTCTTGTTTCAAACATTGCTAAAAGACAGTGAAATGTTTTTTCGGTATCAAAGAATGACTACATCTTGCTTTGAGCATCTTCTCTCACTAATTAAACATCGTATCAACAAGAAAACCACTTGATGTGTCAGCCAATATCAGCTAGAGAACGTCTCTTTGTAACATTAAGGTTTCTGGCCACTGGAGAAAGCCAACAATCCCTGTCTTTTTCTTACAGAATCGGACGCACGATGGTATCAAATATCATACTGGGTGTCTCTGAAAAAACTTCCCCCTGTTTGATTCAAAATTGCGAAAAAGTGAAAAAATATATTAGCTTGATTTTTCGAAATCGTTTAGTGGAGGGTTTAACTTAAATTTTGGTATATCAAACTTTAAAATTGCTTCATTAGATCAAAAGTTATGACAAAAAGAGTAAAAAAAAAATTCAAAAAGAGTGAAAAAATAGGAAAAAGATATGAAAAGATTACGAGAATTTACAACTTTGGGGACATTTAATTCTGTTTACATTGCGGTGCCTTTGAACGTTAGACGCGCAGAACAAAATTTTTTGTTCCACGCGTCTAGCAAATTTTGTCAAAGTCCAGGCGTCTAACACTAGACGCCCGCGTCTAACACTAGACGCTCGCGTCTAACAAGTGTACTCACTAGAGGTTCCAAACACTTAGTCGCGCGTGTCTAATGTTAGACGCGGGCGTCTAGTGATTAGACGCGATTTTTTCAACAAGTGAGGACCAAGCTTAAAAGATGGCCCAAACATGGTCCAAACAAAATGTTCAGGCCGATTCAATAATACTTTTTTGTGGCCTGAGCATGGTCCAAACTGGCTCAAACATGTTTGGGCCATGCCGTGGGTCGTCATCGATGCCGAAACACAGCTAGAAGGAAAAAAGAGAACCCCCTGTTGTAAGTTTGTGTACATATGACTCGATTTTGCTAGTCTGCATTCTGGAAGAAACCAGTTGAAAACAAAAATAAACGAGGCAAAGTGGGCCTACTAATACACCGTTTAACAGTGTCGACTGCGCACACGTATGAACAATTTTCCATTGTTTTTATTTTGGCAACCACGGGAAACTTCACTCTCCTCCGTAAAAAATGGTAGGTAAACATCCAGTTCTCATAAGAAAACCCAGCAGAGAAATAGTAGGTAAAGAACTCCTTTTAATCATAACTTCTTTTCCTCTAGATGAATTTTTGTGAAATTTTTAGGAGAGATACATAAAATTGTCATTAATATTATGTTCAAATATCTAAAAGATTCTCTTTAAAGGAAAGAAAAAATGGCAATTTTTACATTTCTCTAACCTTCCACAGTACTAAAGTGAGCATTTTTACCTACCGCCTCTACGGTGGAGATGGCGAGACTGTTAAACGGTGTATTTCAAGGGTGTCGAATACCATGTGTTTAATAATAAAATCAATTTTTATTTCCAAAAACTGCAATAATTGCCGAAAACGGCAATTTTCATTTATTTACTTTTTTTGCTTTTCTGCTGAATCAACATTTCATCCAGTGTTTTTCCACTAAAAAGGCTGGTTTTATCAATATTTTAGTAATTTCAGGAGGGGCAGCGTCTGATAACTAGACACTTAGGGCATGACAAATGGCCTAGAAAATATAAATTGACCGTTTGGCTGTTTGGAGGGAAAAACGCAAAGGTCTTATGAATAGCTAATTACTCCAGCAAAAAATTTAATTGATAACGTTGTATAATTGATTTGTCTTCAACAAAAACACAGCTGTAACGTAGGGACAAGGTAATTTACCCTATTTTTACTGGCTGAGGGAATGGAAAGTAATGTGTACCGTGAAGTCAGGTAACTTGCATCAATGGAGGAAAACTTGCATAGCCATTAAATGACTGACCAATCAAAGCAGCAAAATTTCAAAACAAATGAACTACGCAGTTCCGCTCGCAGATCTACTCTACCACTTTTGTTTTGATTTAACTTTGTATTTTAATGACCAGACAGGTCATTCATTTGAGGGCTATGCATGTGTTATAATGTATGATGCTGGAGTAATTTTTTTAGCTATTTAAATAGTTGTTTGAGAATTTATAGTAAAAATTGCATTTTGCAGTAATTAATTTTCGTAAAAGACACCCAAAGACGCAAAAAGGTACTAAAGAATCAAGGATGTCCATGAAAGACTTTTATCTCGCCTGGCGTGAAGAGGGAGCAGAAGAGGCAGACAAGAGAAGACGTGCACCAAATGTCATCGTTCATGGTTTACCAGAGAAAGATGAAGAAAATGACAAAAGTTGGGCATCAGATTTTATCAAGGATACCCATGCCCGAGCTAACATTCAGCGTGTCAGAAGATTAGGCGTAGCAGATGGAAATAAAAAGCGACCCTTGTTGTTATCACTCAAAAATGAACAAGAAAAATGGACCGTTATCGGAAATTTAACAAGTTTAAAGGGATTAGAAAACTACAAAGGTATCAGTATTACAGAGGACCTAACACCCGCACAACGGAAAGTATATAAGGAATTATCGAACGATGCAAAGAAGCTAAACTCTGAGGAAAAATCTCAAACTGAAATTTATCGAGTCAGAGGTGATACAAAAAACGGTTTTGCTGTAAAGAAGCTGAAAATCAAAAAACAACAATAGAAACAAACCACTATAAACAAGCATCAACTAGCAATAAAGCAAACCCTACCCCAAGAACTATACCTGAAATAAGAATCCTATCAACAAATGCCGATCAATTTACGAAAGCAAAGAAAGGAATATATTAAATAAGATAAATCAACTCGAGAAACCGCACCTAATCGCAATTTGTGAAGTAAAACCCAAACATGGTGAAAAATGGCAAATCCACGAATACGAAATGAAAGACTACAAAGTTGTTAACTCCACTAATACCAATAACAACAAAGGTCGAGGAATCGTTATATTGGCACACTCATCAATAGACCACTAGTTGCTGACATCGAAAGTCCTGTTGAATTCGAAGAAACCTGTATTATCGAGATTCGTCTAGCAAAGAAAGACAAACTTGTATTTGCGTGTATATACAGAAGCCCTACGAAGCAAGCTAACTCGCACGAAAACAATTCTATGTTGAACAGCCTGTTGAAGTCATTGAGTCAAGACAAGAGATATTCACACAAATGTATAGTTGGAGATTTTAATCTACCAACAATAAATTGGGAAAACTGGACAACCCCCCATATTGAGGACAGTAAAGAAGAAAAATTCTTGGATGCACTACGAGATTCATTTCTTTACCAATACGTCAAAGAGCCGACGAGATGTAGAGGAACAGACGATCTGTCTCTAGTAGACCTCATTCTAACCAGTGAATATAACCAAGTCAACAATCTCAAATATCTTAGTCCACTTGGAAAAGGTGACCACAGTGTACTTGTCTTTGACTTCAAGTGTTGTGCTGAGCAGAAGCCAAGTTGCCAAAAGTATTCCTACAATTCAGCTAACTTCCAGGAAATGCGACGCTTTCTTCGAGCGGCTAATTGGACGCAAGACTTTATCGCGCGACATCAAACGGAAAGACAGTATGTGAGCTCTGGGAACAGTTCAAAACTGATCTAAACGATCTAAAGAGCCGATTCGTCCCGCTAAAAGAAGTTGGAAATTCCTTCTGGAAAGAAAAAAGGAAATATTCCGATAGGGGAAGATATTCGAAATGAAATCAGGATAAAAGATCGCCTACATAGGAAGTGGATTAATTCTTCGGATGCTGAAAAGGAGTTCAATAGAGCAAAATATGTTTCGGCGCGAAACCGAGTCAACAGTATAATGAGACGCACGCGTAGAAACCATGAACGAGAAATTAGCAGATCGGCAAAGAACAACCCGAAGCGATTTTGGTCGCATGTAAGAAATCAATTGAAGTCGACAAGCCGAGTTGCATCTCTTCTGGAGTCGGAGGACAACAAAGAATCATTGAAGCATGAAGACATAGAAAAGGCAAATATCCTACAAAAGCAATTTTGTGGTGTATTTACAAATGAGCCAAACGGACAATTACCTTCATTTGATAAAAGAACAGATACGATAATCGATATCCCTGAAATTTCTCTAGAAACAATAATAAGACAGATCAAGCAGCTTGACCCAGCAAATCATTTGGACCAGATGAGATTCATCCGTTGATGCTGAAGGAACTAGTTGACTTCGTTGCAGAACCGCTGAAGATAATCATGAACAAAACATTAGAAGATAGCGTATTACCTGAGGACTGGAAGATGGCGCATGTCACGCCAATCTACAAGAACAAGGGTGCTCACAACCTAGCCATAAACTACCGTCCAGTCAGTTTAACATCTATAGTATGTAAAATGATGGAGTCAGTGCTACGAAAAGCAATTATGGATCATCTTGTGGAAGAAAATCTTTTATCTGAAAAACAGTACGGTTTTATTGGTAAGCGATCAACAGTCACTCAACTTCTTTACTACATTGACCGATGTTGTGAAACGATGGCAGAAGGCAAAGTTGTCGATTGCATCTATTTTGAGTTTGCAAAAGCGTTTGACACCGTCCCTCACAGGAGGTTAAAGAAAAAACTGGAATGTTACGGGTAGGTGGAAGTCTACTAAACTGGATAACATCGTTTTTGTCAGATCGCAAGCAGCTGGTCAAAGTCAACTCAGCCAAATCAACAACTAACCCTGTCGTAAGTGGGATTCCTCAAGGAAGTGTACTTGGACCTCTGCTATTTGTCATTTACATCAATGATTTGCCAGACAAAGTAGTTTCGGATGCATTTCTCTTCGCTGATGACACGAAAATAGTGAAGACTATAGATTCGGTAGAAGACTCTATTGTTGTACAAAGAGATATCGATGAAATGGAAAAGTGGTCTCAGGATTGGTTACTCACGTTCCATCCTGATAAATGTCATGTCTTAACAATAGGTAAATTCGCCAACATCAAGCATGCACACAGATACCAGCTTGGAGGTAATGAACTTGAACATGTTTTTGGAGAAAAAGACCTCGGCATCTTGATCGATTAGGAACTAACTTTCGAGGAGCATATATCCAAACAGGTTAACAAAGCAAATTCAATCCTTGGAGTTATCAAAAGAAGTTTTAACGACTTGAGTCCTTACTCCTTGTACTCTGTACACCACCTTTGTCAGACCTCACTTGGAATATGCACAATCAGTATGGCAGCCAAAATTACGTCGTAGTATAAACTTGATTGAAGATGTTCAAAGACGGGCGACAAGACTGATTCCTCAATATCGTAATCTCCACTACGAAGAACGTTTAAAAAGACTCAAGCTTCCATCTCTTGAGTTCAGAAGGCTTTTCAGTGATATGGTGCAAATATATAAGCATATTCATTTTTACGACCCACAGACAACTCGGAACAAGTTTGTTAAAAAATCCCGTCCAACCAGATTCCATGATCATGAATTTGTTCCAAACTTTGCTGATGATGGTTTTCGTGGGGCTCAGACGAAATCTTTCTACTATAGATCGATCCCAACATGGAATGCACTACCGCGATTTGTCATCGAGTCGACCTCAATCAAATTGTTTAAAGAAAGCCTAAACAAAGCGTGGGAAAAACACCAACTAAGATACTTGACATATTAATATTGTAATTAGAAATCGGTTCGTAGAGGTCCACCTCGGGCCTGTGAGCTTGTATACATCATAATAATAATAATAATAACATTATCGAAGTCCTCTACATCAAAGAAGAAATTGTAGCATGAATTTCCAGATCTCTCTCTATAATGTAATATAGCAATGCGGACAGTTACATCTGCCATATACCATATATAAATTCTGAGATTTGATAATACTCTATGATGGCACTAGACATAAACATTAAACAATCCAATGGGCTGACAGAGTCGTCTTTTTTGGAGGGGGATCTCTTTGATTTGAAAACAACTTCGTTATATTATGTGTGTCAGATAGAGATTTTTCCAGACAAGTTAGCAGACCATCTCAATTGAAGAAAGTCCAAAAATCATTAAATTACATTGAATGGCTAATTCAAGTGACATTTAAATGATTTCTGTTTCATGTCATTCATCTATGTTTGAACTGTGTCCCATTACATAAAGCACTCTTTTTTCATAAATGTTTCATTTCTGTGATTTGATTTGAATTACTCTAGTTAATGTTGGATTGAATCAACTAATACAATCCAAAAAGTTTTACTAATTCAGTCAGAGAAAGATCCCATCCCGAAGAGTTAAAAAATCAGAGTTCTGCATTAACAGGGATGCGTAATTTGTCGTTCTTTTAGACCACATGTAGTTAATTCCTGTGATAAACAATCAGGAATGAATCGGTAGGGGTGGTTCAGTCACTTTTCAGTTGGGGTTGTGGATGACCAAAGGTGGACTTTTTTTTTATTCTTCCTTTTTGACCTTTTCGATATTTTCGATTTTTGATTATTTCGATCTTATCAGTTACGGGTCATAGCCTATACTAGACGTTACGGCTTTTTCTCTACGTAGTAACGTCTATTCTACTTTGCGACTTTTTCGAATGTTTTGAGCCCAGGTTTTCGGGCTCCAAACATTCGATTTTTTTATGTCACTTTAAACTTACGAAGCTCTTGCAGTAGCGAAAATATCGAATTTGCCTCAAAGCACTTGTTGAAAGGCTTCTATTTTTCAAAAATCATCAAAGTGGAACTCACTAAGAAACGGGATAAAAAATCCCGGCTTTTAGTGAGGTGCTCGCTATTAGGGTCAGGGTTGCAGCTCGAAACATTGTGCCATTATTTAGATGATCTGCAACGTGTAGAAGAGGCTTTCTGGGGGAAATTGTATATTCTTTGGAATAGGACCTTTCTCAGCCTTTCTTCCCCTCAATTTAGCATGGTTTCAGCCCCCCCCCTTAAAGGGGTAAAAATCTTAGAATCTCTGAATTAAGGAGGGACTTGGTCTCAAGGGTCGAAAATAGAAGGGACTAAAAATAGTCCCAATATAAAATAACAATGAAAGGGAGATTGTCTGTTATCTGTTATTTCATCCAAGTTAGTTTTGAATTTTGAAAAAGTTTCATGACACTTTTGATGGCATTTGAAATCTCATTAATTCCATCTTGTGTGAAAATCAATTGAATCAAGTATAATATAGGTTGACATTTTTATTAAAAGTCGAGGTCTAAGTTCTAAGTTTTATTTCAAAAATGTTATGTAAATTTCCAGGCCCAGTTCTTTCTGAGAGCTAAAAACTTCACAAAGCATAAGAGAAATGTTTCTTGTATGAATTGTCATCATTTTTAAATGCCTCCTCAAATAAATGCTCCTCTAAGTAAAAGTTTTCAATAAACGCCTCCTCAATAATAATATAATAGGCTTTATTATTTGATAATAATACGGTACCTTGTGTTGTGTGTCACAACCCTTTCTATTTAGTTTTTAGAGTGTTTCATATTTGGCCAGGAACTTGGGAATAGTAGAGAAGGAGTCTTGTTTGCATTGCAGCACTTATGAAATACATACAGCTAGTTAAAATCTTTAAAAATTATTCAAGAAAAACTGAAGAATGTAGAAATAGAAATGCTTTCTTGCATCAGAGGAATGTAAAGAAATTGAAAACAGCTTCTTGAAAACAATGGAAAAACAGCTCGTCATATACCAGGTCTCTTGCCCTTAAGGGAGTTTATGTTGAGTAAATAGGTTTCTTTTGTTGTCGCTAAAAAAATCTGCATAATTAGCGTGTTGTGACAAAATTCTTTTGTTTCAAGCCTGATTATGCGCAAACTTTTAGGGCTTATATTTTGGGTACACCTCTCGCATACAAAAAGGTACCTATATCTTCTTGCTCAGAATTTCCTAGCGATTCTACTGATATAACCGCATCATGACCGCATCATAATATGGAAAGCTAGAGCTCGAGAAAATTATAACTTCATCTTGATTTTGCTCGACTTCTGACAGTTTTACAAGAACCAATTTAATATCATTGCGTTAAGAATTTCTTTTTTATACATTGGTAAAAATATTGCTCCTTATTCTTAAAAATTGAACTAGTAATCGGCAAAAAAGGAAAAACAAATTTTCATTTTTATCGTCAAATCATGTAGAAACCGTCCGATTTGTATGGCGATCCGTCTTTTCTGGACTTTCATTTAATGACCTAATCAACGTTATTACAATAGAATTTTCAATAGAAGTGATTTTTGAACTTTGAGTAATCAGAAAAGTTGTTTTTCCATCTCTTTACATTCTTCTGCTTGCATATTGACGAAACCACCAGACAAGAGATTTCTGAAATTTTGAAAACTTAAATAAATGTAAATAAATCCTACAATAAATCGACATGATCAATATAATTCTGATGATCTCTTTATGTTTATATATTACATTAGCTAAGTTTTCTTGCTTCAGTGATTATCAAATCTTGCATGATACAGTTGGTGATAAGCTCGAATATCTGCCAGTATAGGCTGTATCATTTGAAAATTCCAGGCGTGTGGCCAATCACACTCCTAAAATCTTAAGCCTTAATTTTAGTAATTTAGGTGGTAGTAAGTAAGTAAGTAAGTCTGCGACCGCAGTCGGAGGCAATCCGAAGGCCCCTCTTTCGATAGCTATCTACCCTAAGGTAGGGGAGGGTGCCACTCTTTCTCCCTGGATTTCTCCACTTACCCTTGATCCTTCTCTTAGTTGCTGAGCATCAAGCAGAGAGGCATCGAGTACCATTTTGGGAATCTTTGGTATGACCCGGCTGGGGGTTGAACCCACAACCGGGTCATACCGGGTCATAGGTGGTAGTAAGGAGTGCTATGCTCAACTTTTAGTTGTGAAACTAACTTTATGGCATGCAGTTCTGCACTTCTAAGACATTTTAGGACAAGTTATGCAGCCTGCAATATCAGCCAAACATCATTTTTCTTCAATTGATTTTTTTATTACAGTAAAACTGAAAAAAATAAAATGGAAGCAATAAGTAATGCCCTGAAAGAAAAAAAACAAATTGGTTTTGATGTTACTGATCCTATGCGCTCATTTGCTGGCTACACAGTTTACAGACTTCATTTAAAGGTTTGAGAGGTTTTCTTTTTTTCAGTTAGTGTTGATGACAACATAGGTATCAAATTGAAACAAATAAATATGTATAAAGGAATAGTTCAATTTATGCTATTGTGTTCGGAAAAATAAAAGCATGAAAATTTTGTGAGTGCATATCCTCCAAATCATATACTTTACTAAGCCTGGAATCATTGAAAAATAAGATGTAATTTATTTGTTTAATCAATATTATTTCCTTGGTGATTTGATGAGTTTTTTGGTACATGTTTTTCTTTATAAGCATACAAAAATCCGAAAACAGGCTCAGAGATGCTTAGGTCGAAAGCTTAATAAGGCTGAAACATGGGGATGCTTAAATCTTCAGCATAAATTTAGGGAAATACTTAAAATCTGTAAAATTCCAGCCAAAAAAAGCCAAAATCAGGAAAAAAACATTTTTCGTAGGCTCAAGTAATGCTTGCCATGCCATAGGCTTAATTTTTCCCCATATCTGAGCCTAGATATGCTTATAAGTGCAATGCTTATAAAAAAAACATGTAATAGACTTATTTCTTCCTTTCACTCATACCACAAGGGATATAGGTAGATACTTTTTTAAAGGTTAAAATGTAGAAAATGCTTTTTTCTTTTATGAGATAAATTGTAATTCAAATAAGCGGTTTCTTTCTTTTTAGATTTTCACTAGCCCAGAAGAGTGCACATCACAAGTAAGATCTCCTCAAATTTTGAGGGATATTCATGATGAAATACTTCTGGAAGGTCTTATTGAAGTTTTGACTAAACTGACTTTAATCTGACATCTTCAATTTAATTTTTGCAGAGTGTTTTTGTTTTAGTGGGAAAATTTTCACAAGTGAAACTATTGTTATTAGAATTATTTAGAAATATTTACAACTATTTAAAATTTCCATCAGCAAACGCTAAAATCTAACCATTTGTTCTTAATAATTCCTTCGAAATTAATGTTGTATAGTTTATAGGGTGGAAAAGATTCAATGATTTCAAACACCTTCATAAAACAATGAAAACAGTATTCCCAAAAGAGTTCAATACCGGTTATAATGAATTCATCAAAGGGAATTTCTTTGGTAAGGACATGTTTGTCTTCAATACATTAGCTATTATACATTTGTTGGCTTCAAGTAGAGCTTAAATTTGCTGTTTGTTACAGAAACAAACATAACTACTAAACAAAATTTTCTGGTGTTCATGGTGTTTTATATCCTTTATTACATAGGTCGATTTGATGAAGCTGTCATTGAAGAACGACGAAAAGCTGCTATTCGGTTACTTTCATTCATCACACTTTACTCTGAAATGCTTGAACACCAAGTTTTCCTGCATTTTTTGGTATGCTTTCTTTCTATTGATTTCTATTGATGAATATAGATTTTGATGATTACCAAGAACTAATCTGTCTAATTTGGAAATGGAAATATTCAAAAGCAAAATTTTCTTGTTCAGTATCTTGTACATGAATTACCCCATCTTCTATCAAGACCTCCATTTTACTTTAGAATAACAATGAGACAGGACACAAGAGTTCTTCTGATGATTCCCCTCGTATGCATGAAGATTCAATGTCCTCAGACTCAATTGATTGTGGTATAAGCTCTATTATATATACAATACAAGAGTTAGCAGTGATTTTAAAAGTAGAAAATTTTTTAAAGAATTATAAGCTGAAAAGTTTCTTTGGAAATACAGAAAAGTAGCAATTCAATAGAATTGCCTATAAACTATCGTTCGTTCGTTCGTTCGTTCGTTCGTTCCCAATTTTCACAAAAAGTTTTTTTTGGGCAAATATGGGCCAAAAATTACAAAGGTTTTTTGGACTTTGTGTGAGATTGCTTCATTAGTTTTTTCTGATTTTTTAATAAAATAAAAGGTCAAGGTTCTTTAAAAAGTGGCGAAACAGTTTTTTTCAGAAATTTGTCTTTGGCTTGTCATTTTTAGGGAAAATTATCATTCCTTGTGACTATCTTGGTATTTTTTTCTGATTTTTTGCACATTGATGTAAATTGGTAATGTTTGAAATCTGATAAAGCCCAATTATTTTCAAAAAAATAATTTTTTAGGCAAATTTGGGTCAAATTTCGGATTTGTAGAAGTTGTTCCATTCAATTTTATCTTTAATGAGATAGTTATCTTTATAGGAAAGGAAGGATTGTTTTGTTTCTGCCAAAAACTCCTTGGGGGCTCCTTAGCTCTAAAACATCCGAAAGTTTCATCATGTTTTCTTTTTCGTTCGAACATTTTCATTTTCACTCACTCAGCATGTTTCCGACTAGCCATATCTGGTAGGTCCATCCAGCATGTTACTTGGCATTGTTTTTTTTTATTCTAGGGAATCTTTGTGATGAGGAAGATGGTGTCATAAGCACTGATGACGTATTAGATGCATCAATTCAACAAATGACTGTTGTTGAAGATGGTGAGGAACCTGAAGCTCCTGACGATGAAGTCTTCCTCAATGTCGAAAATAGTGGTTCCTCTTTTGAAGATGATGATGGTGGTAGACACACATGGTTGAGAGAAGCAAGGTCTCTCTGTGGGGATGATTTAGAAAGCCTCGCATCTGAAGCAGCCGATGATTTTCCAATTACACCACGGTTGAGTGATGATAGGAATAATAGTGTACTGTTGGGTGATCCACTTGATGATGATATTATTTGCCAACAACAACAACAAATTCCAACACAGGATATCACTAATAATAACAATACAGATATCACCCCAAACTCGACTGAGCCTTCAGAAATTTCAGAGGAGAGTCCTCCGTCAAATATAAATGATTTTCATGAGAAATTACAAGTTGATGAAAAAATGTCTGCTATGATCACAAAAACAGTGGAAGAGGATGACTATGTTTTTCAAGCAAGTGTTGCAATGAGCAATGCTATTGAACAAGAGGAACTAGGGAATGTAGAAGCAGCTTTTGATATGTATAAATTTGGTATTGGTCTCCTGTTACGTGGTGCTCAAACAGATAAAAATACAGACCGCATTGAGGCTGTCAGGAGAAAGACTGCTCAGTATTTACTCCGTGCCGAAACACTTTACAAACTGTGCTTCAAGGACAAAGAAGAATTGAAGGAGGTTAAAAAGGATGAAAAAACAATTCCTACAGATAGCATGTCCTTAGATAGCAAGTGGAAGTTTCGATTAAGTGATGTAAAGGTCATTGGTGTTATTGATAAAGTTATGCTGGTCCAGAAAGTCTTTTCTAAAGAGGATGATGTATTTATTATGAAAGTGCTCCATAAACAAGGTGCCGAATATAAAAGGACGGTATCGAATAAAAAGGCGAATAAATCAAAAAGGAACTTGTATAACTGTCGCTTTATGACAGCTCTTGTGAACTGCGTTGAGACAAAAACAGGTGTTTATTTACTGTTAGAACATGTACATGGTGGTCGACTATGGGACCTGCTAGGACTTCAAATATTCACTAATCGACGTAAAAGCTCACATCACTCTTCCATGACAGATACAACACATCATTCTTTAAACTCTTCAACTTCACACCATGACGCTAACAATGAAAATATAGACATTGTTGATATTCCAGCTAGTAATTATGTTCAACAAGGTTCTGGTGCATTCCCCTCAAGACTAAGAGGTGTTTCTTCAAGCTCAGTAACTTGTAAGATAAAAAGATCTCCTTCAAAGAGCTCAAGTCTTGATGAAAGTGAAGTGCAAGTATGGGCAGCACAAATTGCGTTAGCTTTGATGGATCTTCACTCAAAAGGAGTTCTTTGTAGGTGAGTCAAAAATGCTCATTTTCTGTCTGTAGGAGTCTTCAAACAAATATACAATGATGAAGATCTCGTACTCGCAAAATGGTTCATTATTATTCTGGAATATTACATAATTTTCATCTGTTTTTTTTCAAAACTTTCCTTTCATCATTACGCTCATTATGTTAGTTTGTTCTAATTTACCTTCTCTACTATTTTCAGAGATTTGAACCCAAGAAACATTTTAGTTGACACTAATGGGAATATCAAGTTGACATATTTTTCGCAAGTTGATGGTATCGATTATTCACTTGATGACAATGCTGCTCAATGCTTGTACACCTCACCAGGTAAGATACAAGTTGAAAATATTTTCGGGAACTTACTAATAACGTTGTTAGAATGGACATCTTTTTCTGTATAGACAACCAGCTTGTTGGGGCTTAAGTCTTCAAATTAGCCAATTTTATCACTATCTTATAAAGCAAAAGCCTAAAAGATAATCTAATCATGACATAAGATAACCCCTCATCCAATAAGCAAAAATATGCTATAATATCAGGGGTGGTCAAACCAAATTTTTCAGAACATGAACTAGAGTGCTAATTAAGAAAGCCCTGAACCTGAAAATTGGAGTTGATTGTAAAAAAATTGTAGCCCGTCTTTCATGGTATTGTTTTTCCACTTTATTTATATTTCTAGTCTCTTCATATTTCTTTACTATGTTTATCCTTTAGAGGTAGATGGTGTGTTTGAACCTACTTCATCAACAGATTGGTGGAGTTATGGAGCCATCTTGTTTGAGCTATTGACAGGAGAAGTAAATATTTTTCTGTTTTTTTTTTCATGGTAAAGACCACACAAACATGGCAATATCTTTGATTAGTTTTGTGAGGAACCCAATTATATTACTTGAACATAACGAACATAGACTTTGTGAGGGATGAGCTATTGCTTCTTAAACTTAAGTTCCATACCGCTCTGACAGGAGCAAAGGAAAGATGCTTAGCACAATATCTATATTATTTTATATATTATTTTTAATTCAGGCTCTATATTCTTGTCATCCGAACGGTATCAGCAGAAGATCAGTGATAACTTTACCAAGACGTGTCAGTAACGAAGCTTGTGCCTTGTTAGCTGGGGTAAACCTTTCTCAATAAAAGATGTCACTCTTTTGAATAGATAGATAGCTAGATAGATCTGAGCCCTCCGAATGCATTCGGGATGGGTCCTACCCACGAAGGAGTAGGAATCACGGCGCTGACAGACACTGCGACTTGACAGACGCGAGCTGCCAAGCCATGGCGTATACTATGACACTCGAACGACACTGGGAGAGCGATGCTCACGTGAGCCCGGACTTTATGAGTGCCACGGCACGTCACAATGTCTGTCTAATCTACCCACACTCTTGTATCAGAGTACCCAATTCCCCTCACATGGCATGGGTTGACCCGGGCGAAGGTATATTCACTTGCCAAGTGAATCGAAGAGACGCGGTGGGTATCGATCTCGGGCCTCCCAGGCGGGAGTCAAGGATGATAACCACTATACCACTACGCCACACTACACCACTCTTTTGAATAAGGCTTGTATTAATTGCTTGCTTTTATTAAGTCTGATTGCATAACAAATACTGCTTAACTTTTTACTAAAAATTCTAATGATGATTTTCCTTTATTTCAGCTTTTAAAGTATGACTCAAAAGAAAGATTAGGTAAGTCCAATCGTTAATACCACGAAGAAAAGTGTTACAAAACATCATTCCATACTGATTAAAGTGTCTTCAAAAATTTTGTACAAGCATTACGTAACAAAAAGCTCGTGATATCTCAATTCTTCATTGCTTTCTCAGAAAACTTTTCTATTAATGCTTCTATTGTTCATTCCAGGAAGTGGACCAACAGGAAATGAAGAGATCAAAGCTCATCCATTCTTTCACGGAATCGATTGGGAAAGTCTAAAGAAAAATTCACAGCAAAAGTTTTCCTGAGAAACGAAAATTGCTTTGGTGATTTTTGGATGGTGAAGGTATCATTAAATCAATATTGAAGAGTATATAGTTAGCTGAAACGATTTTTTGTTATAATTAGAAACTCTAGAAATTCGCTCTCGCATTCTGTAACATTCTATAACGTCGATTGCATTCAGATAGGTTTTTCATAAGTTTTAGCTGGTTCGAAATCAAAATAAAAAACCCTCTGAGTCACAGTCACTTGTTTGTTGGGTGACAGGCTGCTTTGTTGTAAGCATTAATGGGTTTTATGCTAGTCATACAGCCGTAACTCGATTTGAAGTTGTTTTTGCTATAGATCTTATGGACTTTATATCCGTGGTAGATAGGGACGAGGGAAACTCGGTTCATTCACATCACTTATTAGATTAAGAGGCATTTGGCTATTTAATTGTATATTCTTGCCTCTTGGTCGGTACCTTGTACAAAGTCATCTATGCCGATGAATGATAAGTTAATAAAAACTGCGCCTATTATGTATTAGACTGTTATACAATTGAGTTATACTTCATTATCTTTCTTCGTGTTTTTTTCAAATTCAAGAGAACATCAACTTGTGATGTTCCCGTGACGTAGATGTCTACAGTCAAAAAACTCCCTACGGTGTACCAGCGTATTGTTAAACAGCTGAGGGTTTTCCCAAGCCGACGTGACCAAGCCTGGTCGCTCCCACATAAATCTCCTCGTCTTTGATAGTTGTCAGTTAGTTCTCATGAGTGTCGACCACATCCTACAGCCCCCACTTCAAGGCCTATGTACTTAAGCTCTCAACATTCGCTGGCGGTCTTTTGTACTATGTAGTCATATCCTATCCTAACCCCTAAGACAAGTCTCTTTCGTGCTTTCGATTTTTTTTCTATTACCAAGGGTCATGCAATACATAATCAAAGTTGATTTTGTCGGATTTCTCCTTTGTCTTTATGTCGAAACTCGTTTGCAATGGCTGTGGATCCAGTATTCGCATTCTTTTTCTTTGCAACACATCCAAGGGGCATCCGTCAGCCAAATGACGACGCCTGAGCCATTTTAGGGTTCCTTTCTGTTCCTTTTTGTCTCATATAATTCTCAACGAGCCAGTAATGATTAAATCAAGAAGAATTTATCTATAAAATGTTTGAATGAATTGATTGCATGAAACTGAATTCCATGGTGACAGACAAATCCACACTGTAAAAATCAAATATTTTATCTCAAATCTAGAACTGTTTTTCTAACCTGGAAATTGATAATGGAAGAGATGTTTATCTCAAAACAAGATTTTTTTATCTTATCGATCAAGACATGTTTTTCTTGAAATAGGTTTTCTTTTTCTTGTATTACATAATGATTTTGCCAGAAAAAATTTGCCCAGTCTACGCACCAACAAAACACCCAGTCAACGAAATATCGTTAAAACATTGACCCAACAAAATGAGAGTTTGATCAAACAATCTGGCTGGTTCTGCCAAAGTATCCTTCTGATTGTTGTCTAGGAGTGCCTGGCGCTCTAACTCTATCATGTCCCAAATAATACATACTGGACCCAATACTGCATGGATATTATCGTGTATGCTTTTGAGCATTTTGTCCTTAGCAAGGACATCTATTTTGGAATGCTCTTGTAATAATTCCTTTATTTGAATGTCCAAAAATTGGAACATTCTTGATGTTAATCGGAGTAGGTGACTCGTCCAAGATTTTCTCTTTAATCTGGCGATTATAACGTGGTTCGAAAGGTACTTATTCAGATAAATAGCCTGGGCTTCTCTCAACTCCAGGTCCTACCTTCTTCATCTTCGTTGAGCTCGTATCTCACTAATTTTGGAGCTGGTGGCAGGTCATCCAAAGGCAAAGCAGATCTCTTCCCAGTAGAAGCAGTAGTAATGGTAAGAGGTGTCGAAGTTTGCTGATTCGTAGTGGCTACAGAAGTAGAGGCATTCTCTCCATCAGTATTTGCTGATTCAGTAGATTGATGAGATGCTTTTGAGGTTCTACGAAAAATACGAGAAAATATATTGAAATCCCCAATCAAGTAATGATTGAAATTAATAACACATACTGGTTGGCGTCATCAATCGTGTCGATTTCCCCGTTCTGGTCGCGGGCAGATCCATGTGGCACCACGACAAACTCCTCAGCAGACAAGCCACGATCGGCATCTGCAACAAAGCCGTACTGAAAACGTGTTAGTTAAAATGGTACTGTTTAAAAAAATGTTCTATATCCTAAAAGCAATCTAACAAATACAATATACTATGGTATGGTATATAGTACTGAATGTTGAAACAAAAAATAATATCTATTCAGTCTAAATCACAGAAATTTAATCCTCCTGTTTACACGGGGAATGACGATATTTTTATGAAAAATACAAAATAGGTGATATAAAATCGCCTAAACAAAAGTATACAACACACAATTTTTTAATAAGCAACTCAAATTTTAGTGTCAGCCTTCGATGCTCAATTTCTAAGAAATTTGCCTAGACCACCCCTGATATTATACCATATTTATGCTAACACGGTCAAGGGCTACTTAAATCTTTTACTTTAGGAGATAGTTAAAGAAATGTTGATTACAGAGCTCGGGCCTTAACAACCTGGTTGCTTAGAAAAAGGTGTGTGTTGTTCTCAACGAAGGTATTTCAAAACAATTTGGTCTCGAAGAAGCAAAAATGGTCAAATAGCCCCTTAAATTAATCCAATCTGCAGACAACATTGTTTCCTCAACTCAGAAAAATACCTTTCCAGCATAGTTGTATTCAAAAAGAAATTTTTTGCCTGAAAATTAATTTTCCAGCACCCGTAAGTAATATTTGTATACTCCCTCCTGAATTTCGGAGAGTCACAGTTTTTCCAGCAAACAAGCGTTAAATTTATTGCTAAGTTACAACAAGTTATTAATCCCGTCATAGATACTAACTGGAAGTTGTATTAGCTGGTACATCATAATTAACAAGAGCTTGTGGAAAATATTATCCAGATTCTGCCTAGAATTTGCTGGTGTTTTTAGTGGCCAGCATTTGCTGGTGTTTTTGAAAAAGTGTGTGGCCAGCATTTGCTGGTGTTTTCACAAAATTGTGTGGCCAGCATTTGCTGGTGTTTTCACAAAAGTGTGTGGCCAACACTTGCTGGTGTTTCTGAAAAATTGTGTGGCCAGCATTTGCTGGTGTTTTCCCCGAAATGTGTGGCCAAAATTAGCTGATGTTTTTAGTGGCCAAGATTTGATTGCGTTTTCACAAAATTGTATGGCCAGCATTTGCTAGTATTTTCGAAAAAATATGTGCTGTTTCCTGGTGTTTTTACTATTCAGACTTTCAAATATAATACATCTTTTCATAAATTACGTTACAAACATTACTTGTCTTGCTTGTTTTTGACATGGGACATAATCACCATGGCAATTGTTTGAATACGAGGCAAGTGATGTTCGTGACGTAATTTATGAAAAGGTCTATATGGTGCTCGAAATGTATAAACATGATGTATTCTTTTTTCGGGGGATTTAACTTACTTATCACCATAATGGTGTTAATGAATTTTTGTAGCAAGCAGTAAGTTTTTGTTGAGGCTTAGCTGTTCATATTCTTTCAGCACGTCGAGTCTAGTTGTTCTTAATGTGTTCTTATTGTTCCGAATTTTGAGCCTCATGCAGTTTTTACACAAGAAAGAAAGTTTACTTCAAAACACTTAACACAATTAAAACAAGGACGAAGGCAAACGGAAAACAAAAACAACTGAATGGACTGCATCCCGTATACCCGTATATGACTCTTGTCAAAAACAAGGAAGATATTCATCCTTTATGAACGAAGGGCCCTTAGCAAATCAGCAATTGCTGATCGCTATTCTATTCAATTTTTTTGTTTTTCCGAAAAAAGTTGCTTTATCAACCTATCAATAAGGCAATTAATTAATGATAAGATATTCTAAACAAAAAGACAGACACAACTTTAGATTTTGATTTTTGAGATAAATTATTTAATGGCAATTATTCTAATATAAAATTATTTTGGAATATTGAAAATATATCTGGTGTAAAAGAATAATTATAGTACAAGATAAAGCATTTACACTACAAAAGCCCAACAGATTACTAAGCAAAATAAAAACGAGATGCTTTAAAAATGTTAATATTATGTACATTGATTTAAAGAACAAACAATGAAAATCTTTCTCCTTTGAGAGACAGGAAGGCATAAAAATTTGGAACGGTTTCGCACCACTAAAATCTTTCTACAAAATTTTAATCTAATTCATTTCTCATTTTGAAAGGCTTCTAACAAAAAATATATTAAAATAAAACCTGAGAAAAAAATTAATCATTATATATAATCAGGTAGTTTTGTTCACCGTTTCGTTGCTCTCGAGACTCTCAAGTACATCTTGCTCGAAATTAACATCGTCCGTGGAGAGACTGTACGCAATTTCCAACTCTTTCAGGTCGTTATCGATGAGCACTATGCTGTTATTTACATTGTTTAGAATTTCAGAGATTGTGTTACCTATAACAAACAGATAAAAAAGTGGTTGATCATTCATTCTAAGGTATTTGAAGTATTATTTTAGCATCAAGTGTAGATCCCCATATTATCAAAACTCAATTTTCTTCCAGTACGAAAAAGAATACATATGATATATCTAGACTTTCTATTTTGAATTTTATAGTCCCTTTATAGGGGGCCCTTTATAGATTCTTTCTCGGGATGTTCGCCAAATGAAAACTAATAGAATAAAAATTTACCATTGTTATTAAATATATGAACGAATAAGCCATTAACACAACCATCAAGTTTATTGATCTCTTCCAAATAGTGTCCATTGGTTGCTGTAAACCGTTTGCTTGGTTTTGTAGTTCTTCCAACAACCATCAAGACGGACTTTCCTAAAAAGGTCACAGAAAAATACCTGATACAGCCTCTGTAAGATGAAAAATAGGTGCACCATTAGAAAACCTTCCTTACAGTCGGTGAATGAATGCGATTATAATCGATCTATTTTTATTTGGATAATTGTTAGCGATTGCGTCAAAGTAATGAAATAGAGCGCTTGTTCGAAAGCCGCAGTTTCTTTTCTTACTCTACTCAAGGCAAAAAACGATCGACATTTTTAAGTGTTTTGAGAGTAGTGGTAGCACTATTTAATCGAAGTCTGTAAAAAGGCATTATCCAAATGAAAATGGAAGGAAGGACTATAAGTATGTAAGTACAGTATGTGTAGCTATGTACTAACCATTTTCTTCGGTAACCAGGACTTCTCTGTAGTTTAGTTTTGCACTTGTAAGAATAGCCTTTAGTTTCAAAGTCAATGGCATCCATTCCTCTGTATCAGGGTTCACTATAAAAGTGATTTGATGGTCACCGATTTCACCCGAAAGCACATTGACCGAAATGTATTGTCGAACCAAATCGTCATAAAAATGTTCTGGGTGATCCTAAAAGTAAAGTTAAAAAATGTATAGTCGAGGTTGTTGAAAAACGCCCTTTTGCACATGTAGGATTCTTAGCACTAAAATTGTGCATTCTGCAAACTTTGCTTGGATTTGAATTCTAAAACTATAAGGGAATCTTTGTTTGTACGTAGAGGAAAATGGTAAATAGCACCGAGACAATGAATAATTAAGTTAAAAGATCAAAGATATTGAAGGAAGTTTATCTTTTTTACATAAGAAAAAACATAGATGCTTACTGTCTTGGTGTTCACAATCAACTTTTTGATCGGTTGCTCCAAGGAACGAATTTTATCGAAGCAAGGTCTTGGCGAGTTCAAGTCTATCTCCAAAAGCTCAATATTACGTTCTTCTTTTTCTGTGTCCTTTAAAACACCTCGAATGAATGTCTTAAACGAGTCTGGAATAGGTTTCCCGCGTTTTACTCGTCCTGAGAAATGGGTGTAAGATTCTTCTTCTGCGAATATAGGGTAGCTAAGGGAGCGGTCATAAAGTATCTACTAGAGGGGGGTGGAGGATATTTTGAAAAATCCAAAAAAAATTTCGCACCCCCCCCCTAAGCCCTCAAAAAAAATTTCGAACCCCCCCCCCCCCTCATAAGGCCCAATTTTTTTTTCGCACCCCCCCCCCCAAACTAAGAAAATCTTTACGTGAAAAAGAATTCATCCAGATGCGGTACAAAGAGTATTATTTTGTTGTATGACAGTTTTTTTATGTCAAAATAAGGTAAGGGAGATAGTAGTTTAGCCCTGTTAAGTTAAAGTATAACAGGGTTAAGACAAGAATCATCAAGTGGTTTTCTCTGAGCTTCTGTAAAATTTGGAAAAAAATACGGCTTATTTTCCCCAGTAGCGACCTGGCTTAATTTTCTGGGGGTACAAACTATGAAATTGGCGCCCCTGGTATTTTCTGTCCTTACTTGCGCCCTCCATTATTAAGTGAAAATATTAAACTGTAAGAGCAGTATGGTTGAAAGTAACGCCCGGAATCTTTGAGTCAAGAAACTTGGAATTTGTTTTTTGTAATTTGAAATGTTAAGGTGTTTTGACATTAGCGGATGCTAAGGAGGCGCAACCATGGTTTGCGCCGACGGGCAAAAATTTCAATATTTTTCACCACCATTTTAGCTAAAAAACACTTCGTTTTGACAAATTTCTTTTAAGAAGTACTTTTTCAAACCACCCTGATGAGCTGTGAGAGCCACTAATCTACTTCCGTCGCCTAGCTCAATGTTACAAACCAAAAGGGCAAGGCGATGATGCCCAAATAATGCCATTAGGAAATGTACATATATCCAATAAGATAAATTATGAGTTGTCGGCCGTAAGGCCGAAAAATTTTTGAAATCTTCAAACGTAAAACTATGAAATTAGACTTCCTACATTTTCTCTTGAGTTTCCCAAAAAAATTTGGAAAAATTTGCCTTCTTGTTGATTTGCTTCGGCTCTGAGAAGCAGTCCTCCAGAATTGCTCTTACTTCTTCTGACGGAAGATTACGAAGCTCTTTAAACTGGCTCATTTTACACTCAAACTTGTTGGTGTTGTTGTAAACCGTCATGATATTGATGACGTTTTCGACAATCTTTTCATCCATTTTTGCAATTGCGAAATAATATTCTAACGTGGATTCCTAGAAAAATGGAGATTGAATGAAGAAGAAATGTGGTCAATAATTGTTGTCTTTTAACTCGCAAAAACTACAAGTTCGAGTTTAGGAGAATCCCATCTAGTAAAAAGGCAAGGTACAAGGCATAATGTTGATAAGAAGCTCGCAAGAACATTACTTACTCTGGGAAATTTTTTTACCATTTTAATCCGACTCAGAAACAACAGAATTTAACCGTCTAGCAGAAACACAAAACAGAAAATTTCAATTAACTGACACAAGATACGAAGAAAATATCCAAACAAAAGAAACCGTTTCAATAGTCCAGGACAATTTCACATTATTCATCTTCCATGCTGTCCAAAGATGCACAAAAATCTCCCCAATTTTTCTTCCAAATTTCTTTCAGTTCTTCCTGAACATTTTCCATATCTTCCTCTCCCAGGACTGCAAATTGCCAAAATGTGAGCACCGCTGACCAACACAGGGGATAATTCAAATCCATCAAATAATAATGGAAGAAAAATGTGATAACAGCACGCTCAATTTCATAAGCCTCCAATTTAGCCAGTAGTTTCCTGTAGGACAGGATGTCTGCCATTATTTGGTACCCTGGTTGCAGTTCAAAGATCTAGCCGTCATTAACAGTACCTCTCCCTCCATTAGCTTCCAGAGAACTTGGAGAATTAAACATACGGAAACACCGTGAAATATTCTTTAAATAAACTAATACACAGATTTCATAAGTAGCTTGTTGCTACGGTTACGGTTCCGTGTGAAAATATCATGAAAATTTCGATCAAAATTTTCATAATGGTGGTTTTAGTCAAGCGAAGCAGGCTGTGTTTCACTGGAAAGCTCAAAATGTCTTATCATTGTATTGTTATTGGTTGCCAAAATGGATCTTACAAGCTGAAGAAGTGGAAGAAAGTGAACATCAATCATGTCGAAGAGCCACCTTTCCAACTTTTTCCGGTCCCAACCCTCAAAAAGCACCCAGAGAAAAGGTCAATCTGGAGGAGAAACATTAATCGTTTGGCTCCAGGATCAAAGAATAAACTTCTGGACCCAAGTAAGGATGCAAGGGTTTGCAGTGAACATTTTGTTGACGGAAGGCCCACAGAGCAGCATCCTTATCCAACGAAGAACATGGGGTATGACTTTGAAAAGAGGAGCAAAAGATTTAACAGTGAGTCTCTGCCATCATCTTCATCATCTCTACTACTACCCACTTGTACAAAAAGAAGAAAATCATCTCTTGATTTATCAGAAAAACATCAACCTGATCCTGAATTGAAAACTCCAAAAACCAACAACAGTAAACAACAAACTCAATTGATGACTTTTTTATCAAAACTTTCACCAAAACAAAACCTTGTAAAGGGAAAAGCTGACGACGAGAAAACAACAGCAAATTGCTCACAACAACCTATTGACCAACCTGCTACTACATCAAATTCTGAATGTCATGATGCTGATGCTGATGCGACTGCTGTTGATTTTGATGTTTTTATTTCGCTTGATGATGAGGATGCTGATTTGTCGTCACCACCACGTCAACTTTCACCAAAACAAAACCTTGAGTCTAACAGTCTTGTTGAAGATGCTGGACCGTCAACATCTACGTTCTTGTCATCAACTCATAGCATGACTTCCACACCTGAGCAACACCAGTCTGATCAACCTAAAAATTACAATGTAAAGAATTACCTCGGTAGATCTTTTCAAGGGACATTTTATAAAAAACTTATTAAATCTGATAAAAAGTGCAATTTCTATACTAATATTTCAAGCAGAGCACTATTCGAGGCCCTCTTCAAGGTCATCTGGCCATACACAAGGAAAAGGTACAGTTCTAACCAAAACAACAACAAGAAAAGCAAAAAGTCAACAAAAACTGGTCGTCAGAAAATTTTAAGTGGCATTGATGAAATGCTTCTAACGATGATGAAGCTGAAATTGGGGCTATATTTTGAAGATTTGGGTGATAGGTTTGGCATCAGTACATCAACTGCCTCCAGAACATTTACATGCTGGATACGTGCAATGGCACTGTGCCTAAATTCACTGATCTACATGCCTGATGAGGAGGTTATTAGAGCAACACTTCCCTCCAAGTTTTCATCCTGCTCAGATGTAGTGTCTATTATTGATTGCTCTGAAATTTTCATTCAAACGCCGAAAGACTTAGAACTACAAGCTGCCACATGGTCGGAATACAAACACCATAACACTGTAAAATTTTTAATATCAACTACACCTAACTCATTTATTACATTTGTCTCCGAGCCTTACACTGGTCGAATATCTGATAAAGCTATCACAAATGATACAGGATTTCTTGATACCGTACCTTCACACACACGTATAATGGCAGACAAGGGTTTTAATATCCAAGATGAGTGTGTTGCTAGGCTTATCCATTTCCTTGTGCCTCCTGGACGAAGAGGCTCAGCACAAATGACCCCAAATGAAGTTAAGACTACCACCCAAGTAGGAAAACTGAGAATCCTTGTCGAACAGGTTATTAGACGTGTTAAAACATTTCGCATCATTGCTGAGGAAGTACCTCTTTCCTTGGTTGAACATTTGAATGATATTTTGATTGTTTGTTGTGGACTGTCCAACTTGAAAGGTCCAATTATTAAAGATCGTGATATTTAAAATTTTTCATGTTTTAACTTATATATGTTTTTTTTAACAGATATTTTACAAATAAAAATGTTTCATAAGCAACAAATATATTTTGTTAAACAAAAATGGATACCAAGGGAAAATATATCCTCTGTCTGAAAAAGCAACTAAGCTACAGCAGAAATTTGTAGAACCCTGTACACAACTTACACAATACTTTGAGGATATGTTTTCATATACACCTTAATATATTATACACATTTTTAAACATTTAAAAAATCTTGCTTTTAACAACAAGAAAGTCAACAATATAAAGCTTCTTGAAAAACTAAACCACTTCTGTATATTTGAGGAATAAAAAGTAGAAAAAATACTATTAATCTAGTTTTACTCTTCAAAAATCAAATATAAACAAGTTGAAAGTCTTAGAATTATAAGTCGTTGTTGAATTTAAATTCTAGGAGTTACTTTTTATTCTTTTGTTAGTACAATGTCAATTTTCTGTTGAATAGGCACTTTCCCAAGTCTACCAAGAGTAAAAGTATCATCATTACTTCCAACTTTTTCTTCTGGTTTTTCGATTAATAATTTTCCATTGTCTGCTTCATTCATTCGATAAACATTTTTAAATAAAAGTTCTGGTACCATGTATGTTCTCCAAAATTCATCAAGATTTTTTAAAACAGAGTCCCAAAAGTCTTTATCAAAGTAGATACGTGAGCAATGATATCCTTTGAGTGTTAGGACAAAAAAAGTCTGTGTAACTTCGCTTGGTGAGTGCCATTTGACCTTGTATTTGACAATAATATTCACTAGAAATATTCAAAATATCTTTACCGTTGATACTTTTTAAATGTTTGTAATTAGATGACGTTGGAGCTTGATTTCTTATGGAACCTGGACATTTTATCTCTACCAGTCCTAATCCATGACAATCACATTCAACCAGTAGATCTGGTGAAGCCCCAATCCATGGATGAGACTCCAAGATAACCAGTCCACTTTCCTTTACTTTCAGATTTTTGTGTGTTTTAGCGTTTTTAGACCTGTATATCTTTTTTGCATGCATCTCCATACTGATTCCGAATCTCATGTCATCTGATAGTGGTTTTTCAATGTATCCCATGAGGTCAGATACAAGCTTTGTATGATCTTTATTTTCATCCCTTTTAAGAGAGTTCATTTTTGTGTAAACTCGTCGAAATTTCGAGGCTGTAATTCGTCCTTTCCTTTGAGCGAACCATACTTTACTACTGCTTTGTTTTTCGGTCAAAATACACACAGATTTCATGTCTTCAACAGTCATTGATTTTATTTTATTGATATATTGTGCTGCACATTTGTCTCCATCTTTTTCATTAGCATATGTTATGGATTTATTAGCGATTTCTTCCAAAGTTTCAACGTGTTTTGTATTTTTATGTTTGATTTTTCTAGGTTTTTCTTTGCCTTCATATGTTTCAATAAATGTAGATTGTGGGACAATTTGTCTCGTTGCATTGAAGAGTTTCATTCTCATTAATTTTTTGTTTGCTATATTCATTTTGAGAGGGCTTGGGGCTGGGTTATAGTTAATTCTAGCTTGTTGAGCTGCTTTTTTCTTTTTCAACGATGATTGCTCAGAAAATCTCTTGTCTAATCGATCCTGTTTGATCAAAAAATTCGATAGTTTTCCTGGTTTTACTTGCTTTTTGGTTTTTGGTCTGTTCCAATCACTAGGGATATCTGTACATGTTTCTTGAGTAATGCCCTGTAAGACTGCTGCCTCCACACGAAATAGAAGCCCTGCGACATGATTGCAGCTCCCTGAAAAGAAAAAAAGAGGAAAAAAGTAGCTTGTGGGAAGCAAAATCTCCCTCTATATAACATGAAACGTCGAGGGTAGAATTTTTCATTATTTACAAAAGTATAAAAAAATTCCAGACAAGGTTTCAGACGGCTTTTGATTTGTTTTGATTTTCTACGATTTTGATTGGATAACAGAAACATAAACAAATGTTTGGGTTTCCCTTTCAACGCTTTAATAGCTCTCTGATTGGATAATTCGATTCAGAGGAAATCCCATAGAAATTCCATAAATTCCGATGCATAAACAAATGTTTGGGTTTCCCTTTCAACGCTTTAATAGCTCTCTGATTGGATAATTCGATTCAGAGGAAATCCCATAGAAATTCCATAAATTCCGATGCCCATTGTTTTGAAATAAGCGGTGAATACTGATTGGTTTATAAATATTTCTCGCAATTTGATTGGTTTAAAAACAAAAGAAAGCAGCTAGTATTCTCAGAAATTCTAAACTTTTTTTTTACTATCAGAAAAAAACATGAAGTGAAAGTTTTTTTATTTTATGAAGTGAAAAGTTTTTTTATTTACCTAGCAATCCTGCAGTACAAGTGCAATAACCAGCCATTATCTTCCCTCCAGTGTCTGTTTTCGTCTTTTTTTCGACTACACACCACACATCATACTGCTTGTTGTTGAGTCTTTGTGAAGGAACACATTTAGCTTTTAAAACACAGTATTTTGACAGTGGACTGATCTGATTTATAGACACTTCTCCAAGAAATCCATTTGAAAAATATCTAAAAGCTTTTCCTTCCTTGTACTCGCACTCAACTCGTTGCCACAAATCCTGTTTCGAGATGACTGATTTGTAATAATATGAAATGTCCATGAAATAAATGCTGGGCCATGTCTTAATTCCTTGTTCTTCTCCAACCCAACCAGCTTTCATAGTCATAGGATCTGACAAGGATAAGTCCTCGAACTTCTTCTTGTATTCGGACAATAAAGTCCTTTGGCGATGCTCTAATTCGATGTCGACTGGCACATTTTCTTCATATGCTGTAAATGCCCTGAAGAAATGAAAAAGGATGGACTTTAGAGCTGCACTCCAGTTGTAAGAACTAGTAGTAATGCTAGAGATAAATACCATGAAAATAGCATGTCTTACCTTGCTACGAGAGTCTCGAAAGATCCAACAGTTGATTTCTTCCTCAATTCTAGGTACTGCTTTAAAGCAATAGTGCTAAAAAGTCGAAAATACTCTATTGTATGCTCTTTTTCTAAAGCTAATGGTTCATCCATTTTGCTGCAAACTACTACCGTCGCCTACGAGTTTCCACTTTCGTTTTCAATTTTGATCGAAATTTTCATGATATTTTCACACGGAACCGTAACCGTAGCAACAAGCTACTTATGAAATCCGTGTATTAAACTAATAATAAACTCTTTAAATATCGAGTCAAGCATGGTTGGTATTACAACATACCTGTAATTTCTTGTACGGTGCCAAATTCCACCACTTCCACCTTAACCATCTTCCTCTTCCAAACCACTTGGATCTTATCCCCGACTTGAGCTCCTTTGTAATACGATGCCCAATCCGACTTATAATTATTTTCGTTAAGAAACTTATAACACAGCACTTGATCACTCATTTTGATTATTGAAAAATTCGATTAAAAAGTTACAAAGTTGTAATAATACTAACCAACGAAACACTCAAAGCGACTCAGAGAAAGCAGTTTCCCGCCAAAAATCTTTTTTTTTGTCAAGCACAGTTTGTTGATTGTATGCAAGCCATTTTCCTTTATATCTATACTTTACCCAACCTGTCTTGTTTTTTTTTATAATCAATATCAGTCATATATGGAGGATTAACATGCTAGTAAATGTTATGGATAATAACACTGAAGTTGCTCTTAAATACTAAAAAACTGCCATAAAATAAAACTCTTTATATCTCTCTAAAATAAGAACAAATAATGTCGTTTTTGGGTTTAAAGTAAAATGAAATAAATAACGAAAGATGTACGTGGTTGATCAAAATCATTCACTGTTGATCAATCTTCACTATCAGCTGCTTCATCCATCCGAGCTAGCTTCGACTGGAAATATACATATCCCTAAATCAAAAGAATTCTTTACGATTAATTTCAAATGAATAATCATCTTTAGCTCGAAAATAGTTTCTCGGAATGTATCATAAAATGGGAAAAATAAAAAAAACTGGCAGTAGAGAAAATAGGCGAATGACTAAACATCTGGAAACACCGTGAAATATTCTTACTTAAAACTCGAGTCAAGCACGGTTGGTCGATTAAATGGAAGCCGTTTTCCCTTATATCTACAATTTCGTTCATAATATAATGAGAATTTTTGATTTTTACCACAGCTTGAACCTGTCTTCCCCCTTCCCCCCTTACTACAATGCTGAAGGAAGACTCTGCCAGTCCTTTTAGGCTTGAATCTTCATATCCAGCATTGTAGTAAAGGGGGAGGGGGTATTTTCGATAAAATTGACTGTAATTTTGAAAATTCTCATAATTAATGCACAAAGTTGTCTATTTTTTTAAAAAAAAAATTGAAAGGACTCTCCCTACTGCGTGGTAAAAAAATTTTTTTAAAGTGCGTCTGCAGTGCTCTGCACGTGGTCGCGAGTCAATAATGGCGATTTTTCCATAATGGCGGACTTGGAAAATAACAAATCACAGCAAAAGTCATGGGAAGCAACTTCCAAAGCTGCAAAGTTGAAAATAGCTAACTCTACTCTACTGGTCTATAAACTTCAATTACATACATAAAACTATTTACATCTTCTTCATATAAGACAAATAAAAACAGTCGTCGGTTATTGTTCTTTTGATGTTGGCAATTGAATTTTTGTTGTTTGTTTTCTTGTTATATTGACCTTTACGTTACTTACTGAGACCTTACGTTACTTGCTTTTAACTCGGTTCCTTATTAAGAATTTGTTGCACGGTGGACGGGCGTCCACCGTTAACATTAAGAGATAATATTTTTTTAGACTTATATTTTTATGGTGGACACCCGTCCACCGTGAAAAATTTTTTTTTCCCTAAAAAACAAAATTTCTCAGCTGTGCCACAAAAAAATAATTAAGCAGATTTGAGCAGGGCACAGACTGTAATTATGATGTTGATATTCTCATAGCTATATTTTTTACAGGCTATGTCCTGGTTTTTTATTGTGTTATTTTTTAGCATTTGGAGTGTATATATTTGGAGTTATTTATTTCCTTGCAAGAATACTATAAAAAAGCAAACCTGTTACTATACTTAGTACTTGGTTCTTTGTCCACCATTCTTGATGATAAGGTCTATCCGCTTGTCCATACTCTCAATGGTCTTGTTGATCGGTTCAACCGGGAACTCCATCATAGTCTTCTGAACGCGGGCCACAAATTCTTCTTCTGTCTCCGAAGTGATCTTTCCATCAAGGGCCTGACGCTTTAATTCCTTCCCAACAAGATGAAAAAAGTTTTCTATCGGGTTCACATCCGGGGACCGAGCAGGGATGCAGAAGAGATGGCCACCCAGACGACCAATGCTGCTCTTGTGGCGCGCTTTGAATTCTGAACGGGGCACCCATCCTGCAGGATCCTTTTTGCCTTCGGGTTGTTGCTCAATGAAAATGCCAGAGGGAAATCACGCCTCACCATCCTTGCAAATTTATATCCATTCAGTCGGAAATCAAATTCTTTGCACAACACCACCCCTTTGTTGTATGAAATTGCGACCATAAACTTCTTCTGGGTTGTTCCCTCCTTGCTGCCCTTGGTGGTACACCCAAAACTCAACCCTTCATTTTTCGTTCTCCACTCTCTCGCTCTCGGGGTCCTTGCCTGATCCAGTGGGTTCTTTTTGTAAACAAATCCTGTCGCGTCTAAGTAAAAACTGATACCTTCCTTCCAAAAGTTTGGTCCCAATCCCAACCGCTTAACTTTCTTTGCAAATTTGAGCCTCTTTACCAGGTCTTCTTTCTTCAAAACTCCCTTTCTTCTAGTGTTGCGGTAGCAATAGCCCATTCTTCTGAGGTAACGCCGAAACGTTGAATTGCTGGTCTTCTGTCCTGTGCTATGCGCTTGCAGTTTTATTGAAGAGAAAGCCCCCTCACTGCTTCGCAGGACAGAGATCTGTCTCTTCACCACCCGCAAGTCACGGTCATCCAACAAGCGCGGTCTGCCTTTGTTCCATACACGTTTGTCATGAGGATCTGTTCCATCAAGCGGCTGTTTCGCATGTTTGTACAGCGTTGACACAGGAATATTTGCAAAGCCAGGGAATCTCTTCTTGTCATTAATGATCGTCTTGACTTTGACACCACCATACTGCACCAGTGCCCTCAGTTGACAAGATTGCCAATATGATAATCTATCTGGCATCTTTGTTACTTTACTTACTTGTGTTACTTGTGTAGGTATATATTTGTATTGATTTATTATCTATTTTTGATATCTAGCTAAAAATAAAGAAAAAAATAATTAAATGTGTAAAGCGCAACAAAAATAAGCCGATGAACTTAACACGATAAATTCACATTTCCAAAACAGAGTCTTAAACATCTAAAAATGAGTCATTTATTATTCACCCTGACCAGCCAGTAAAGCAATAAAGACCATAAGTAATGCTAGAAGACACCTCATACAAATCCAAGCACTCATAGATACCTATATTAAAAAAAAAAATTTTCAAAATTAGTTCAAAAAATTTCTAAGTCCTTGAAAAATAAAGACAATTTCGTTCATAATATAATGAGAATTTTTGATTTTTACCACAGCTTGAACCTGTCTTCCCCCTTCCCCCTTTACTACAATGCTGAAGGAAGACTCTGCCAGTCCTTTTAGGCTTGAATCTTCATATCCAGCATTGTAGTAAGGGGGGAGGGGGTATTTTCGATAAAGTTGACTGTAATTTTGAAAATTCTCATAATTAATGCACAAAGTTGTCTATTTTTTTAAAAAAAAAATTGAAAGGACTCTCCCTACTGCGTGGTAAAAAAATTTTTTTAAAGTGCGTCTGCAGTGCTCTGCACGTGGTCGCGAGTCAATAATGGCGATTTTTCCATAATGGCGGACTTGGAAAATAACAAATCACAGCAAAAGTCATGGGAAGCAACTTCCAAAGCTGCAAAGTTGAAAATAGCTAACTCTACTGGTCTATAAACTTCAATTTACATAAAACTATTTACATCTTCTTCATATAAGACAAATAAAAACAGGTCTATAGCCTTTTATACACAATATTTACATTTTAGTGACAAAAAAACTAAGCAATTATTAAGAATTTGTTGCACGGTGGACGGGCGTCCACCGTTAACATTAAGAGATAATATTTTTTTAGACTTATATTTTTATGGTGGACACCCGTCCACCGTGAAAAATTTTTTTTCCCTAAAAAACAAAATTTCTCAGCTGTGCCACAAAAAAATAATTAAGCAGATTTGAGCAGGGCACAGACTGTAATTATGATGTTGATATTCTCATAGCTATATTTTTTACAGGCTATGTCCTGGTTTTTATTGTGTTATTTTTTAGCATTTGGAGTGTATATATTTGGAGTTATTTATTTCCTTGCAAGAATACTATAAAAAAGCAAACCTGTTACTATACTTAGTACTTGGTTCTTTGTCCACCATTCTTGATGATAAGGTCTATCCGCTTGTCCATACTCTCAATGGTCTTGTTGATCGGTTCAACCGGGAACTCCATCATAGTCTTCTGAACGCGGGCCACAAATTCTTCTTCTGTCTCCGAAGTGATCTTTCCATCAAGGGCCTGACGCTTTAATTCCTTCCCAACAAGATGAAAAAAGTTTTCTATCGGGTTCACATCCGGGGACCGAGCAGGGATGCAGAAGAGATGGCCACCCAGACGACCAATTGCTCTTGTGGCGCGCTTTGAATTCTGAACGGGGCACCCATCCTGCAGGATCCTTTTTGCCTTCGGGTTGTTGCTCAATGAAAATGCCAGAGGGAAATCACGCCTCACCATCCTTGCAAATTTATATCCATTCAGTCGGAAATCAAATTCTTTGCACAACACCACCCCTTTGTTGTATGAAATTGCGACCATAAACTTCTTCTGGGTTGTTCCCTCCTTGCTGCCCTTGGTGGTACACCCAAAACTCAACCCTTCATTTTTCGTTCTCCACTCTCTCTCGCTCTCGGGGTCCTTGCCTGATCCAGTGGGTTCTTTTTGTAAACAAATCCTGTCGCGTCTAAGTAAAAACTGATACCTTCCTTCCAAAAGTTTGGTCCCAATCCCAACCGCTTAACTTTCTTTGCAAATTTGAGCCTCTTTACCAGGTCTTCTTTCTTCAAAACTCCCTTTCTTCTAGTGTTGCGGTAGCCATAGCCCATTCTTCTGAGGTAACGTCGAAACGTTGAATTGCTGGTCTTCTGTCCTGTGCTATGCGCTTGCAGTTTTATTGAAGAGAAAGCCCCCTCACTGCTTCGCAGGACAGAGATCTGTCTCTTCACCACCCGCAAGTCACGGTCATCCAACAAGCGCGGTCTGCCTTTGTTCCATACACGTTTGTCATGAGGATCTGTTCCATCAAGCGGCTGTTTCGCATGTTTGTACAGCGTTGACACAGGAATATTTGCAAAGCCAGGGAATCTCTTCTTGTCATTAATGATCGTCTTGACTTTGACACCACCATACTGCACCAGTGCCCTCAGTTGACAAGATTGCCAATATGATAATCTATCTGGCATCTTTGTTACTTTACTTACTTGTGTTACTTGTGTAGGTATATATTTGTATTGATTTATTATCTATTTTTGATATCTAGCTAAAAATAAAGAAAAAATAATTAAATGTGTAAAGCGCAACAAAAATAAGCCGATGAACTTAACACGATAAATTCACATTTCCAAAACAAAGTCTTAAACATCTAAAAATGAGTCATTTATTATTCACCCTGACCAGCCAGTAAAGCAATAAAGACCATAAGTAATGCTAGAAGACACCTCATACAAATCCAAGCACTCATAGATACCTATATTAAAAAAAAAAAATTTTCAAAATTAGTTCAAAAAATTTCTAAGTCCTTGAAAAATAAAGACAATTTCGTTCATAATATAATGAGAATTTTTGATTTTTACCACAGCTTGAACCTGTGTCCCCCTTCCCCCCTTCCCCCCTTACTACAATGCTGAAGGAAGACTCTGCCAGTCCTTTTAGGCTTGAATCTTCATATCCAGCATTGTAGTAAGGGGGGAGGGGGTATTTTCGATAAAGTTGACTGTAATTTTGAAAATTCTCATAATTAATGCACAAAGTTGTCTATTTTTTTAAAAAAAAAAATTGAAAGGACTCTCCCTACTGCGTGGTAAAAAAATTTTTTTAAAGTGCGTCTGCAGTGCTCTGCACGTGGTCGCGAGTCAATAATGGCGATTTTTCCATAATGGCGGACTTGGAAAATAACAAATCACAGCAAAAGTCATGGGAAGCAACTTCCAAAGCTGCAAAGTTGAAAATAGCTAACTCTACTGGTCTATAAACTTCAATTTACATAAAACTATTTACATCTTCTTCATATAAGACAAATAAAAACAGTCGTCGGTTATTGTTCTTTTGATGTTGGCAATTGAATTTTTGTTGTTGTTCTTGTTATATTACCTTTACGTTACTTACTGAGACCTTACGTTACTTGCTTTTAACTCGGTTCCTTATTAAGAATTTGTTGCACGGTGGACGGGCGTCCACCGTTAACATTAAGAGATAATATTTTTTTAGACTTATATTTTTATGGTGGACACCCGTCCACCGTGAAAAATTTTTTTTCCCTAAAAAACAAAATTTCTCAGCTGTGCCACAAAAAAATAATTAAGCAGATTTGAGCAGGGCACAGACTGTAATTATGATGTTGATATTCTCATAGCTATATTTTTTACAGGCTATGTCCTGGTTTTTATTGTGTTATTTTTTTAGCATTTGGAGTGTATATATTTGGAGTTATTTATTTCCTTGCAAGAATACTATAAAAAAAGCAAACCTGTTACTATACTTAGTACTTGGTTCTTTGTCCACCATTCTTGATGATAAGGTCTATCCGCTTGTCCATACTCTCAATGGTCTTGTTGATCGGTTCAACCGGGAACTCCATCATAGTCTTCTGAACGCGGGCCACAAATTCTTCTTCTGTCTCCGAAGTGATCTTTCCATCAAGGGCCTGACGCTTTAATTCCTTCCCAACAAGATGAAAAAAGTTTTCTATCGGGTTCACATCCGGGGACCGAGCAGGGATGCAGAAGAGATGGCCACCCAGACGACCAATTGCTCTTGTGGCGCGCTTTGAATTCTGAACGGGGCACCCATCCTGCAGGATCCTTTTTGCCTTCGGGTTGTTGCTCAATGAAAATGCCAGAGGGAAATCACGCCTCACCATCCTTGCAAATTTATATCCATTCAGTCGGAAATCAAATTCTTTGCACAACACCACCCCTTTGTTGTATGAAATTGCGACCATAAACTTCTTCTGGGTTGTTCCCTCCTTGCTGCCCTTGGTGGTACACCCAAAACTCAACCCTTCATTTTTCGTTCTCTCCACTCTCTCGCTCTCGGGGTCCTTGCCTGATCCAGTGGGTTCTTTTTGTAAACAAATCCTGTCGCGTCTAAGTAAAAAACTGATACCTTCCTTCCAAAAGTTTGGTCCCAATCCCAACCGCTTAACTTTCTTTGCAAATTTGAGCCTCTTTACCAGGTCTTCTTTCTTCAAAAACTCCCTTTCTTCTAGTGTTGCGGTAGCCATAGCCCATTCTTCTGAGGTAACGTCGAAACGTTGAATTGCTGGTCTTCTGTCCTGTGCTATGCGCTTGCAGTTTTATTGAAGAGAAAGCCCCCTCACTGCTTCGCAGGACAGAGATCTGTCTCTTCACCACCCGCAAGTCACGGTCATCCAACAAGCGCGGTCTGCCTTTGTTCCATACACGTTTGTCATGAGGATCTGTTCCATCAAGCGGCTGTTTCGCATGTTTGTACAGCGTTGACACAGGAATATTTGCAAAGCCAGGGAATCTCTTCTTGTCATTAATGATCGTCTTGACTTTGACACCACCATACTGCACCAGTGCCCTCAGTTGACAAGATTGCCAATATGATAATCTATCTGGCATCTTTGTTACTTTACTTACTTGTGTTACTTGTGTAGGTATATATTTGTATTGATTTATTATCTATTTTTGATATCTAGCTAAAAATAAAGAAAAAATAAAGAAAAAATAATTAAATGTGTAAAGCGCAACAAAAATAAGCCGATGAACTTAACACGATAAATTCACATTTCCAAAACAGAGTCTTAAACATCTAAAAATGAGTCATTTATTATTCACCCTGACCAGCCAGTAAAGCAATAAAGACCATAAGTAATGCTAGAAGACACCTCATACAAATCCAAGCACTCATAGATACCTATATTAAAAAAAAAAATTTTCAAAATTAGTTCAAAAAATTTCTAAGTCCTTGAAAAATAAAGACAATTTCGTTCATAATATAATGAGAATTTTTGATTTTTACCACAGCTTGAACCTGTCTTCCCCCTTCCCCCCTTACTACAATGCTGAAGGAAGACTCTGCCAGTCCTTTTAGGCTTGAATCTTCATATCCAGCATTGTAGTAAGGGGGGAGGGGGTATTTTCGATAAAGTTGACTGTAATTTTGAAAATTCTCATAATTAATGCACAAAGTTGTCTATTTTTTTAAAAAAAAAATTGAAAGGACTCTCCCTACTGCGTGGTAAAAAAAAAATTTTTTTAAAGTGCGTCTGCAGTGCTCTGCACGTGGTCGCGAGTCAATAATGGCGATTTTTCCATAATGGCGGACTTGGAAAATAACAAATCACAGCAAAAGTCATGGGAAGCAACTTCCAAAGCTGCAAAGTTGAAAATAGCTAACTCTACTGGTCTATAAACTTCAATTTACATAAAACTATTTACATCTTCTTCATATAAGACAAATAAAAACAGGTCGGTTAGCCTTTTGATGTTGGCAATTGAATTTGTTGTTGTTCTTGTTATATTACCTTTACGTTACTTACTGAGACCTTACGTTACTTGCTTTTAACTCGGTTCCTTATTAAGAATTTGTTGCACGGTGGACGGGCGTCCACCGTTAACATTAAGAGATAATATTTTTTTAGACTTATATTTTTATGGTGGACACCCGTCCACCGTGAAAAATTTTTTTTTCCCTAAAAAACAAAATTTCTCAGCTGTGCCACAAAAAAATAATTAAGCAGATTTGAGCAGGGCACAGACTGTAATTATGATGTTGATATTCTCATAGCTATATTTTTTACAGGCTATGTCCTGGTTTTTATTGTGTTATTTTTTAGCATTTGGAGTGTATATATTTGGAGTTATTTATTTCCTTGCAAGAATACTATAAAAAAGCAAACCTGTTACTATACTTAGTACTTGGTTCTTTGTCCACCATTCTTGATGATAAGGTCTATCCGCTTGTCCATACTCTCAATGGTCTTGTTGATCGGTTCAACCGGGAACTCCATCATAGTCTTCTGAACGCGGGCCACAAATTCTTCTTCTGTCTCCGAAGTGATCTTTCCATCAAGGGCCTGACGCTTTAATTCCTTCCCAACAAGATGAAAAAAGTTTTCTATCGGGTTCACATCCGGGGACCGAGCAGGGATGCAGAAGAGATGGCCACCCAGACGACCAATTGCTCTTGTGGCGCGCTTTGAATTCTGAACGGGGCACCCATCCTGCAGGATCCTTTTTGCCTTCGGGTTGTTGCTCAATGAAAATGCCAGAGGGAAATCACGCCTCACCATCCTTGCAAATTTATATCCATTCAGTCGGAAATCAAATTCTTTGCACAACACCACCCCTTTGTTGTATGAAATTGCGACCATAAACTTCTTCTGGGTTGTTCCCTCCTTGCTGCCCTTGGTGGTACACCCAAAACTCAACCCTTCATTTTTCGTTCTCCACTCTCTCGCTCTCGGGGTCCTTGCCTGATCCAGTGGGTTCTTTTTGTAAACAAATCCTGTCGCGTCTAAGTAAAAACTGATACCTTCCTTCCAAAAGTTTGGTCCCAATCCCAACCGCTTAACTTTCTTTGCAAATTTGAGCCTCTTTACCAGGTCTTCTTTCTTCAAAACTCCCTTTCTTCTAGTGTTGCGGTAGCCATAGCCCATTCTTCTGAGGTAACGTCGAAACGTTGAATTGCTGGTCTTCTGTCCTGTGCTATGCGCTTGCAGTTTTATTGAAGAGAAAAGCCCCCTCACTGCTTCGCAGGACAGAGATCTGTCTCTCTCACCACCCGCAAGTCACGGTCATCCAACAAGCGCGGTCTGCCTTTGTTCCATACACGTTTGTCATGAGGATCTGTTCCATCAAGCGGCTGTTTCGCATGTTTGTACAGCGTTGACACAGGAATATTTGCAAAGCCAGGGAATCTCTTCTTGTCATTAATGATCGTCTTGACTTTGACACCACCATACTGCACCAGTGCCCTCAGTTGACAAGATTGCCAATATGATAATCTATCTGGCATCTTTGTTACTTTACTTACTTGTGTTACTTGTGTAGGTATATATTTGTATTGATTTATTATCTATTTTTGATATCTAGCTAAAAATAAAGAAAAAATAATTAAATGTGTAAAGCGCAACAAAAATAAGCCGATGAACTTAACACGATAAATTCACATTTCCAAAACAGAGTCTTAAACATCTAAAAATGAGTCATTTATTATTCACCCTGACCAGCCAGTAAAGCAATAAAGACCATAAGTAATGCTAGAAGACACCTCATACAAATCCAAGCACTCATAGATACCTATATTAAAAAAAAAAATTTTCCAAAATTAGTTCAAAAAATTTCTAAGTCCTTGAAAAATAAAGACAATTTCGTTCATAATATAATGAGAATTTTTGATTTTTACCACAGCTTGAACCTGTCTTCCCCCCCCCCTTACTACAATGCTGAAGGAAGACTCTGCCAGTCCTTTTAGGCTTGAATCTTCATATCCAGCATTGTAGTAAGGGGGGAGGGGGTATTTTCGATAAAATTGACTGTAATTTTGAAAATTCTCATAATTAATGCACAAAGTTGTATACTTTGTCCAACTTGCAGTAGATTTTTAATTGAATAAAGAATTGTACTTACGATTAATGTTCATTTTTTCTAGTAGTAAAATTATGAGCCGAGCATCAAATCAGTACAGAGATATAGTATGAAATCTTGTTATTTTGATTGGTTAAAAATTTAAGAGTAATCAAGTTTCTCGTTTTCATGAAATTAAATCTACTCAATATTTTCCAAAACAGCTTCGGTGCAAGAACCACCTTTTTCAGCCAAAGATGTCATTTTTGTCGCAAATTTCAAGCAGATGTCAGATTCATTCGCGTTATCAAATCCAATCAGTAATTCTTTTAATCGAACTTTGAATACTCACTTTTGAGCCCGAGCATTGCACAATGGTGTATTTTCTTTTGTACGTCTGCGAGATAAAAGAATACCAAAAAAAGAACATGAGAAGTACTTCGAAATTATGTTCTGACATCATCTTTTCAATTTCTTCTTTCGATAATTCCTAGTGTTACCGCGACACAAAATCCAACGATAATTCAAAGAATCATTATTTTGCTATGCCAAATTTTAAGTACTGAAAAACCTAAAACGTTCAGTGTTCAAAATGAAAAATCTATTTTCTCCATGGTCAAAACCCTCAAGGTAATCAACACAACTGACAATCTTTCTTTTTGTCAAGCACAATTGTATGGAAGCCGTTTTCCCTTAGAACTATACTTTACCCAACCTGGGGTACATTTTTAATTGAATAAAGGATATTTCACCTCTTCAAAGAAGAAAACATTACTTGATTCAAAGTCTATACCTTCGACATCTACTTCTTCTGGTTCAGTAGTCTCAAGAGATTCAAAAATCTACAAAGAAGAGAAAATTCAATAAACTTTTGATACCTCTCTCGCCCTTAAATATCAACCGATATTCACAAACAGGGTATAGTTCAGACTTCTTTGAAATAATCTTATTAACAAACCTTTTGAGAAGTACTAGCAATTTCCATTGTCGAATTCTGAGATTCTCTATTATCCATTGAAATGTTCTATAAAAATAGAATACTTTTGATAAGCCTATGCACTATAACCAATTATTAAGTAACCAATTAATCTGAAAAGATGATAAAATAACTTTGATAAGCGGCGAATTAGACTATAGTTATACCAACCCTCTTTCTAAATCGGTTCTTTGGAGTATTTTGGTCCTGATATTCTTTGTTTTCTAAGGTTTCCATAAGCTGAAGAGGTACAACAAAAATTTATCATGTTTAGGACACCTTTGTTTGTTAGAACTTTTTGTCTTACAACATGCACAAGTATTTGTCTAAAATAGCAGTTAGTTTAGCCTGAAATTAATACTAAGTCGTCATCACATTCAGTCTCTTTAAAATTAAAAAGTACTCTTGCTTCTTCTTAATATTTTCATTATTGTCCTTATTTCCACCACTACTACATTTGTGTTTGTCATAGAAGTCTTGTCTTGAGAACGCCTTTCACATGTGCTGCATTTCAACTCCTTCTTTAATTTTGCATGTACATTCTTAATATGTCGTTTCAGATGCCACACTTTGGGAAATACTTTGCTGCATTGACTGCATTCTAGTGACTCTTTCTGTTTGCACTTGTGATTTTTCAGATACCAAGATCTTGCCAACGATTTGAAACATACTGGGCATTTAACTGAGGATGATACACCACAATTCAATTTATGATTCTGTAAACTTTGTATGTGCTTAAATTGTTTATTGCAACCAAGATTCTTACAAACCCAAATTTCTGCTTTTGTTTTCATATTAGACTATTTTTTTAATCTAAAGATATAAAATGAGACTGGATTACTAGATTACTGAAGAAATACAGCTATTCAACCAAGGATAAAATCTTGTCCTTTGACATTTCAATTTGCCTTTTTCTTTTTGTACACATTCTAGTTGACATTCGATTTCTGTAAACATTCGATTTTATTGCCAATGCAATGACTTCCAAAGTAATATGTCAAAAGTAAGTCAAATCTGGACACTTATATATACCTTTAAAATTGAAATTACTACAAGAACACAAGAACTCAAACAAAATAATAACTAATTGGTCTAGTTGTCACGAGTAAAGGTTTGTTTTCTTCAGAAAGAGTAATGTTGATTAAAACTGATAAAAAGATATGCAATGCAAGGACTTCAGTAAGCAGCAGTAAGTCAATTTTCATCACTTTTAGCAACTAGTTAAATAGTTTGAAAATAAAACTACAGTATTAAACATATCATTAAAGGTGAAGCTGAATAATAATTTTCCTTTCGAAGGTCTATCATTCAAATGATGAAGATATGTAAACTAAATTCAGAAGTCAATTATTGTCACCCACAATCAAAAGTAATCCTTTTCTAAAAAATGGCAGCTTTTTTTTTACAAAGCACCTCAAAGACTTTGTTAATGCTTCACCCAAAACATCTCGTATGGTAAGTCAAATGCTAAAGTAACTCAAAAAAGGTCACCAACTTTAGGGATCTTCTCAAAAATATAATCGATTTTCGATTATTAAGTTCGATTAATGATTCGACTATTTAATCGAATAGCTGCCGTCGTTTAGTCGAATAGCTTCGACTATTTAATCTCCTATATTCGATTATTTAATCTCCTTTATTCGATTATTTAATCCTTGTATTCGATTAATTAATCCTTTTTCGCTTATATCTTAGGGATCCTCTCAAAAATACCGAATTTCGGTAAAATGGTTTTCGGTTAAATTTGGCTGTTTGTTTTGGACAATTTTCCTACCCATCGCAAGTGAAAGAGAATAAAAAATGCTAAAAAATGATATATAAAAAAGTACAGGTTGTAATCCAATTTTTATCGATATTTTTGCCATGAAGTTATATTTTTTTTCAAATGCTGTACTGTAACGTCAATTTTAACTTCACGTTTCAATGGAAGCGCAATTTCGAAAAAGGAATCCCTTTATTTTACAAATCACCGACACATATCTACTCATTCTCTTTAGCATTTTTTACCTCCAAAATAAATAAAACTTACTGGTTATCCTTGGGAGTTTTTGATATCCAAAAATGAATCACCATTAATAAAAACAAAGTCTCCCATCGAAAACTGAATTTCGAAGGGAGGAAAGTCTGTAGTGAAAACTGAAGCAAACAAAGCATTCCATTTCCATACATACATACCTCTTACAACCATATCTCAATGTAATAAATTTTATAACTTTCTGTTTTCAAAGTCTTTTCAAAATATGAATAAAATCACAATATTTTAGGTTTAATTTTTAGAAAATGTTTTCTTCTCAAAACCAAACTCACAAATGAATTCAATGTTTTGATTGCAACATTTTCGAATTTTTCGAATGCGTGACGCAATTTGATTGGCAAAAAATAGAACTCGCGCGAAAAACAATGCAACGACTTCATTTTTTAGATGACAAAAAGTGCAATCATCTGCGCGATGATTCGATCTCTTATCTAGCCATTTAAAAAAACCTGGATGTAAAATTCGAATCCATTTTTGCAAACAGAATAATAGAGCATGACGTAACTTGTAAGAAAAAAATGTTGCATTGACCAATCAAAACGCCATGATTGACGTTTGCGAACAGAACAATTTAGAGCAAAAGATTGTTTTCTTCCTGCTTTTATATATGACGTAATGACGTATTCTTGATCTTGTGAGCGCTCTCCTTTTTATCCTTTTATCTTTTTTTTTGTTTTGCCCTTTTTGATTTGAACATGAACACAACGATGGAGTGCTATTTTCGAATCGAAAAACAATAACAAAGAGATAAGAAGCAACTGTGTTGAGAGGTTGTAAAAAGATAGAAAAAGATGGAAGTACTTTATCGTGGAGAGATCGTGGAATTGTTATCCAAACATTAAGAAACTTAAAGATGATGCGATAATTTGATTCACAAAAGGATTATTCTATCATTTCATAATTTATGATGCCCCTTGGTAGATAAAAAATCCTTAAAGGTAAGAAGAATTATGCAGTCATTGGTTGATTTGACTACGGCTTTTTGAAAATATTTTTTCTTCTGTCTTTCAAATCCACAGTAGACAAAGGCTTGTTTGCGCTGTTTTCGATCTACGTAAGAAAAAATAACCGATATTCGACTATGTTTTACAAAAAATTCGATTATATTTTGGAATCAAAAGGATTAATTAATCGAATAATAAGATTAAATAGTCGAACCGAGGGGACTAAATAATCGAACTGAGGGGACTAAATAATCGAACTGAGGTGACTAAATAATCGAATTTCGATTGTTAAATAATCGAAGTACTTCGATTATTTAAGCGAATTTTTTGCTTAAATTCGATTATTTAAGCGAATTTATTTTTGAGAAGATCCCTTAAAGTGAAAAATAATAAGATAGGGGAAGTCAATTTTTTTGTTTTTTTTACAGTTATTTAGCTGATTAACATACGCTACCTTTAAGACGAGCCAAAGAGTTGTAACTTAAAATCTGTCCCCTCCAGCAATACTTAACTGCAAAATTGAAAAATGTCACAAAACTCCACTTTATTTTTGGAAGTGATCATAGAAGGATGTATTTTAAACAGAAGGACCAGAGTTTGCAGGAGTTTGTGGTTTGGGAATATTTGAAATATTGGAAGAGATAGAGGAGATTTTAAAATTTAGTAAGATTATAGGGAAAGGAAATGTTATATGTCCCAGCAGACTTCAATGTTTAAAATGAGTAGGTTGTCATTCTGTTGTGGCAAATTGAAAGTTTAGTGTTATAAAGTGTGAAATGTTAAATCATGATATTGATAATAAGACTATTATAATGCAAATTATTAACAAATTTGTTGGTAATACTAAAAACTTGTTAAAAAAAAACTTCTGTAGGAAACCATTTGTGAATAGAGTTTATCATTGTTGAGTTTTAGGTGTGCCTTTCAGGTAGCAATGGGATTTGCGGTGTACGTCATGATAGTACCAAGTGTGCCTTTAACAGATAGGTTGTTAGAGACCCAAAGGAATTGGTCAAAACGTTTTTTTATTTTCTTCACATTGGGTTGTGACGAATAGATAATGCGTGCAGCTAGCTCTGGTGCACAGCCGTTTCCAACGAAAAAGATCATTAGTTGAAACGCCTGTCTATCACTGATGGGTGAGCTCTAAAAGCTCTTTTTATATGCTGTGGCCATGTGTTTATTGGGAAGAAGGCGTCTCCATCTATTGTATTAACAATTGACTGTCTGTGTTGGCGTGAGAACGATCTTTGGATATATTGGTTTTTCATGTTTGTGTGGGCGTGTGAGTTTGCAAATGTAGGATAGTCTATATGCTATAATAAAGGAGATGGTGTTGTAATTTTAAACGTAGATTTAATGAGGAATAGTTATTTCAACCAGAGGAGTGAAGTTTTTCAGACTTTTTGTGTGTATGGAATGTTTATTCTGGTTGAAGAGTGGATGTGTGGAATGAGTGAAACAACAGGCAAGATGAATGCTTTTTGGGAGCCAAAGCAATCTGAGCGATTTAAGTATCGCAAACCCTTATGGTGTGATGAATTTCAGTGCTGAAAAATTGTGTTGGAAATTTTTAGAACTTATGGTCAAACTTAGAGAAATGTGGTGTGCAAAAGCCGGGGAACGGTCTTCTACCATAAGGGGGGGCGAACGAAAAAAAAGGGGGCGAAAGGGAACGAAAGAAAAAAAGATTTTTGGTAGCTGCCGAGATTTAAAAATCAGCCCATTATCAGCTGATATACCGTATATGTCTTACAATTTGCCTCTCTCTTACCTTTTTGGTTACTTTTCACGATTTCTTGATTTAAAGTACATTTAGCATTACCCCAGACTGAGAATTGAACTCACTTAGAACTACCTAGCTAGGGTGATCCTTGTTGTTGTTGTTGTTGTTGTTTGTTGAAAGATCTAGAAAATAAGAAAAAGGAGAGAAATACAGTGTTCAAAAGAGGTCACGTCATCAAAAAAGGTCACGTGTCCATTCTAAAATTTACTAAGTCTTTTGGCTGAGAGCATGCTTTTTGAGACTTTCAAATTCACTTTCACTTTCGTTTTCTCTAAAATTTACTAAGTCTTTTCACTGACAGCTTATTTTCTGACCTTTCCAAACTGAATTTAAATGTCTAATTTCAGTGAGTTCAGAGGATATCTTCCTGTTAAATATAAACAATTAATAAAAAAATGTACAAAAATATACCTTATAGGTGGTTAAAAAGCTATAAAAATATAAAAAACATCAGCAATACCAACAAAGCAAACCAGAACAAACGAACCAAAACGAAACCAAACGAAACCAAACATTTACGACAAAAACCAAATCAACAAGAACAGCGACAGTACGAAAAACAAAACAAAAACCAAACAGCAGTATTTTTTGCAGGACATCACGTCCAGCCCTGCGTCAGTTATGTCATCTCCAAGAACGATAGCCACTCCTGTTCCTTCTGGATCCATTATATTATATTTGTTAGTTATTATCTGTAAATTAAAAGAAACGAACATGAAATATTGGTCAGAAGTAGATTTCTCCAAAATAAGTCACGTGACCATTCTAAAATTTACTAAGTCTTTTGGCTGAGAGCATGCTTTTTGACACTTTCAAATTCACTTTCACCTTCGTTTTCTCTAAAATTTACTAAGTCTTTTCACTGACAGCTTATTTTCTGACCTTTCCAAACTGAATTTAAATATCTCATTTCAGTGAGTTTAGAGGATATCTTCCTGTTAAATATAAACAAATAATAATACAAAAATGTACAAAAATATACCTTATAGGTGGTTAAAAGCTATAAAAATATAAAAAACATCAGTAATACCAACAAAGCAAACCAGAACAAACGAACCAAAACGAAACCAAACGAAACCAAACATTTATCACAAAAACCAAATCAACAAGAACAGCGACAGTACGAAAAACAAAACAAAAACCAAACAGCAGTATTTTTTGCAGGACATCACGTCCAGCCCTGCGTCAGTTATGTCATCTCCAAGAACGATAGCCACTCCTGTTCCTTCTGGATCCATTATATTATATTTGTTAGTTATTATCTGTAAACTAAAAGAAACGAACATGAAATATTGGTCAGAAGTAGATTTCTCCAAAATAAGTCACGTGACCATTCTAAAATTTACTAAGTCTTTTGGCTGAGAGCATGCTTTTTGACACTTTCAAATTCACTTTCACCTTCGTTTTCTCTAAAATTTACTAAGTCTTTTCACTGACAGCTTATTTTCTGACCTTTCCAAACTGAATTTAAATATCTCATTTCAGTGAGTTTAGAGGATATCTTCCTGTTAAATATAAACAAATAATACAAAAATGTACAAAAATATACCTTATAGGTGGTTAAAAAGCTATAAAAATATAAAAAACATCAGTAATACCAACAAAGCAAACCAGAACAAACGAACCAAAACGAAACCAAACGAAACCAAACATTTACGACAAAAACCAAATCAACAAGAACAGCGACAGTACGAAAAACAAAACAAAAACCAAACAGCAGTATTTTTTGCAGGACATCACGTCCAGCCCTGCGTCAGTTATGTCATCTCCAAGAACGATAGCCACTCCTGTTCCTTCTGGATCCATTATATTATATTTGTTAGTTATTATCTGTAAATTAAATGAAACGAACATGAAATATTTGTCAGAAGTAGATTTCTCCAAAATAAGTCACGTGACCATTCTAAAATTTACTAAGTCTTTTGGCTGAGAGCATGCTTTTTGACACTTTCAAATTCACTTTCACCTTCGTTTTCTCTAAAATTTACTAAGTCTTTTCACTGACAGCTTATTTTCTGACCTTTCCAAACTGAATTTAAATATCTCATTTCAGTGAGTTTAGAGGATATCTTCCTGTTAAATATAAACAAATAATACAAAAATGTACAAAAATATACCTTATAGGTGGTTAAAAGCTATAAAAATATAAAAAACATCAGTAATACCAACAAAGCAAACCAGAACAAACGAACCAAAACGAAACCAAACGAAACCAAACATTTACGACAAAAACCAAATCAACAAGAACAGCGACAGTACGAAAAACAAAACAAAAACCAAACAGCAGTATTTTTTGCAGGACATCACGTCCAGCCCTGCGTCCAGTTATGTCATCTCCAAGAACGATAGCCACTCCTGTTCCTTCTGGATCCATTATAATTATTTGTTAGTTATTATCTGTAAATTAAAAGAAACGAACATGAAATATTGGTCAGAAGTAGATTTCTCCAAAATAAGTCACGTGACCATTCTAAAATTTACTAAGTCTTTTGGCTGAGAGCATGCTTTTTGACACTTTCAAATTCACTTTCACTTTCGTTTTCTCTAAAATTTACTAAGTCTTTTCACTGACAGCTTATTTTCTGACCTTTCCAAACTGAATTTAAATATCTCATTTCAGTGAGTTTAGAGGATATCTTCCTGTTAAATATAAACAAATAATACAAAAATGTACAAAAATATACCTTATAGGTGGTTAAAAGCTATAAAAATATAAAAAACATCAGTAATACCAACAAAGCAAACCAGAACAAACGAACCAAAACGAAACCAAACGAAACCAAACATTTACGACAAAAACCAAATCAACAAGAACAGCGACAGTACGAAAAACAAAACAAAAACCAAACAGCAGTATTTTTTGCTATAATAAAGGAGATGCTGTTGTAATTTTAAACGTAGATTTAATGAGGAATAGTTACTTCAACCAGAGGAGTGAAGTTTTTCAGACTTTTTGTGTGTATGGAATGTTTATTCTGGTTGAAGAGTGGATGTGTGGAATGATTGGAACAACAGGCAAGATGAATGCTTTTTGGGAGCCAAAGCAATCTGAGCGATTTAAGTATCGCAAACCCTTATGGTGTGGTGAATTTCAGTGCTGAAAAATTGTGTTGGAAATTTTTAGAACTTATGGTCAAACTTAGAGAAATGTGGTGCGCAAAAGCCGGGGAACGTTCTTCTACCATAAGGGGGGGGGGGGGCGAACGAAAAAAAAGGGGGACGAAGGGGAACGAAACGAAAGAAAAAAAGATTTTTGGTAGCTGCCGAGATTTAAAAATCAGCCCATTATCAGCTGATATACCGTATATGTCTTACAATTTGCCTCTCTCTTACCTTTTTGGTTTCTTTTTGGTTACTTTTCACGATTTCTTGATTTAAAGTGCATTTAGCATTACCCCAGACTGAGAATTGAACTCAGTTAGAACTACCTAGCTAGGGTGGTCCTTGTTGTTGTTGTTGTTGTTTGTCGAAAAATCTAGAAAATAAGAAAAAGGAGAGAAATACAGTGTTCAAAAGAGGTCACGTGATCAGTCTTTTCACTGACAGCTTATTTTCTGACCTTTCCAAACTGAATTTAAATGTCTAATTTCAGTGAGTTTAGAGGATATCTTCCTGTTAAATAAAAACAAATAATACAAAAATGTACAAAAATATACCTTATAGGTGGTTAAAAAACTATAAAAATATAAAAAACATCAGCAATACCAACAAAGCAGACCTTTCCAAACTGAATTTAAATGTCTAATTTCAGTGAGTTTAGAGGATATCTTCCTGTTAAATAAAAACAAATAATACAAAAATGTACAAAAATATACCTTATAGGTGGTTAAAAAACTATAAAAATATAAAAAACATCAGCAATACCAACAAAGCAAACCAGAACAAACGAACCAAAACGAAACCAAACATTTACGACAAAAACCAAATCAACAAGAACAGCGACAGTACGAAAAACAAAACAAAAACCAAACAGCAATATTTTTTGCAGGACATCACGTCCAGCCCTGCGTCAGTTATGTCATCTCCAAGAACGATAGCCACTCCTGTTCCTTCTGGATCCATTATATTATATTTGTTAGTTATTATCTGTAAATTAAAAGAAACGAACATGAAATATTGGTCAGAAGTAGATTTCTCCAAAATAAGTCACGTGACCATTCTGAAGATTACTAAGTCTTTTAGCTGAAAGCTCAATTTTTGGGGGTGCAGAAATGGAAAGAGAGTTCATTTTTTATGTTTTCGATAAACTATGTACAAGACAGTGCCGTAGCAACTGGGGGGGCAAGGGGGGGGGCTATGCCCCCCCAATAATTTTTTCAAAAATGGTTATTTTGCAAAATGCAAAGTTTTTCTTTTATAATTTGTCATAATTGTCTTTTATGTGCATGTTTTGAGTGTATTTTTAAGCAATCTAGAGCCCAAATTTTCAAAATTTTCCCCCTCGGGCCAAACCATGGTTGGCCCTCGCGGTGTCACTAAACTTCAGCCCCCCAATATGAAAATGCTTCCTACGGCACTGCAAGATAAAACCTAGGAATATATGTACGTTTAAAAAATTTTATGATAAAATATCCTGCTATATGAACAGAAGAATGGTAAAACATAAGAATGCTAAACAAAAGAATGTAGAATATAATGTCTCTCCAAATGAGTCACGTGATCACTTTCACTTTCGTTTTCAAAGAGATCAGAAATTTCTTTTCACTGACAGCTTATTTTCTGACCTTTCCAAACTGAATTTAAATGTCTAATTTCAGTGAGTTTAGAGGATATCTTCCTGTTAAATAAAAACAAATAATACAAAAATGTACAAAAATATACCTTATAGGTGGTTAAAAAACTATAAAAATATAAAAAACATCAGCAATACCAACAAAGCAGACCTTTCCAAACTGAATTTAAATGTCTAATTTCAGTGAGTTTAGAGGATATCTTCCTGTTAAATAAAAACAAATGATACAAAAATGTACAAAAATATACCTTATAGGTGGTTAAAAAACTATAAAAATATAAAAAACATCAGCAATACCAACAAAGCAAACCAGAACAAACGAACCAAAACGAAACCAAACATTTACGACAAAAACCAAATCAACAAGAACAGCGACAGTACGAAAAACAAAACAAAAACCAAACAGCAATATTTTTTGCAGGACATCACGTCCAGCCCTGCGTCAGTTATGTCATCTCCAAGAACGATAGCCACTCCTGTTCCTTCTGGATCCATTATATTATATTTGTTAGTTATTATCTGTAAATTAAAAGAAACGAACATGAAATATTGGTCAGAAGTAGATTTCTCCAAAATAAGTCACGTGACCATTCTGAAAATTACTAAGTCTTTTAGCTGAGAGCTCAATTTTTGGGGGTGCAGAAATGGAAAGAGAGTTCATTTTTTATGTTTTCGATAAACTATGTACAAGATAAAACCTAGGAATATATGTACGTTTAAAAAAATTTATGATAAAATATCCTGCTATATGAACAGAAGAATGGTAAAACATAAGAATGCTAAACAAAAGAATGTAGAATATAATGTCTCTCCAAATGAGTCACGTGATCACTTTCACTTTCGTTTTCAAAGAGATCAGAAGTTTCTTTTCACTGAGAGTACATTTTGTGACAGTTTGCAAACCACTTTCACTTTCGATTTGTAGTTTGTACTAAAATAAAAGCTGAAATTATGTACATGTATATTTAGTTTTAGATAAAGTACCCTAACTAAATATGTCTTTGAAAAATCCTACAGTTTACTATCAGCAAAAGAATGTAAAACAAAAGAATGTATATGCTAAAACAAAAGAATGTTGGCTGAATAAGTCACGTGATCACTTTCACTTTCGTTTTCAAAGAGATCAGAAATTTACTAAGTCTTTTCACTGGGGGCACATTTTGTGAGGGTTGGCAAACCACTTTCACTTTCGATCTCGGTACTTGTACAACATTTTTTGACACCAAAAATGTAGAAAAATGGGAACGAATATAAAAAACTAGTGTTCATTTTGTTGCTTTTTCTTTTTCTCTTCCTTCTTTCTGGCATATTCTTGTCTTGAAAAAGCTAACCATTCATCATAAGTTTGTGTGGTATCCTTTGGGCAGTATTTATAGCCATAATAGCGTTAATGACCATCACCGGTGACCACAGAATTGCATTTGCGTCAAGAATAGGGCTTTCTTGCTAGTGCTTGCTCTGGATTGAGACCTTTAGCAATGTACCGGTACATGGTGGACTTGGGCACTGCAACTGTTTGTCCCTTGGATGGAGCAGGAGGAGGACCATGGCAAGCTGGATGAATGGCATAAGTTGGCATTGGTTGTTGCGGTACGAAATGGCTCGGTGCTACAGGCTTTGGTTTGATAGGAACGTAAAGAAATTGCTGTTGGGGTTGTGGTTGTGGGAACTGCATCAACAAGTGTGGTGGTATCTGTTGGATGATAGGGTTGGATGGCGATTGGATGATAGGGTTGGATGGCAATTGGATTGATGACGATGAAGAAATGGCTTGTTGGACTGCTTTTGGTTTAGCTTTGAGTTTCTGAGCATTGTGGCTCAAGTCAAAGGTGTTAAGATTTTTCTTCTTCTTGGTGGTGGCAAACCCAATGTGTTGAGGAATTGGCTTACCCTTCATCAAGAGAGCAACTTCTCCAACTCTGGTTTTGTCTTTCAGCCACTTGGTCAAAGGTGTTTGGTTGACATTGAAGAGAGTGATAGAATTTTTCTCTTTCAGGAGGGGACAATTAAACAATCTGGCTCGCAGGATCAATCGTTGACGGGAGGTGAATTTGACCAAATTTGGTAACGGTTGTTGAAAAGGGGTGTCGGTTCGTCAGCTTTATGAAGATGGCTTCAACGATTCTGTTCTTAGATGGTGGAAATGCAGAACTTGTACCAGTGAGAAAAGATCTTTTCATTGCTATGTATCCTGCGAGCTTTTTAGTGATCTTCTTTGTTGAGTCGATCTTCAAGATTTTCCCAAACGTTGATGTGATTGATCCTTTGAGTATCTTTGATCGATACATGATGTCGTGTGCATATGTGGAAAGGAACCACTTGGCTGTTGGTATTGATTTCCTTGGTGGACATTCTTCAAAACTTTTATCCACACTACCAAACATAGGATCTCGGAAGGCATAGCGTTCGCAGTCTTGAAGGTACTGGGGTACTGGGCAACATTTCTCAAAAAGAAGTGACATGACAAGACCCGCCAAAAGTGACCAACATGAAAAACAACCATAACTTTTCCAATTCTGAACCAAAAGCAACCAAACTTCCAGAAGATACAAAGTTCAATGTGTAGATTCCAAATCTATCCAATTCCAGTCCAAATTCCAAGTATTTAGCTCATTTCAAAGCGATATTATAGCATATTTTGAACTTGGCTAAAAATGTGCTGAAATATCGCTTCCCGCTTCGACGGCCATTTTGAATTTACTTTGGTTCCGACCAATCCGATTACGGGAAATTGGGAAATTAGGAAATTAAGAAAAATACCGATATATGATTGGAGGACTCTGTCTCATGTTTACTAATTTGTCTCAATTTAAGGGGAACGACGCTGATTTGTCAAAATTGAGACTAAAATTAGGAAAATTAGAACAAAATTAGGACAACATGAGACGGAACAATGAAACATGAGACACGGGGAACCAATAGAAACCGGGAATACTAAAATTGAGAAATGTAAAATTGGTAGAAGATAGCAAAAAGAGATTATAAGATGGTCAGTAGTTAGTGTTCATAAATGTTTATAAAGATATTTGCGGGCTTCTTCATTGACTTTGTTCTGTATCTCACGTGTTATTCCTCGTAACATATGGTTTTTATGGCGGAGCATATTGTGGAAAGGATGTGGCCAGCGGGTTTGAGTCATTGGGGTTGTTTTGGGATGTGGTACTATTGGAGTTGTTGTCGGAGTTGTGGTTGTTGTGGGTGTTGTTGTTTGTGTTGTTGTTGGAGTTGTTGTTGTGGATAGCAGTTGGTTTGAAGTTTCGGTTTCCGGTGATGTATTAGTATTTTCTTTGAAGGGTGGTATAAATTTTTGTTTTTTCCTCGGGGTGTAGGTTTTGTAAGTTGGGATGCATTTAGATTGGCGTTTTCTTTTTGTAGACATTGATGCTTCCGTGTGAGTGTCTGGTGGGTTCATCTGAAATAGATTGAAATGCCAGGTTTCTGATTGATACATGGTGTGCTTGAGGTACTTGATTTCGGTTGTTTCGGTTGCCACGGTAGAGCGTCTTGATTGATGTGTTGATGTTGTAGTTGGTGTGGTGATCTTGAAAATATATTCGTCACTGATAGTGAAATTGAATTCGAAATCTTTTGAGTTGTACATCTGAGGGTAATAAGAATGATTCATGAGGATATTTGTTTTGGGAAAGATTTATGAGTTTTTGACTTTCAAAAAGATATTTAAATTTTTTAACTTCCAATAAATGTTTTATTTGTTTACTGAGCTTTGTGTGCTTGTTAAGATAAGATTAGGCAGAAATTATATTGTGGATATACTGTTTGTAGGCTGAGGTGAGTACATTAAAAATTGAATTTATATTGAGTATTTTATGAGGAAAATGAGAATTGAAATCTGTTAAAAAAGTAATAGGAGGATTTGTTGCGATGGATGGACAAAAATTAGTCAAGTTAATTTGGATGATGACATTGCGTATTTTCCTAGCAAAATATGGAGTGTTGCATTTTGAATGAACCCCTAAATAAAACTTTAGATGAAATTTTAAAGTTTTGCCTAAACTTTTGTCACCAATTAAACAAGTTAATTTGAGATGATGTTATTGCGTATTTTACAAGGAAAATTTGGAGTATTGCGTTTTAAATAAGATTTTAAATAAATTTACACGTTTTGCCAGAATTTAGAATAAAATTTGACAATTTGCCTAAATTTTTGTCAAAATTTAATCAAGTAAATTTTAGATGATGACATTGCGTATTTTCCAGGGAAAATTTGGAATATGCGTTTTAAATAAATTTTAAGTAAAATTTTGACGTTTTGCCTGAATTTATAATAAAATGCTACCAAACCATTAAGTATCCAAATTTAAAATGTTGGAACAGCATTATAAAGAGAGTAACATGTTGCATTAGCTTCCAGAGAACTTGGAAAATTAAACATACGGAAACACCGTGAAATATTCTTTAAATAAACTGATTAAACTAATAATAAACTCTTTAAATATCGAGTCAAGGTTGGTATTACAACATACCTGTTATTTCTTGTACGGTGCCAAATGCCACCACTTCCACCTCAACCATCTTCCTCTTCCAAACCACTTGGATCTTATTCCCGACAACAGCTCCTTTATGATATGATGCCCAATCTGATTTGTAACTATTTACTCCAGGAAACTTAGCACTTGATCACTCATTTTGATTATTGAAAAATTCGATTAAAAATTACAAAGTTGTAATAATACTAACCAACGAAACAATCAAAGCGACTCAGAGAAAGCAGTTTCCCGCCAAAAACCTTTTTTTTTTGTCAAGCACAGTTTGTTGATTGTATGGAAGCCGTTTTCCTTTATATCTATACTTTACCCAACCTGTCTTGTTTTTATTTATAACCGATATCAGTCATGTATGGAGGATTAACATGCTAGTAAATGTTATGGATAATAACACTGAAGCTGCTCTTAAATACTAAAAAGAGAAAATAGGCGAATAATTAAACATCCGGAAACACCGTGAAATATTCTTACTTAAAACTCGAGTCAAGCACGGTTGATCGATTAAATGGAAGCCGTTTTCCCTTATATCTATACGTTGCCCAACTTGCAGTAGATTTTTAATTGAATAAAGATTATTTCACCAAAATTGTACTTACGATTAATGTTCATTTTTTCTAGTATTAAAATTATGAGCCGAGCATCAAATCAGTACAGAGATATAGTATAAAATCTTGTTATTTTGATTGGTTAAATTTAAGAGTAATCAATTTTCTCGTTTTCATGAAATTAAATCTACTCAATATTTTCCAAAACAGTTTCGATGCAAGAACCACCTTTTTTAGCCAAAGATTTCATTTTGTCACAAATTTTAAGCAGATGTCAGATTCATTCGCGTTATCAAATCCAATCAGTAGTTCTTTTAATCGAACTTTAAATACTCACTTTTGAGCCCGAGCATTGCACAATGGTGTATTTTCTTTTGTACGTCTGCGAGAAAAAAGAATACCAAAAAAGAACATGAGAAGTACTTCGAAATTATGTTCTGACATCATCTTTTCAATTTCCCCTTTCGATAATCCAAAATCCAACGATAATTCAAAGAATTATTATTTTGCTATGCCAAATTTTAAGGACTGAAAAAACTAAAACGTTCAGTGTTCAAAATGAAAAATTTATTTTCTCCATGGTCAAAACCCTCAAGGTAATCAACACAACTGACGATCTTTCTTTTTGTCAAGCACGATTGTATGGAAGCCGTTTTCCCTTATAACTATACTTTACCCAACCTGCGGTACATTTTCAATTGAATAAAGAATATTTCACCTCTTCAAATTGTTTCTTTCCTCGCGTGCTGAAACCTTGAAAATCTCGTAGCTTTCTTGGTGACAAGTTTTGGTAAAAAAGGACGTTTTAAAGTTCTTGAAAAAAGTTTAAAATTATTGATGATTTCCTTTAAATACGTCACCATATACAACGTCATCTTGAGATATATTTTTCACAAAATAAATCATATAAATTAAGTATTTTCAAGAACCTAATCTTAAATATTTTTAACTATGATAACTAATCGATGATTAATAAACAAACCTTGGGTTTTTGATTTGACACTAACCATCGCCAGTTCCAACTCAGCAACCGTGCTCTTTTGAGTGTTGGGTAGCCCATATAAAAGTGGCACTGCCAACTTGTTTGGGGTGGTTTCCTTCAGTTTAGGGTAACTCCACAGCAGGATGGAGGCCGCGATCGTAACGCAGGCGGAACTCAAGTTTTCTGAGAAATTGTTCTTGAGGAATTCAATGACCTCCGTCAATGGCTTGACTTGTAAATCACAGCCTTGTTTGATTTCACCTTCCGAAAAACGACATTTTTAGCGTACCTCCAACCCTATTCATTGGTCCTTTTCCGTGATGACGCTCATGGTAGAACCAACTTAACAACGAGGATGGTAGCAGATAGAATCTTGAACACGAAACGCGAACGTTCAACATTACAGTGTCGTAGGAAGAATTTTGATATTAGGGGGACACTCAAAAAACTAAAATCATTCAGATAAAGATAAAATTTAAAAGCGAAATAGTGAATTTTAAGAAAAAAATCAATATTAAAAATTATCGGGCAAGGGGCGAAGCACTGTTACATAATCATTTCCAATTTATCTAGACAATCCCAGGGCTGACCACGCAGTCAATAAAATAAAAGTGACAAGGCATTAGGTACGGGGTTGATAAAAAAGTACTTTAGGTCGCGTAGCAATGATAGTTATGGTATTCATTTGTAAGCAATGAGCTTTAAATGCAAACTCTTGGACTGAAGCCTGAAAATGTTATTTTGATAGCCCCTTGTCACCCCAGTCTTCTTCTTCTTCGTTGTCACTTTCATCCTTTCTCAACCTCTTATTAATCAATTATATAAGATAATGAAGTACACAGTTATCTATAAATAAAAGCATCAATTAGACGTCTACTATTGAACTCCACCATTAACGCCTCAAACGGACCAAATAACAACCTCTCGCATCTTACTTCTCTCCCATTGTATTCGTCAGTGGCATCATTTCCATAAAAATTGTGCAATATGTTTAGCTCCTCATCCCCACAACTGCTAAATGACTCATCTTCAATCTCCGTAAGATCTCGATTAAAAGATTGAGCTTAAGAAAAGCTTGTAAAATTGGAAGATCAGAGAGATCAAAAGCACTCTATATCTCGGCAACCAAAGCTTTCTCCTGAAACTCCTTCATGGTAATCGACTGATCGATTTTTGTTTGCTTCTTGTTCCACCAGACACAGTGATTAAAACTTTTGAAGTGTTTTGAATTGTAGTCGGATGTCATCAAATTTAGTTTACAGTCAGTTGATTTAACCGAATCTTGAAATTGCTCCAAAATCTTTCTTCTCATTTTGGAGTAGTAGGCATAAGGAGTTGGTTATCAACAAGACATCTTCGAGAAAGATTATTTCCAACACTGTCCTTTCTTTGAGAAGTGGTTATCGGTGAATGATGCTGGATTCACACTCAGAACATCGGATATGGAATCCGTAAAGTGCTCGGAAAGCACAGATCCGACATCCTGGGCAGTCTCGAGCTGTTTGAAGTGTCGGAGGGCGTGCAATCAGTAGACTTTACGGGTGAATCGTTCACGTTGTTTGAGTTGGACTGATCTGGGAGCCTTGGTAGGCTGTAGATGATTTCATGGGTATGCCAGAGTTTATCCATTAATACTGCCCAATAATGTTTCTGAGAAGGATTGACCAACTGAGTACGAATCTCAATCGGTTTGTTAGGTATATCAGCTTTCCCAACTTTGTGATACTCAGCATCAAAAATTAAAGCAACTCCATTAGGATCAAATAAACCAATGTCCCTATTATGCTCTTATGCTCATATTCGGGGTACATTCCCTTTATTAACAGCAATGTCATTTCTATAATATCAGCTCTATTATAATCACCGACGTTGGCTTTAGCTAAAGCTTCCATTGTGACAAACGCGTCGTGATCTAATTCTGTAGTACTAGCGTATACATCCATCAAAGTGTTGTCAGCCATGTTAACTCTTTGAAATCTCAATGTTGAGTAAAGACAAATCTATATCTCTCGTTTATATAGCAAACAAAAACAGGCGCGAAAAAAGAGCCAATGAAAAGTCACCAAGATCTTCTTTTTTGAATAATCACAAGTCGAACCAAACCGAACCGAACCGAACAAAGGGTCCTGACGGAACAGAACCACGTGAACCACCGTTGTGGCGTCGTCCAATTTCTAAATAAAAGGTTGAGATCTATTAGAATCTTTGATAAAATTATTATTCCCATATGTATTTCATTTGAAACGAGGTGATAAGCAAAGTGAAGGTAAAAATCTCTTTGTTTGATTAAAATGGCGCCAAAGCACGCGTACACATTTCTTTATTTCCTTATAAGCAACTCGATTTTTCACTGAAAGTGAATGTAGCCATCATATGTGCGTTTAGGTTTTTCACATCCTTCTTGGCATTAGTAACAAAATTTCGATAGACAGCCAGGGAATGAAACTTTTGATCTTAAAATTCAAATACTCAGAAAATTAAATATTTAAAATCTTAGGTTCCCATTAAAAAGTGCTTCTTTTTTCCTTCATTTTTCATCCATATAGAAGTGGCACTGCCAACTTGTTTGGGGTGATTTCTTTTAGTTTGGGATAACTCCACAACAGGATAGAGGCCGCGATCGTGACGCAGGCCGAACTCAAGTTTTCTGGAAATTTGTTTTTCAGAAATTCGATGACCTCAGTCAATGGCGTAACATCGTATTTCAGGTTTTCTGTCAAAGTAGAAATTAAGGAAGAATAAGATAATTTGTCGAGATCTCTGAATTGGAGAACCATTTACCGTTTTGGTTCAAATGATAGTTTTAAATATGATAAATATGATAACTAATTAATAATTAATAAACATAACTTGGCTTTTTAATTGAACACCAACTATCGCCAGTTCCAACTCAACAACGAGCAACGGTACTCTTTTGAGTGCTGGGTAGCCCATTTAGAAGTGGCACTGCCAACTTGTTTGGGTGATTTCTTTTAGTTTAGGATAACTCGACAGCAGGATGGAGGCCGCGATCGTGATGCAGGCCGAACTCAAATTTTCTGGAAATTTGGTTTTTAGAAAGAGGATGACCTCAGTCAATGGCGTAACATCGTATTTTAGGTTTTCTGTCAAAGTAGAAATTAAGGAAGAATTAGATAGTTTGTCGAGATCTCTGAATTGGAGAACCATTTACAGTTTTGGTTCAAATGATAGTTTTAAATATTATAAATATGATAACTAATTAATAAACATAACTTGGCTTTTTAATTGAACACCAACTATCGCCAGTTCCAACTCAGCAACGAGCAACGGTACTCTTTTGAGTGCTGGGTAGCCCATTTAGAAGTGACACTGTCAACTTGTTTGGGTGATTTCTTTTAGTTTAGGATAACTCGACAGCAGGATGGAGGCCGCGATCGTGACGCAGGCCGAACTCAAATTTTCTGGAAATTTGGTTTTTAGAAAGAGGATGACCTCAGTCAATGGCGTAACATCGTATTTCAGGTTTTCTTTCAAAATAGAAATTAAGGAAGAATTAGATAGTTTGTCGAGATCTCTGAATTGGAGAACCATTTACAGTTTTGGTTCAAATGATAGTTTTAAATATTATAAATATGATAACTAATTAATAATTAATAAACATAACTTGGCTTTTTAATTGAACACCAACCATCGCCAGTTCCAACTCAGCAACGAGCAACGGTACTCTTTTGAGTGCTCGGTAGCCCATTTAGACGTGGCACTGCCAACTTGTTTGGGGCGATTTCTTTTAGTTTGGGATAACTCGACAGCAGGATGGAGGCCGCGATCGTAATGCAGGCCGAACTTAAATTTTCTGGGAATTTGTTTTTTAGAAAGAGGATGACCTCAGTCAATGGCGTAACATCGTATTTCAGGTTTTCTGTCAAAATAGAAATTAAGGAAGAATAAGATAGTTTGTCGAGATCTCTGAATTGGAGAACCATTTACAGTTTTGGTTCATATGACAGTTTTAGATATTGTGACGAAGGGAAGTTAGGCGATTGGGGTCACCCTTTAGTTATTGAGGGGACCTCTCAGATCACTTATCTGTTCCTTCGATCAGGGTATCCCTTATTGGGGATAAGTCTATGGGCACGTAGTAAAGGTACGCTAATAGATTTCAATCAACATCAATTCTGTTTCTCCAATTAAGCAATAAATATCAAATAAGCATCAAATAAATTAGTAACTCTGGCATATAATTAACGATAGTCTCTGTTCAAGTCCTTCTCCTTCAAGTTCTCCCTTTCAAGTCCCTGATTTCTTTCCTTTTCTCACTCATAATCTCTCGCCCTATTCAGAGGTCTGAGCTCGAGGGCCTGAGCCCCACTCTATTGATGTCTATTCATTTTTCAGTTCATTAACATCGTGTTGGCTCAGTCCCAACCTCCTTTGCATTATTCATTTTCGTTTACTATTCATCATCATCAACCTCACAATATGATAAATATGATAACTAATCGATAATTAATAAACAAACTAACCATCGCCAGTTCCAACTCAGTAACCGTGCTTTTTCCAATGCTGGGTAGCCCATAAAGTAACAACAGTGCCAACTTATTCCATGAAATTCCAACTTATTTCCTTCAGCATGGGATAACTCGACAACAAAATCGAAGAAGCGATCGCAACTCAGGCTGAACTGAGGTCTTCTGAAAATCTCTCCCATAACGAGGTAATGCCAGGTGGGGGTGAATACAGTTAACGCTGAGAAAGATCGCATATTCTGGAACCTATTTTTCTGAGGTTTCAGGGAATTATTCGTGCAGCAAATGTAGTGATTGTGAATAATGATATTTTGTTACCCCAATACATTCTTATAACTTTGTGGGACAATATCTTCCCAATTTTTTTTTATCTTCGTCGTATGTTTTGTCATTGGTAAACCTTTCGAATACTAGCGAGGTTAAGCAAGTGTTTATTTCAACCGTTCAATGCGATATTGTAGGCCTGTACATAAGACTTCACTTGCATTATTTGCTTTGGCAAGTTATGTACAAGCCTACGGTATCGCACTTTACGGTCAAAATAAACCCGTGCTTTAAACCTCGTTACTCTCTAGTCAGTACGCCCTCTAAAAAAAGCACTTTACTCCTTTCTTTACACTGTTACCTAATAGTTCAATGCCATTCCGTTTTTGGAAAAACGGGTCGCTGATTTTTCAGTTTTTTTTGTAAAAAAGTTTACGAACATTTACTTTCGCTAACTGCCACCCGCTACAAATGCTTATAGCGACTAAATGCTGATTAAGGGTTTTTAATGCTTTATAGTGAAAGTTTGGAAAATTATTATTTTCCAAACTTTCACTATAAAGATATATGATATATCATAGCTTATATCATATATCAAATATATTTTTTCTAAAAATGTGAATTACTTTTACAAAGAATAAAATGCGAGATTATAAAAGTGTCCAGGTAGAGTCAGTTACAAGTACCAAAACACTCAAAAGACATGCAACGATATGTTCCAACCAATTTGAAATATAAATGACCCACAGTACAACCAAATTGCATATAAAGAATGCCATGAACCAGAAACATCATTCTAATAACAGCATTTCGAGCAGTAACCAAAAATAGACAGGTAACAACGTATTCAGGAGTTTTTCCAACGGCTTAACAAAGGATATCGTGATCTGAAATTGTTTACATTAAAAAGATTTAATAGTAATTGTAGATATGTGGTATAAGTAGCAGTAACGAGGCAATATTGATGAGCAAGAACCAGGAATTAACAGGAAATAGCGTACACGCTTTTTTTATAAGAATGATGTAAATCCATTTCATCGTGGATATTCTTAACTATTTTGTGAAAATCATCCTATAACATTCTTCATTCTTATGTTAGGATCCTAATCCAGACTTGCTTTAACATTTAGAACATACTTCTCAACAGGGGAGGGGGGTCGTTACTAAAATCCAAGACACATATGAGTACTAAAAGGTTTTTTGACGATTTTTGACATACCCCCACCTAATTTTTGAAAAAGGAATTTTAGTAGACATGTACTAATTTTTTTTGACATTTTAGCATAGTGACCACCTAAATTAGGCTTATTTTGGAATTCGGTTCAGAGAATGGCGGTCTTTGGACTTTTCTATCCAGTTATCCATGGTTCTTTACAAAAACAAAGCATTCAACTACGAAAACATTTTTTTTCTCCATAGTATATATAAGCAGAACATTAAATACACCCCTGTTTCACAGCCCCGGTGGAACCTTTCTCCTCAGTGGGGATAAAAATTACTATTGTTCTAAATTCCCTATTGTTTGAAGGTTAAAAAACCCATTGGGGGTGGTTTTGGAGTGCAATTTTTTAACATGGAATTTCGAGTGGGGATGAAATCAAAATCAATTTCCCAGTGGGGCTGAAATTCAAGGGTATTTTCCCACCGAGGACGGAATTTTTGTTTAATTTCTGACACAGGGGTGTTTAAATCTTATATAGAAAGTTTTTATTTTTTTTCATTTTGCCTAAAATGCTTGGTGAATAGTTAAACTTCCTATTGGCGTCTTGGGGCAGTTGACAAGTTATAATCGAAAATGCTCTAAAATTGGCATTCTTAGCTTGAGTAGCAAAATTCATGATGCTGATATTCTTAGCATTATTCTTAATTTTTTTGGCCATTGTCACGGGGAGAACGGGGATTGTCTCTTGAATAACAATGAATTTGTATTCGGGATCGAATCTGGAACCCAAAGCTGGAAGAAGGGGAGAGCCTTTTGGGCATTGTAGAATTCAGGGCACAAGCATAAACTGACACTAGATGAAGTTAGCGACAAATCCGCTGTTGACTTCTTCAGTAATTAGAACATAACGATAAGCGATTGAAAATGTATTCAAATACAATGTTTCTGCCATCGAGATCATTGAACAATCGATCGACTGATGTCGAGAGATGCCTGTAGCTTCCTCGTAGCTCAATACAAAGGCCATCTTCCAATCGACTCATGGGCAACGTTCCTCGTTCCCGTACAAAACCAATACGTCTACATTCTTCCTCAAAATGATCGTTAAGCTTCGCAAGCTCTTCACCCTGCCAGTCCAAACATAGAAGTGTTTTCAAATTCATTCACTAAGCATATAATTAAATTCCGAATAAGATGGCTATAATGTTGGTTACTATAGCAATAGTTATAAAATGGAAGATCATAAATCCACCATGACACCATTTTCATCATGGACATCCTTATAAAGTGTATTCTTATAAAAGAAAAAGCGTGTATTCAGGACTTTCTCCGGCGGGATGACCGGGATGAAAAGGGATCTCATCGATCTCATGGACAAAATTGTTTACAATATCGTGTATAAGGATGGAAAATGATGACGTAACGTGGTAGTAGCAGTAACGAGACAATATTGCGTTGTCAAGGTAATGAATCCTCATTCATAAAAAGCTTAAAGGGAAAATAAGAAACATGAAATTAGATGATATATGGTGAGTGTACTGAAATTTCCTCAAAAATAGCTCACAAAAGTTTCTTTCAATCTTTGATAATAATTTCCAAAATAGTGCCTGGTAAGTATCAACAAGAACACAGTTTAAACATAAAAGAACATAGAAAAAAATATTTGTACTTACTGTCGAAGTACCATAACACAGGATCTTTAAGCATTCTTGTTGGGAGTAGAGTATGTTGAATGACGATTGTCGAATAAATTTAGTTACAGTGGAATTTGGTTTCCAATTTAACCACCAACAATAATCACTTTTGTCCATATTCAATCATTGTTCTACTCTTAACATTTTAATCATTGTTCATTATTGTTCTGTGGTATAATTGTAATCAATCAAATAAAATTTGTACAAAATCATAAATAATACGTAATTCAATAATTCTGTATAAAAATATAACAACAACCTTCAAATTCATTATAAAGATATAAAAAAAATTCATGCATTACCAACCCTGGTATTACAAAACAATATACTATTAAAAAAGTTACAATAAAAATATAAAAAAATAATGCAATGATTAAAAAAAAGTCAAGGCAAGGGATTCTACACATAATCAAGAAAAAAACTTCCAGAAACTTCTCCATTCCATTTCCTGCATGTTGACCAATCGGGCAAAATTCTACAAGCGGAATAGAATCTACTGTCAAAAGCTGAGTAAAATGCCCGCGGCGCCTGCTATAAAAAAGAAAAAGTTTTTAGGCTAGCAACTGCCGTCCCGGAAAAAAAAACCGAACATTTACAGAAGAGACTAACTACGGCGATGCTTGCGCGACAAAACACACAAAAACAACAAAATTTCGAGATTCCAGTCCAATATCTATGCGTGAAGCTATGACTGCTTCCTCACTCACTTCGTTCGTTGCGGGGGCAATCATCAATTTTAGTTTTCTTGTTTACCTCATTAAAACTGTCAGCGCTATCAATGCCTCCATGCTTGATGCTCAGCAATTAAGAGAACGATCGCGAGTAAGTTGAGCAATCCTGTGAGAAAGAATGACGCTGTTCCCTACCTTCAGGTAGATAGCTAGGAGCTTTAGGGTTGCCTCTGACTGCCGTCAAACTTAGTTACTAATTCTTTACTTTTGGTAGATTGATTAGGGACAGGTTCTCATTTCACTGATTTAGATTGCCAACTACGTGTATTAGTTTTCTGTTTTGAATTGTGTATTCAGCTTTTTCGGTTTGTGGCTTTTACTTTGAACTTAGAATCCTCTTTTTCAGAAGGTTTGCTTTCTGTTTCAGACTCTCCTGCTTCACTAACAACTCTCTCAATATCGAGTTTATGTATTTCCTTTTTTGAGGGCGGTGGACGATGGCGGGCATGGTTGCAAAGTTGATATTCGGTGAAAAACAAATTGAGATAGTGTTTTACCGTCGTCGTCCTTTTTTCGAGAAATACATAAACAAAAAACTTCTGCATCCTTTTCTAGGTCACACATATCCTGTAACAACACTTCCAGCTCGGCTGGAACAGGATCATTCATACCACTCCCTCTAATTTGACCATTCTGATCTTTCTTAAATTCGGTCATTAGCTCTGATAAACGTTCACGTATATTTCGTTTCTTTAAGGGCCTGCCAGTTATTGTGGTCATTTTCACGGATAATTTTTCATAAATATCACCCCTGGCAGGTGTCCCTTTTGTTGTACTAAACAACTCCTCCGTCATAGCTTCCCGACATAGTTTTATATCCTCTTCTCTTGTAAATTTGGACAGTCTGGGAGTCGATGAAGAAGATTTTTTAGATATTGATGATGATGATGATGATGCAGGAACAGTAGTAGAACGACACACAGGAACAGTAGTTACGTTTGATGAAATGGATGGGATTAAAACATTAACAGCAGGACGACAAACAGGAACATTAACACCCACATGGGAACTAACGACAACAGGAACAGCGGGATGCATTTGTGATGGTCGCAACAGGAGGACGAGACATGGATGCAACACCAGGGATAGTAAAACGACTAACAGGAACATTAACAGAAGGACGGCAAACAGGAACAGCAGGACGATTTGTAATGGTCGCAACAGGAGGACGAAAAGGAGGACGAGAAACAACAGGAACTGAAACCACAGGACATTTAAACAAAGTTTTTGGTTGTTGACTAGCAACGATAACTTTTTTCTTCTTGGGTGTAGCGGTTATTACGGTTATTGCTGTCGATGGATTGACGTTCTCCTTTTGTGAGTTTGGTGTGGTTGTTCTGAAATAGAAAAAATAATGAACTAATCAATGGAGGGTAAATAACATCCAAATCAAAACAAAACATGTACGTTTTGATATTGCATAAAGATAAAAATCCAATCAATGGTTGCATCCAGTCAACTGACTGTTGAAATAAAATATAGAAAATATCCATATACTTACATTTTAAAGAGCTGAGGTGCATGATTTTCCATGGTTAATTAATAAAGTTAAATACCAAATCTACAAGTTAAAGTTTTTTTCACAAAGAGAATTAATGTTTTGTTTTTCTTAACACCCAAACCGGTTACGGACAATACTTCCCCGGTAAAAAAAAGTTACTTCCACCTTAGATCATAACTGACTAAGGAGGACGGTATATCAGGACTTTTACCGTCCTCGATTTTGCAGGTCAGAACTGCGGGTCTGCTTCAGCCTGGGCAAAATACAGAAATCCGCACAGGCTACCCCGATCCGCCGTCTTCCATCACCGAAAAGAACAAATACATAAACTCGCTAATATCAATCAGCTGTCGTTTTTGAGTTGTTGGTAGTTTGGGTGTTTTTTGTCGAGAAGAAGTACTGGGCTCCAAGTTTTGTTTGTCTTTTTTTGCAGGGCTGGGATTTTCTCAGATGAGTTGATATAGGAGGTGGTTGTAACATAGTGAAAGAAAGTGGTCTCAATTTCTTCCTCTCTTGCTCGAGAGATCTTTCAAGACTGTCAATCTCGTCTGAAATCTGACCAAGCTCAGCGAAGCCGATTATGGTACCAGTTGTCCTGCTGAAAACAAGGCCAGACTTGATCTTCATCTCATCGAACATAATTGAACAAACTCTCTCGTGAGCAGGATCTTCATAAAGTTTTAGTTCTATGGAACTTCATAATAATGTCAGGATTAAAAGAGGCACCACTTAATGCGAAGCTGGTATATTGTTGCAGTGTTGATCTATGTGGTAGTTGAAGAAACCCTGTCGATCTAAGTTGCTCGTATCCACTGTTCTGAGGGCTGGTACTTTATCTGGTGAAAGGATCTTGTCAAACACAATGACCTGCCATCTGTAATCCTCACTTAAAAGGTCTTTTGTGACATATCAATTATTGGAGCATGTGTGCTATCCTTGGTTCGGATGAAGGTAAAGAAAGGCTTTCAAATTTTCTTCATGTATAAAGCCATTTTGTTTCGCACTCTCTACAATCTTTATCGGTAATGGTGGCAATTTTTCATTTGACACTTTATAACTATGAATGCTTAATCTATTCAACCCTACCTACTGAGAGCTATTTGGGTCCCTTAGAACTGAAAGGGGGGGCACATAGTGCCCCCCGTGGATAACTTAGGATACGAACATTATTTTGTCATGAAAATTGGTAAAGCAATGCTTAAACCTATAACAAACAATTTTTGATGACGTCATCAATTGTATCAACAATTAGCAAAAATCACCCAAAAAAACTTTAAAAAAATGATGTTTCTTAAAATTGCTATTGAAACAGACTGAGAAACACATTCTCCTTCATTTTGCTTTTATTTGAAAGCTTTTACAATGTACTAAATGGAAATTAAAATCTAAATTAACAATTTTCTCGTAACGTTCTACTATGGCGCGCCAAAAGTGAAGAAAATGTTATAAACTTTCAAAACCGCGTAAAATCAGAACATTTCAACTTTTTCAAGTCGGTGATACTTTTTTTTGTCATATTTATATTTATTTTTTGCTGCTAATTCTCCTTTAAGATGAAATAGAAGCAATACAAATGAAATGGTTCATTAAAGTATACCTGGTAACATGTTATAGTATCCTGGAGTAAGCACAGAAAAAAGAGCAAAATAGCCTGTGCTGCAGTTGTGGGATGGTAGTGGTCACCGACAAACCTATCATTAGGACTAAAATACTTGACCAATGAAAAAATAGTTTTAACCAAAACATTCCCCACAAAATTTGGTGAAAAGTCATAAAATTTCAGCTTCATAGCCTCACTAGTTAAAAAATGTCGGCCAATTTTCTAACAGGGGGGGGGGCACAAAGTGCCCCCCTCTCAGTAGGTAGGGTTGAACAAACAGCACAATCTGACTCAGTGGAATGCGTTTCAAATTCTGCAATTGTCTGAGGTTTTGGGTTTGAGACTCGGTTCAACTGACGAGCCCATTTTGCACATAATTTCTTAGGGTGGATAGATAACCAGGCATTTGAAATATCATATTTAAACAACTTTCTAATTTCCTCTTTGCATTCAAGTGCATATCCTGGCATGGGTGCAATGACTTCACCACGACAAAGACGACATATACTAGAAAGTTTTTTAATGTGGTCATCGGCCATTTTAAACAATTAACTAGATATTTAGGGATCAAAAAAAATTTAATTACGGTCTTTTAGTGTGATGTGATATCGAAAGAAACAAGTGCCTTGAAGTGCCTCGATAAGCTACTGACATGATTTTTTTTGTATTCGATCGAGAAAAGGTCAAGAAATACTGGGATGAAGTTTCAAATAATAAATCATAGAAATGGCTCCAGAAATTCAACTTCTCTTCTGTTAAGTTCTACAGGTCCTGAGCTTTTTTTGTGCTGGTGTTTTATGGAGAGAATGTAAAATACCAATTCCTATGTCGCCTTATGGCCAAGTACAATCTCAAAGCACTGATCGTCTGGACTGTTTGACCTCGTGAAAGGGTGACTTATATTGTCTTCTTACAATGTTTTTAACGAATAACAAGATTTTTTAGTTTAGTCCTGGATTTGTTTCGAGATTTTTAAAATTAACCAGGAACTATGAACTATTAAACAAAATTTTTCTAAATATTATCTGATGATGTTACAGACTTAATTTGCGAGGGCGAATAAAACGATAATATCTAGTCGGATAATACTTGATATTTTTGTCTATTTTTTGTTGCTTAGAATTTCTCCTTTTATTTTAAGTTTTATTTTCACACTATTTTATAATTTTTGTATGTCATTATGTGTTTTTTAACTGTAAATTTCACAATTTGTATCAAAGAATTTCAAAGAATTCCAATACATTATCATTTTCTTTGTTGCCCTGCAATATTATCCTATCATATACATGTTTTTTCTATAAGCATAACGTTTAAAAGCATATACAGGCTCGTTTTTTGTTACCTTAATAGTGGCTCTATGGCTCTATTGTTTAAGAACAATAGAATGCTAAGCATAATGCAAGCCTGCTATAGGGGCAGACACTTGCTTATCAAAAAACATGTATTCCTCTATTAAATGACCAGCAACTTGTTCTCTATCCATTTCTAAGATAGCTCCAGCATAAAGCTTTAATTAAGTCTGTGTATGTTTATCTCTAATGTCTTTTTAAGCCTGTGTAAGGTTCACAAATCATGCCATTGTTATGTTAATGCAATTTTTAACATTATTCCATGTTTTGAATTTTAGAAAAAATACACAAATACAAAGTAGAATAACAACAAAGAGAATCTCCATTCTTGCTTAGAAAGAATCGTAGTATCATGGCAACCAAAAAGAAAAACGACTTTAACCACGTGTGGAACTTGTGTTTTGATATGAAAGTGTTACATGCTCATCCATTCCCACTAAAAAAATATGTAAGTTTGATTTTATCTTTTACATCAAGGTAAGTAATTTTGGCGGGAACTTTACTTTGGCTATTTTCTTTTACCTTTTACCTTTTACCAACCTTATATTAACGATGTTATATTTACTATAGGGATACAAACTTTCGCGAGCAGAAACTTTGGCGATTTTAGCCGTTATTGCGAAAGTAAATATCTTTGAAAATTCTTGGAAGGGCCATTCGCGAAAGTTTATCCTCGCAAAAAATTCTTAACAAAATAGAAAATCTGTGAAACTTCAAATTTTGAATAAATTGTAAGATTTATATGACACTTTTTAGCTTGTTAAACCTCAGAATTTCAATCCAATTCAAAGTCAGAATTTCAATCCAATTCGAGAAGTATTTGTCCCTCTAAGCCATTTTTTCATGTCATGTGAAAATTTTCATTTTTATGTCTTTATTTTTAAGTCGGGTGAAAGTTTATGTTGCAAATTTCGCGAATTTTCGACCTCGCGAAAGTTTGTACGCCTAAAGTAAGGAACGTCCAGCCACCATGCAAATATTTCATTTTTAAGATTAGGTGAAACAAAAATAACATAACGATACACCTGCGTGTGTAATCCTAAACCACCCAACGAAGGATAGGAGACTTTCTACAATTAGAATCACTCTGCGATTCGAAGGAATTAGATTCTCTGTTTTTGAGTGTGAATTAGTATACAACAACGAATCTTGATATAATCTTGTCATCTTCTGTATTCTTTCAACAATTTTAGCTTAAAGATATCAGTAATGGAGCAAAAAGAAACGATAAAAACAAGGCAATTCATATCTTCAGTAACATACACCATATTTGCATTGGTTTTATTGCGTTTATTATTGTTGCTGAATAACGATAGCTTGATTATAAACATCAGAGGTTTCGATGAACCCAAAGAAATCCAAATCATACACATCGAGAAGCGTCTAAACGCAATAACCAAGACGTATACGAAAGAAAAATATGATTTGAACACTTTGCAATTTCAAATGCAAAGTCTTTGCAACCAGGATACGTTGAATGATCCTTGCTTGAAAGTTTTACCCTGGAAACTTCGTCATAAGCGGAGTGTTAACACTACAAGTGTAGATCAAAGTATTGTCAAACTTCTTGTGCGTCCTTTAGGATATCCGAGCTTCGTTCAAATTATCTCCCTAAACACACTCGGTGAGACGCAAACAACTGGAGGTGATTATTGGGATGTCAAACTTTGCGGAGATAAAAACACAACTCTAAATATTGAAATGATAGACCATGACGACGGCTCTTACACAGGCTTTTTCTACCTACCAGAGGATCTGATGATATCAAGTAGTAAATTTGAATTGAAATATTTGCTGGAATACAGTCAATGTAACGGATTGAGAGACATGCCGGAAAATTGGTTCAAAACAGGTAATTTCTAATTCGTGAGGTACAATTTGTTCTTCCCTAATAATAAGATTTTTCATGACAAAAGACCAGCACTCTTGTTTTTGATGAAATTTAGTAGTACTGAGAACTTTCCTTAAATTAAAAACCTTGAATTTCACTTTGATTCATGGCACATTTGGCAAATATTTTTCATTTTAATCTCTCATTTTCAAAAGGGACGATTCAAGGAAAATTTCAACGAGATGGTTCAATTGGAGACCATGATGATTTTCTCCATCAATTACAAACCACAAAACTATTGTTCCATGTACCACGTGATCAAAATGAATTCAACTCATTGGTGCAAAATTTTGAAATTTCCCAAAAGAGTCAAAAGCCTTTCAATAAATATTGTGGATTTTGGCATGATGGCTCGTTCAGGGAATTTCATCAAAAAGATGTTGCTAATACAGAGCCTCGTTTGAATGTCCATGCACCTCCTTTTCAAACATTAAAAATATTTGGAGATTCGATGGGACGACACTTCCACGAATCAATAGTTGCAAATCATTCTCTATGTAAAAACTTGTTCAAGAAATGCGATTTATCTTACACGTGGGTTTACAAAATGTACAATCGAACCAAAGACTTCCATGATGGCGTTCATATTTACGACGATAAAGACTTTAACCAGACTCATTATCTGGAAGACATTCGTAGAGATTTATACTCCAAAAACATGAGACATGACAAAAGTGTTTATTTGGTCAACTTTGGCGTCCATACTATTATGACTTTACCACTAAACAAGCTACGTGAACTTTTACAAGCATTCTTTGATCTGATCTCGAATATGAAAAAGAGGTTGGAACCGAGAGAAATACCCCTCATTATCTGGAAATCAACAACTTATCCCATCTTAGAGAATTTCAAGCCGAGTACAACAACTCAATTACGATTCTTAACAAAGCAGGTTAGTGGATAAGTTCAGGTTATACAGAAAATTAAAAAAGCTCCATTCCCCAAAATTCCCACGTTTTAAGGGCTCTGGTCATAGTGAAAAATCAATTTGAAGATAAAACCTTATGTTTTCGCTTCTTTGACATGTTTAAGAACAAACTGCTTTTGAAAAAATGAATTTAAGTAATCACATCATGAGTAATTAAGGAATAAGTGTGACATGGACCTTAATAAAACGTCATAACGACGCCATTCATATACTTTCCACACAAAAGCCTAATCTCTTTGGGGAAATCAGTTTATTGTTTCAAACTTTTTTTAAGTTAATGACCAATAATTTCTTTATTTAGGATTTTTCGAAAAAATTTCTATTTGGCTACATCCCAAGTTATAGCTGTTTTCGTATGGAAATTTAGTGGAGAAAATTGCCAAAAATAAGGTTTTTTGGAGATTTTAAAGAAAAAGATACTGTTATACATTAGTCTTTTTAAAATGCAGTAATTGACATTTAAGTTGGTGTAAAATCGAAAAATTGGGTATTACCAGAGCCCTTAATTTCGAAATAGACCATTACTTGTTCGTTAATTTTGCATTGGTCTCCTAAACTGGTTTCTAGTTCTCAGACAGAGGCTTGGATGCCTTAACCCTATGGGCACGCAACGTCTTATGGACATTCAATGGATGGCTTTAAGACCTTTGGACGTCCTAGAAACGTACATTAGACATCCAAAAGACGTTTGTGCCCATTGGGAACATTATATCATCTTATGTTGTTTTCATTTTTATTTCATTTCAGAGAGTGAGGTATTGGAATTCGTACTCCCTCCAAATGATGAAAAGACGGCACATTCCGATCCTTGACGTCACTACCATGGCAACATCGTATCCATGGGGTCCATATGACATCATGCATTATAACAACCTCGTTTTCAGACAAGCTGAAGATGATTTAGAAACTTTTATAATTGAGAAGTTAAGTTCAAAGGACATGTTGAAAAGTAAATGGATGAGTTTCGTTCATTAGTATACAGAGTGTTACAAACGTTGGGGAGTATGATCAATTCTTTCCCTCTGTAGCTTTTAGCAATTTCTTTAGACAAATCATTACTGAGGTTAAGCATACCAGGATAATCACGACGACGGACGAAAAATGTAATAGGCTAGTGAAAATACGAAGTTTGATTGGTCGAAACTCACTAGCCTGTTAAATTTTCGTTCGTCGTCCTGATTTTGTCGATTTACTTAACCTCACTACTATCTAAGAAATAAGCCCAAAGCTGAAGAAAATTTGCAAACGGGCTTTTTGCCAAAAAGAGTTTACAGCCGGTAGAGTTTGCCTTCGAAACTCTCCCGCCGATTTTTTTCTGTCTACCGCCATACCACTATATTTTCCCGCCTTTACTATCACTGTAATGGATGATAACATCATCTACAATTTCTTATGCATGATTATTGGAACCCTGGGCAATTAAGTGAATGTTTTCGATAGCTCATAAAGTATTTCGCGGTCAATTAAAACAAAAGAAAAGCAGTTTCAAGGGATTATCAGTACTAATTTTTACGTTGGTTTTTCGGTATTTCTTTTATCAATTTTTCTTTATAACCGTTTTGGGTGTGACCTGGTCGGAAGGGGGCCTACTACAACATTAAAAAAGTATCTGTTTATTTATTTGTATACTTTTTTTCTCTGAATTTGATGTAACTAGGTCAATATTTTCAGACAATTTTTAATAAGATACTAAGATTCGATTCTAGTTCAACCGCATCAAATTAATATTGATGTAATTGTCATTTTTCAGCATCAAAGACTCAAATACATAACTCTTTTTTTTATAAGAACCAGTAAACTTTTGATGAGGCTCAGATGTTCTTATCATGTTCTTATTTTTTAGGGCAAAACTAAGGTAGTTTAGGTTTTAACTTACCCTTAAAGGTTTTGTTTCTATAAATAAGAGTGATATATCGTTTGCTTACCCATCAATTTTAATTCGCAAGCTTTTTCGCAATGAATTGACACGGATATGGAGCAAGATTGGTCAGAAAGAGAAAAATAAACAATTTTTATTTGCTTATATCAGCACAATGTAACAATATGCAGACACTGTCCTGATATGAAATATGTGTCTGATATGAAACGGGTACACTTATGTAAAAATAAAACCTTTGATTTGCTTAGAGTTTTACTTAAATTTTTCTTATCTTTTGGCATTTTTGAGCCTCGTTGTTCTTTTGTTTTGTTTGTTGCATGGTAAAATTTCCACTATTTATTTCATAAGGTCTAATAAAGCAACTACCGATTCAAAAAAGGTCTATAAAAAAAGGATATAAAAATAAACAGCTGTGAATACGCTTATTTCATCTGTCCTGAATAATATGGATTATGCTGAATCTTATCTGATTCATTATCATTTTCTTGATCTACCCAGGAGGGAAGAGCTTCATTGATCAATTATTCATTTCTCTTTCCCTTCATAGTTATCCGCAATTTCGATAATAAATTTCTGTTTAACAATTTTATATTCTTAATACTCTGGATTTGATAATATTTTTTTTAATCTGAAGATCCAATTCAATCAAGATGGAATTTTAAGATTTTATGGCTTTTGGGCAAAATTTACCATCAAATTGGTAAAAAGCAACAATCTTCAAAATTTATACAAGATGTGAAAAAATTGTTCCAATAACAGAAATACTTTTTATCAAAAAATGGTGAGTGGAAGTATCGACAAAAAGGACTTTTTTGGTGACGAAAAAGTCATCGAAAGTGGGAAACCAGAGCCTGTAAAACCAAAAAAAGATATTGAAAAGCTTGAAAAACATGAGAAATGGTATATCAGATTGAAAAGCAAGTTAAAATCACCTTTACAATTGACACTATGGATTCTTTCTTACTTTGCATTTTTATTCGTCGGTGGTTTGTGAATCAAATTGATCGAGGAAGATAACGACCGTACACTCAAGAACTCGCGACGTGAAAATTTGTTAGCAGTCTTAAACAAATATAACTTCACTGCCAACAATACAATGATCAAAGACATTATAAAGGCAGCAATGAAGGTTTATTCTGTGAAAGGACTTTATGTTGATAATTTAGAAGCAGAAGTAGAATCAACCTGGACCTTTTCAGGTGGTCTTTTCTTCACCGCAACCCTGGTCACCACTATTGGTAAGAGTTTCAATTTATTGACTCACTGTTTCACTCCTTTGTGATTTTACTATTGCCCTTTCGCACACCCCTGTCTCACAGCCCCGGTCGAACTCTTTTCCTCAATGGGAATAAAATTCCTATTGAAATTCCAATTCTATTGTTCTATTCCAAGATTAAAACCCAGTGGGGATGGTTTTAGAGTGCAACTTAAACATTAAATTTCGAGTGGAGATGAAATCAAAGTTAATTTTCCAGTGGGGCTGAAATTCCAGGGTATTTTCCCACCGGGAACAAAATTTTCGCTAACTTTTCCAGTGGGTTTGTGACACAAGGGTGTATAAACACTCGGTTTTTCATTTAACTGAGAGTTTTTCAATTTATTGACTCACAGTCTCACTCCTTTGTGATTTTACTTCATTTAACTGGCCTGTCTCGATTGTTTTTTCATGATTACTATCTACGTTTAAAGAGCTTCTCTCTTTCATTCATTAATTTTTTACTGACCCCGTACTGAAGAACCGAAGCTGCAATCACATTTTCAGGTCTGTTCAAAGAACATGTATCTCACTGAGCCGTCTGAATGAATTTGAAAAAATTGAACAACAAGATTCAACCACACTTAAAATTGCAGTATCTTACTAAATCTGCCCATTTCTTTATGAGTGACACAATTTACGGATCAGGGATGGGGTTGCTTAAGCATTCTAAGTCATTTTTGAGAAATTTGCTTTGACCACCCCTGATATTATACCATATTTATATTTGCTTCAAGTGCTGTCGTTTGCCATGCTTAGATTATCTAAAAAGCTTTACTATACAAGATAGTGAAAGAAATTTGGCTTGAGCCTTAACAGCCTGTTTGGTTATATGAAAATGTATATTGTTTAATATTTTCTCAATGGTCATAGGTTATGGCGATCGGTATCCATTGACAACAGGGGGCCGTTGGTTTACCATTGTCTATGCTCTCTTTGGAATCCCGCTCACTGGTGTCATTCTCACAAAGATTGGTTTCAGATTGACCAAACTTGTCAAGAAAATGGATAATTTACTCACAAAACCAATCAAGAAAACTCTCGGTTAGTAGTATGCTTTTCATATTTCAAAAGTTCTTTCAGGCTAACATTAATCCACTCGAAGTTATCTTTCAAAACTCTATAGAAAATTAAGTATTGCAATAAAGATTTGAATTGATAAATTGAATCATCTTTAGTTACGAAAGTGTTTCTTAAAATTTTTAAGGTGTTTTGGCAGCAGAGTCAGAGAATCGAATAAAGTTTTACGTTCGAATTATTCAACTGTTGATTGTGGTTGCTTTGTTTTTGTTGTTGTTTTGGATAATCCCTGCTATCATCATGGTCGAAATTGAAGAGGAATGGGATCTAATCACTGCCATTTATTTCTGCTTCATCACCATAACAACCGTGGGACTGGGTAAGAGTCAACCCATTTCAAATACCCAGGACAACAACAATATCAATACCCAGCTCCGAGTAATTTCTCCTGTCAAATAGTGAATAAGACTAAAAAGAATTGTTTATTTCATTCAACGATCTTACAAAATTTAATCAAAACTATGTGCCGCCCTTAAGGGTACTTTTTTTGGACTTCCAAAGCCCCGCTAAAGGTCGAAAAAATAGGAAAATTTCAACTTTTTAACCCCTGAAAGATCGAAATTTGGTCAAAATTGGTCAAATTTGTCCCGCTAAGGGTCGTGAAATCCCCAAAAATTTTCATTAGTTTTCTCCTTTTTAGTCCCGGTAAGGGTCCTCCAAAGTTCGAATGTACCCCCCCGTCAGCTCACAACACTAGTACCCCCGGGGTTTCAATGTTGACATGTTGTACTATTTGCAGGAGATATAACACCAGGGACGTCAGACGTGAGCGTGGAATTGGGAGATGAAGCATTCAGTGCCAGTAATATGAAAGCAGCAGCGTTACAGGTAGGGATTATTACTTTCATGTCAGAAATTAAAGTACTTTAATGGGATAAACTTTCGTGGGGATTAAATTTCGCGGTCGGGCCTATCCGCGAAATTCAAAAATTTCGAAGGGACTTAATTTTTGAAATACGCATTATTTGCGCTTCTTTGATGCAAGTAGCCATTGAAATAGTATTTATTTGATATATTTTGAGTTTTGTTTAGAAATATTTCGCGGATAAGAACCTTCCAAATTTAATCCCCGCGAAAGTTTATCCCATTAAAGTAATCAATTGTGAATATTCTTCAAAAAGCTCTATACATGACTCTTTGATAAGGTTGTACTAATACCTATTGAGTTTCAATTAAATAGCGTTCAGTACTAGTTTCTTCAGTTTCTGCTCAAAAATCCGCTTCAACATTATACATTTTTCTTTTAACCTTATATTTAGTTGTTAATATTCCAGGCGGGTCGAAGTTACAAATTTTTGAGACCCGGGTGTAATAGTCTACCCATAGTTTTTCCATGATTGAATACCATTTTTTCTAATTTCATCACAGGTATCAACGCTACTTTACTTCTTACTCGGCTTGTCAGCGTTGACCATTATTCTCGGTCTCGTCACCTCCATGTTACATCATTTAGCTGATCAAGCCAAGTCAAAAGCGGAACAAGGCATGAACATGCTTGGAAATGTTCGTCAAAGCGTGATGGATAAAACAAGACGTTTAACAGGTGCACCCCCCTCACCTCAGAAAAAGTCGGTAACAGAAAAATCACCTGAACTAGCCTCAGTTCCTGAAGAACATGAAACAGATGGTATAGATCAAGCACCTGAACTGTCCATGGATGCTTTATTAGCAACAGAATCAGAGGCTAGTGAGAGCCTTTTCAACTTAGGCTATGATGATGACGAAACCAAAAGCGATAAAGCTGGAAGTCCTGTCAAAGTCAATCAGAAGCATAAAGAAAGAACTGACTCCAAAACCAGTTTAATCGGGCAAGAAAATCATTTACCTAATATTGTGTAAAGAAGATCGAACATTCATAAATTTTCGCTCAAAATATTTTTTATTAAATATTTTGGGTAAACAAGAAAAGCAATTTATTTTCTAATCGTAAACGCATTTGTAAATAGTTGATCCATATAAATGCAAAATTTCGCATTTCAAAATACATTTATATTCATTTTGCATTAAAACAAACTAATATTTTAAAAAACACAACAAAATTGATTATACAAATTTGCATGATCCTTTTTGAAAAGGCTAGAAAACCACGGGAATAAGATAGTTTGTCTTTTGGTTTAGGAATGTAAATCTGAAAATTCTCGTTTTTAGAAATTTAGAAAAAGCTGAATTTTTGATTGACACGGGGACTAATATGTTACTATCATTACTAATAAATAAAAATAACAACACCCTAAAAACCACTGATAATATCTACAATTTTTCAAGCCAAGTACGAACGCCATCGACTTTTACTTCTCCCTCAACTTGTGTGTTCTTCAAATTACATTCGCAAAACTCAACTTTGATTGGATTGACATGCGAGAATTCAAAGTCTTTCCCTTGCTTACCGATGAAAGCATTTCTACTGGATGAATAATCGTCAATTCCAAGTAAAGCTGCCGAACGAGTTTGCCGAAGTTTGTTTCTGAAATTGAAAATAATGAGAGGGGAATGTTAAGATCGACTTTCATCACCCGATTTTATAGATTTTAAAAGTCCATTCACTTTTAAGTAAGTAAGTAGTGCTTGTTTTCTTGCATTTTTTCAACGAATGTCTCAAATACAACAAATCATACGCCGTTGAAAAGATAACTCATAGCCTAGATCCGCGGCCTTTTATCGAAAAGTGAAGCAAGTTTTGGTAGGTTTCCCTACCAAAGAAATCACTACTTTTTTTATCTCGCGCTCCAAAAACAATTTTAAAATGCTAGATCCTATCCATCGGCACGAAATTTAAAAAGTTCAATTTTCGCTTCACTTTTTTTTGCTGGAGAAAGCTTAAAGTTTCGGGCTTTACAGATCTGTGCTCATAGCACTATAATTTTTTGGAATAAGTTATTCTAAAAAATTTTAGAAAAAGAAGATGAAAAATGCACTTTTTATCCTTTAGTGCTAGAAACTCATTTCAGATAAACCATGGTTTTTCACATGAATTTAAAGTTACAAGTCTTAGAGGGTTGCCTGTTTGAGTGAAAAAAACGGTGTTTTTCGACTGAAACGGGCTACCTTATAGAGACTTACCTTATAGAGGTTACCTCCGATGCAAGAACTTTAAGGAAATACATAGATTTCGTTTTTTCAAGATTAATGAGAGATTTATCTTTACGAAAATAAAGTTGTAAACTTTGTGGCATACTTTTGATTGTTAGCTTGGTAAGCAGAGATAGAAAACTTTAGAAGCTAAGATAAGATAAAACTTACAATTCTTTTTCCAATTGGCTTTTGATAACGTTGTGTGATTTCGCGGTGGGAATATCTGTAATTTGAATTGGTATATCGTTAGAAGTCAGACACTTCTAATTATATCACTAATACATAATACTAATTATTAATTTCAATAATTTCAACATATTGGAAAATATAATCATCAGAGGATTTGAATGCAATACCTTGTTTGTTGCAGGCGACCATGACAGAGACTTTGTTTCTTTGCATTGTGCGGTTAGCTAACAAGTCATACATGCATCTGTGAAATTGAAAAGAACAGTGAGTACTCTTAGGTTCCAAATAAACGGGCCCCCCCGCTTGTTAATTTTTCGAAAATTTTCCAACCCCCCCGGACCTTATTAGGACCCCCCCGTTTATTAATCTCTAAGAATATTTTCAGCTGTCAAAGAGAAGGCCCCTTATTTTGCTCTAAATAGCCTGATTTTAGCCTATTTTTACCTTATTTTTGGGTTTCAGGAGTACAATTTCCAACCCCCCCGGCAATTAGGTCCCCCCCGTTTATTAAGATCTAGAAAATTTCCCAACCCCCCCCCGTTTATTCGAACCCCCCCGTTTATTTGGAACCTAAGAGTACACGATGACACTTTTGTTACGCTAACATCTCCATTTAGGGACCTAATATTGTCTGATCAAAGAAGTGTAAAATAAACCAGGGTTGAAGATTTTCAGTTGAACGGCTTTTTATTACTGGACGGAGTTGAAATTACAGTTTGGAAGATCCATATAAAATATTCTCCTGTTCAAGCACTTTGAATGGCGAAGCTAAGGGAAACGTGTTTCACAGCAAACAGACTTAATCTTAATAAATTTTTATAAAACAAGACTTACTCTGCCACATCACGAATTTCTCGAGGGAAATTGACACTGTCAATCAGGAAAAGAATACCTCTAAAAATAAAACGCACTTGTTTCAAATAACTTAAGTTATTTCCATATTCTTAAAAACTACATTAAACAAAATTCCCGTGCCTGAGTTAATACCCTTATGCGAAAGTCTTTATTTTACATAAATTCGCTATTTTCAATGCTAAGGAAGGGGATACAAGAGTGTCAGTAATCGTAACAAAATTAAAAACATAGAGATAGCAGCAAGGATAACTACTTTGTTATCAAACTACTGTGAATTTACCTTGCATTGTCTTTGTTGTTGTAGAAATATTTATCTCGAACTCTTTCATGGCCTGGAATGTCAATCAATTTCCACGGTTTACCGTTCTATCAGAAGAAAAGAAGAGGTAAAAAATAGCTTTTTGTACAGTGAAATAAATACAACAAAGATCTACATTGTCTGAAGACTGCACCAACAATTGTAAATTAGTTCCTTTTTTCTCGATATATTCATGATATGCACCACTGGAGAGTCTTCTGAAAACTTTTAAGCTTTTCAGCCCAATGCGTCACTTAAACAATAGAAAAAGTGACGTGTTGGGTGGAACAAAAAACAACAGAAAAGTTGCATAATTTAGTGGAGTCATTGCAGTGGTGCATATCATGAGTACACGAAATAGTAGATTGATAAGAATTGATTTTGAATCTTACATCAATATGGAATTTCATAGACACCTTAAAATGCTCGATATCTTGTTATATACGCCACCAAATATGTCATAGCTAAGCACCTATTACACACAAGAAAAAAGCTTTTTAAAAAATATACGAGGGGGTTAGAGTACCTTTGTGGCAGTTGTACTGATCTTTCCTTTGTTTTCAATAATGGAAGTTTGGGTCTTCAATTCTTTTCCGGTGGTAAGCTGAAAAATCAGCGAGTTGTAAAATGACATTGTTTCCACGAAAAGACCCATAAGAGTGAACACTTATTGCAAGCAGACTTAGATCACATTATCAATATTTCTTAGATTTCAGAGCTACCTGTTATATGCTAATGTTTCTTAAATTATTATGAAACTAAAAGAATATCAACAAACTTACCTGTCCAAATAATGAAGTTTTACCAGAATCACATAAGCCCAAAAGAATGACGCTATCACCAGATTTACTTGATCGAATCAAAAGCAACACTATTACTAAAAGAAGAAATTGCATCAGGTTAAAAGATTATCTACAAATTCTAACTCCGTAAATTTTAGTTGGTTACAACTTAGTCACAATAGTTCTAAAAATTTTTAGAATTCTGCTTGTTAAGCTTTGAGAACCAAATTTCTACGTCCTTTTAAAATCATCATAGCTTTTATCAGTCAATTCTTTGCTATGTTATAAGCAGCAATTAAAAATTATGATAAATTGATTCACATGGCTTTTTGAAAATCAAAACAGAATTACAGTCTTTGGAAAAATTGTTCAACTTTAATTGCTATTTTAACTGATCAGTGGTAAATACAAAACTTTGTGATGAGGCCAAAAAAAATAGATAAAAATCACGTAGCCTGGCAGATAACGATAATACAAATCCCAAAAAGCTTGATAATAAACATTTAAAAATGAGTGAGGCAAGGTTAAGTTAATAAGATATAGATAACTTACATATTGTCACGAGAACAATCCCTGCCACTAAATACAGCTCCATAATTATTTATTGCTGCAAGAAATATTAAGAATCTTGTTAGAATTTTAAGCAATTTCAAATACACATCCTTCACGAGGTGCCCCTGTTTGGACCAGCACAGCCAAACTTGAGAGGAAGAAACCTCAATAAATTAACCCAACTATTTTTCTTGCAGGTAGTCTGTAGTTTCGGTGGTGATCTTCAACAAACGAATGATTCAGTACTATGAAAAAGATAGCTTTGCAGATGATCATGCGCCAATGACTTAATGGAAAGATACATTGCCCAAGTTAGTAGGGAGCTATAAAGGATTCACAGGCGTGGCGAGCCCAATACCTAATTATATGAAAATAGTATGCATTCCACAAGTCTACAAAAATAATGCATTAACTGTGTCATTGTTTGAAGTTTTTAATTATTCAACATGGCATCCTGATTATCAAAAGATCTAAACCCTAAGTCATTATCCCCACTAGAGGTACCGAATTTCAAACAAAATCTACGAATAACGCATATTTGGACTTTGTACCTATTGCTGCATGCAAGCACTTAAGTTAGAGTCCCGCAAAAAACGGAAAAAAATCAGGTTTTTGAAGTTTGCAAAAAAAAGTCACATAGGGAGAGCTTTAAATTCAAAATATGAATAAAGCAGTATCATAGAATGAATCCCCCCTGAGCTTAGGGGGGGGCTAAACCATTTTTGTTTGATTGGGGGCTGTATTTTTCAAAAATTACTGGAGGCTAGCTTGCTAGGGGGGGCTGAGTGCTGTGTAGTAGAACTGGTGGCAGAGCTGATAGGTTGAAGATATTTTAAATTATGTTAAAAATCTATGCTGTTGGGAAGGTTTTATCCCTCTTGAAAAAACATTTTCCCTGCGGCGCAATAAATTTATCGAAAATTTGCATGCAAAATTTCTTTGATATTTTGCTTTGTGAAGGTGGAGGAATTTAGAATTTAGAATTTAAATTCTAGAATTTAGCTGAGGGCTATTTTCCTTAGCCCCCCCTGAAAAATGCTGGGGGCTGGACCTCTCTGCACACTATGAGTATAAATACAACTTTTCTATTTTTCCATTTTTCTTTAAAAGTTCCAGAACTTAAAATAAAGGGATAATGATAATAGAATACTTTGCTAAAAGAATTTCCCCGATTTTCAATTTATAAACGCGAGGCTAAGCTTTTAGGGCAATGTTTTTGGTTTTTCTGAAGCACATAAGATAGAGGAAGATCTAGTGAAAGGGGGAAATTAGGGGAACAGTTTTATCAAAAGTTCTTTGGCAAAAAAAGTGACCTTTTTAGATGGAAATGGTGGTTTTTCTTGCATAACTTTTTATTGAAGTATCCGCGTCTTATCTCGGTCTGACAGCCTAATGTCAGAGCTCTGCACCAGCAAGAACAAAAGTTGGATTTGGCTGAAATTGGACCTTTACTGAACAGTAATATATTTTTTTGGTAAAAAGCTATGATAATTCTGTTTGACTATATGAAAAGCTTATCTATTCCTTGTCAATTTCCTTTTTATTTGAGATTGTTTTACCAAAGAAAAAGATATTAAAAAATCTTGACAGGTCATGGAACCTACCGTAAGTTGGTCTAATGTCGACATCCGCCTTCTAATTTTGAAACCCTTCTTTAGAGATAGGAACAATATAGAAACTGAGGAAGGTCGGAATCGCTGATAGACTTTGATTAGCCGCCCGATGAGAGGAAAAATCTTTAGTCTATCAGTGATTTCGACCTTCTTTTTATTCCTATCTATAAAGTAGGATGTCGAAATTAGAAGACGGATGTCGACATTAGACCAACTTACGGTAACACATGTTGGATTTTCCTTCATGTTCAAAATTTCTATCTCACTCTCAAAATGAACATCTTTAGTTGGTCTGCCCACCAGTTAGTCACACTAGGAAATTCAGGTTTCTGAAAAAAAGCATCAGTCATCTAAAGAATGTAATTGCAAAGACAAGGATTAGAGTTATCTCAATAAAATATATCAAAAAAGATATTCTGAGATATTAGCTAGCTAGAAAATCAAGATGTTGTGAGCGATTTTAAATACGCAATGCAAAATAAAAACAGCAAAAACAGGCAAGAAAGATCTTTTAGATTGAACCAAACTGAAAAATCTTTGAATTAAAGTAAAAATTACTTCACTCACATGACCGACACTACGTCTGACCGAAGAAACATGTAAGAAATATCCAGAAAAGCCTCGAAAAATGTCCATGTTTTCGAATACGTCTCATCCGATGGCTTCAAATAAATAGGCACGAATATTTTTCATATTTAGCTGTAAACCTTTTTTACACCAATCTACTTTCGTGAACCTGTACTTGACGCCAAAACAAACTTTTCTCTACTAGCACCGGTCGGTTGGTCCGGTCGGCGGGTAAGAGGGTCAATCCGGTCCGGTCTATCTAGTGATGTTTTACCGCGAGTTTTTTTAAGACTGATAATAATAATTATTCTCTGGTGGCGTCTATCAGTTTCACTAGGTTTGCGAGATGACGGGTATGTCCGAGCCCCGGCGGGGGGGGGGGGGGGGTACTTAGGCAAATGGAGGGTACGGTATGTGCCGCCCTTAAAAGAGGGTACCTTTTTTGGACTTCCATTCCGAAGTCCCGCTAAGGGTCGGAAAAATCAGAAAATCAAATTTCAGTCCCACTAGGGGTCAGAAAAATAGGAAAATTTCAACTTTTTACCCCCTGAAAGATCAAAATTTGGTCAAATTTGTCCTGCTAACGGCTAAGGGTGGTCGCAAATTTTTTTTAATTTTCCTTTGTTTTTTTCCTTTTTAGTCTCGGTAAGGGTTCAAAGTTCGAAAGTCGGGCGGCACCCTCCCCGTCAGCTCGCAACCCTAGTACCCCCCCCCCAGAGTCCGAAAAAATCTACCCTTCTTAAGGCCGGTCTCCACTTACTTTCGCGCGACATGAGCGAAAACTTTTTGACGTTTTTGTAAGGTTATTGGTCGGTTGAAAAATGAAAATTGATCAAAATTGACGTAACAAATGAAAAAAGTAGAACTTCCTTCAACTTTTTTTTGTTCGCGCAAAACTTTTTTATATAATTATACGTGTAATCTTTTTCTTTAGTAGGCACTTTAGACCGATTTTCAAACTTTCAAACCCCCCTGTCAAACTTGGTTTTTTGGAAAGCTCTATTTTTCTCGTTTCAACGAGGGGTCGTTGACTTCCGTAGCATTTATAGAAAAAAAGTAATTGGATTTCTTGTGAAGCTAATTGGAGCAAAAATTAGCCAACTTTTACTGCAGAGGGCCTTCCAAAAAGTGGCCCAAAAAGGGGCATTTTTTATTAGAAAAAAACTCAATTTTGGGCATGTTTTGGCTATAATTCAAATTTGGGTTTAAATTTTTCTGATCTTTTTTTTTCTAGGTGATCTTTGATCATTATACTATGGGTTGAAAAAAGAAATGTTGAAAAAATCAATTTTGTCCAAGAATTAATATTCCTTTTGTAGGGGCACCTAACGAAAAAATAAAGAAATCCGGGGGTAAAAAGCACTAAAAATCACGGTTAAAAGTAAGGATTTCATTGTTTCATGTTCATTTTGACTAATTTATGTGCAAAGACTTTAGGCAAAGAAGGTTAAGAAAAAAACTGTCGCCAATATTTTGCGCGAAAGTGGAGACCGGCCTTTATAAAAAGACACCCCTGTCTCACAGCCCCGGTGGAACTTTTTTCTGCAATGGGGATAAAAATTCCTATTAAATTGAAATTCCAATGGGGAGAGGAAATCTATTGTCCTAACAGGTTAAAAAATCCAATGGGGATAGTTTTGGAGTGCAATTTTTAAATTTCGAATGGGGATGAAATCAAAGTTAATTTCCCAGTGGGGCTGAAATTCCAGGGTATTTTTCTACCGGGGACGATTTTTTTGCCAACCCAAATTTTCCAGTGGGGCTGGGGTCCCGGGTCTGTGACACAAGGGTGTAAGAAGAGACTGAATTTCGAAAATTGTGTCATCCTCTGTCCTTTTTTTTGACTTACTCTTGCCACCCTTCAGAGAGACTTTCCCCCCAAAATTTCATTCAAAATCTACAAATTTTAGAGAGTCTATCCAGCTTTCACCCTCCAATTTTTCTTATCGTTACCGTGAGTCTCACAACTCGATTATAGATCTGTCCCCCAAAGATGTTCAGGATGTTTATTATTTTCTCTGAAAAGCTTTGATACTAAAAGGGTCAGATATTAAATTAACCTTTCCAGCGGACAGCATTTTTTTTTTTTGAAAAAGTGAACATTTGGCTTTTCCAGAAAAAAATTTGTGCACCCCCTGTTGAGGAGGTCCAACCTTTTGTGACCTACCCCCTTGGAATTCCAGGCAATTTTAGGATCATACCCCTATGGAATTCCGAATTTTTACAAATTTTCAATCATTACCCCCTTGGAATTCCGCTTATTTTTGACGGATTTTCGTCTACCCTTATGGAATTCCACTGCATTTCAAACCTTACCCCCTTGGAACGGAAATGGACCTCCTCAACAGGGGGTGCACGATTTTTTTCTGGAAAAGCCCATTTTCAGTTGTTTTTTTTTTAATCCAAAACTTCAAACTCGCATTCTGAAAATATTGTAACTTGTAGAGAGTAAAAAACAACTATGATTTTGATACCATCTGTACAATTAGAAAGATATTTTTAAGCTTTTTCAAAAAGCATCATGTATATTTATTATGCTCTTTTTAATCAAGGGTGAGGGCATCTGAAGTAACAGGATCACAGGATCAGGCTCATTTTTGAACAGTATATATTTAGGATTTGCATGAAAACATAACGGAAAAACGGGACTGGAACTCTATGCCGATAACGAGATTCTACCCTTAAATCTAACCTAACGGTAATCAAACAAATATTTCTCGGGATTCTGATATTTTGAGATATTACCGTTTTGTTCGTCGCAAATTTAGACGTATAGAACAGGCCATACATAAACCATAAACTTTATAAAAAACCGTAGATAAAAAGTGTAGTCAAAGCTATAAAAATCGTTAATACATAAAGAAGCTTGTTTGCGAAAATAAACCCTCTCTCATTGTTTGGAGTCAAAGAAAGGCTTTCTATTTTGAAAAAAATATTTCTGAAGGACTTTTATATATAAGAAGGTCTCTACCAGCATAATTTTTATAAAATGTGTAGGTGTATTATGACGTTTTAAGTTTACCAAACCAATTGGCCCAAATGAGTTGGAGATGAGAAATTTTCTTCCTCTTCCTCGCAAAATAGTTGCGCCGTTAGATAAAAACATTTCGTTAAATATCTTCCAATCGTTACCAATACGCAAAAAAAAAAAAATTCAAAACGTTCTTTAATAATCTTCTTCATCTTCTTCTGCTTGTGCATCAATACTTATTTCTTCGTAATCTTTCTCAAGAGCAGCTAAATCTTCACGAGCCTCCGAAAACTCACCTTCTTCCATACCTAGAAATGAAATTCAGACATCAGAGGAAGGTAATGATAAAATCATTGAAGCAACTCTGTATCGCATTCTAATGAAAGTGATAGGTTTTACAAAACCTCCTGTAAATTATCAAATAGACTGAGTCCGAAAAATGTATTAGCCGTATTCTTTTTCACCGTTCAACATATGGTGTTTGGAAGTGTAAATAATCGAGACTGGTTGTTATAGAGTTGGTTAAGCAAGACCCCTTTCGAGGCTGCTATCTTTAGAATATAGTAGGGTTCAAACATAACAAATTACAGTCCTCTAGATTGTAGAGACAAACAAACCCTCACAGTTAGTAACGGTCATTTCGTAGTTTGCTGGATGAATTATATAAAAAAGCGTATTCGTTAGAATAGAGAAGTTTTAAAGTACGCTTGGGTACCTAATAGCTGGATGTGGAAGTTGGAATAGAAATTTCATGGTTGGTAAATTTTTGAAAAGGAGGCTAATACAGCAGAATTAGGGCAAAAGAGAGAACTTTAAAAAACATTTTCAAAAAATTAATTAGCGGGTGGGACGCTTATTAGATACCCAAGAGTAATTCTACCCATGCGATGAGGAAGTAAGTTTTTATTGCGATTGAAGATGACGTATCACTACATATGCGTAGAGCTTAGTAAAGTTTTTAGTGATCAAGAATCGACGTGAAACATTAAATATGTTCTTTCTTACCTTCTCCGACATACCAGTGAACAAAAGCACGTTTAGCGTACATCAAATCGAATTTGTAATCCAATCTAGACCATGCTTCAGCAATGGCTGTAGTGTTAGATAGCATGCAAACAGCTCTGGAAACTTTAGCCATATCTCCTCCAGGAACAACAGTTGGCGGCTGGTAATTGATTCCAATTTTGAATCCGGTTGGACACCAATCGACAAATTGGATAGTGCGTTTAGTTTTCAGTGTTGATATTGCTGCATTGACGTCTTTTGGCACAACATCGCCACGGTAAAGTAAACAGCATGCCATGTATTTGCCGTGTCTTGGATCGCATTTGACCAATTGCATTTGTGGTTCGAAGCAACTATTAGTGATTTCTTGAACGGAGTAACTTTCATGGAAAGACTTCTCAGCAGAAACCACAGGAGCGTATGTAGCCATCGGGAAATGGATTCTAGGGTATGGAACCAAGTTGGTTTGGAATTCATTCAAATCGACATTCAAGGAGCCGTCAAACCTGAGAGATGCAGTGATTGAGGAGACGACTTGGCTGATCAAACGATTCAGATTTGCATAAGCTGGCCGATCAATATCCAAGTTTCGTCGGCAGATATCATAAATGGCTTCGTTATCAACCATGAAAGCACAATCGGAGTGTTCCAAAGTGGTATGTGTAGTCAAGACAGCGTTGTATGGTTCAACAACAGCTGTGGAGACTCGCGGTGCTGGATAGACAGTGACTTGCAACTTGGATTTCTTTCCATATTCTACGGAAAGGCGCTCCATAAGTAGAGCTGAGAACCCACTACCAGTGCCTCCACCAAAAGAATGGAATAATAAGAAGCCTTGTAAACCACTGCATTGATCGACCAGCTTTCGGATTCTATCCAAGACTGGGTCAATAACTTCTCGACCGATGGTGTAGTGACCTCGTGCATAGTTGTTTGCTGCGTCTTCTTTTCCAGTTACCATTTGATCTGGGTGGAAAAGACCTCTATATGGTCCTGCACGAATCTCATCTAAAATAAGGGAGATGCAAAGAAATGAGTTCATTATCCAAGGTTCTACTTCTGAAAAAAGAAGCAACTGCAGAAATTTGCTAAAGTAAAGTATACTATTTTGGCGAGGTCATCAAAAATATATCTAAATATAGACATGCATTTGAGCACTTGGTAGATGATCTGGATGGATATTCTTTCCTTTTGGCAGAATAACTTTTTCTTAGCATTCTTCATAGGATTGTCTCATAAAATGATAAAACTATTACCCATGTAGTAGAAAAATATAATCTTACCAACTGCAACAAAGTCAACAAAAACATCTCTTACCAACTACAGTAGGTTCCAAGTCAACAAAAACAGCTCTGGGGACTTGTTTGCCAGCACCAGTCTCAAGAAAGAAAGAAGTGAACGAATCACTGTTGTTTGTTGAATCCTTCATTGTTCCATCAGGTGAGATTCCATGCTCCAAACAATACAATTCCCAACATGAGCTACCGATTTGACAACCAGCTTGTCCAATATGAATTGAGATACACTCTCGCTAAAATAATTAGGGGGGAATATTTGTTCCTTAAAGGAAATATTTTTCTGCTCGACATGGCACATGAAAGAATTTCTGGCCTCACTTGAAAAATAAATTCGAAAGGTCTGTTTCTAAAATGTCGACGATTAATTCAAATACTATTCGTTTCAATCTTGTTTTGAGATAAACGAGACAGTCCATTGATTGCTTCGAGACTATTTACAAAAGCATAATTATCTAGCTGAAGATTGAATTAATAAAAAAGAGCTAACATGCAAGACGTAAAAAGAGGGCACTACATATATTTAGATTCTAGAAAAAAGGTGTTCGAAAAGTTTCAGAATACGGGACATTCCGAATTATTATCATCTGTTTTTTATTTATGAGAAATTCACCTCTTAAAGTACGGGCAAACCCAAAAATCTATCTCAAAAAGGGAGCTACCTAATCAATAAAGTCATTCTACACCATCGATACCGAAAGACGAGAGAAATTTCGGAACAAAAAAACCGAGAAGGCTTACTCTCGGGTACCTAATAAGCGTCCCTGCGCTAATTGATTTTTCGAAAATTTCCCAGGACATTCTTATTCCGACCCCACCGCTTATTAATTTTTGGGAATATGTTTTTAAAATTTCCCTTTTTTGCCCTAATTCTGCTGTATTAGCCTCCTTTTCAAAAAATTTTCACCTAGGACATTTTTATTCCGATCTCCCCGCTTATTAAGTTTTGAGATTTTCT